>NC_140124.1:28868241-29196696 GCF_964035555.1 Netta rufina | reverse complement strand
CACAACCCCATTGACAGAGATGCATTCCCCGCCATTTTGGCAGCCTCCTTCACAGCTTACTGCAGAAGGACAGCATAGACACTACATTTCAGGAGCAGCAGAGGAAATTGAACAGATATCTTCAAACAGCTGGCTACCATCGACTACTTGTTTTATCATTTCTGCAAAGATTAAGATTTTGACTATTCATAGCAAGACACAGCTCCATCATGTCAGCAATGGTGACAGAACCATGCCAACCCATCACACCGTTAAAATTAAGCATGTGCATAAATGCTTGTTGAGCATTTAACCTGAGAGTACCAACTAACAAGCATGATTATCCTTATGGCACAAAATAGCTGTGCTCCCGCCCAGATAACTGTGAACCAAATGTTCAGCTGCTACACCACTGTAACTACTATCATGCACATTGTTATCGATCTAGCCAAATCACAGCTGATAAATCAGCAACACATGGTCAAGAATTCACATGATTTCCTTCCCTGAGAGTTCCTACACATAACAAGAGCAAGAAGAGAAGGGGATATTACTTTGACGAATAAACCTATGACTATAATGCAGCTGAGTGGTGCTTTACCACAGGTCAGCTAAGCAAGTTTCCTCATTTCAGAAGTGTTCTACATGTCAAAGCCCTGAAGGACTAATTAATGAAGTATTATTTATACCAGACATATGACTGGTATCAACTGTGTAGTGCACTATCATCTCTGAAATATGGCATAATCACTGTTATGTACAATCAAATGCAGCCTTCCAGAAGAATGAATGTAAATGTATACAGCACCTTCACTTTATGGGAGAGAAACTTCTACCCTTCATTATAATGATGGACAGTCAGGATGCCTGCTTGATGCTTCCTAGAAAAAGCTTTAAATCCCTCTTCTACCACAAGTTTTGAGCATGAATTCAGCTAACAGATTTTTGGCACAAAGACTGAATACGCAAGGGCACACAAGTTTACTCTAGCACAGCTAGAAAAGCTATTCAGAGCTGGTTTTTGTATTTCTTTATTGCACAGTCTAAGCTGATGTATTTAATAGCACACTGCTCTTCACAGCAAGTTTGCACATCCAGGCTCTGTAAGCCACAATACTGCACCTTACAGGTGACCACAAGCACATCCTTTGCCCCACAGGGAGAACACACAAAACACAAGCAGCACATTTGCTTGGGTAGAGATCCAAGTCTAGCCTATGGTAATAAACCAATTCCCTATTCTGCTTTTTCTGTTCATGTAATATCTATCACATTGCTTCTGATTCAGACTCTTCTGAGAACATCAAGTTTTCCCTTCCATGCAGACCCTACTAACATATGCTTTCAGTTGTTTTTTTAAGAAATTATATGTGTGTGCATATATATATACACATATATATACACATCCTATTGCTGAAAAAAAAACCTGACCATGCTCCAGTTTACCTCGTTGCTGTCAATATTGTAAACTACACAAAATGAATAGTTATTTCTCAATGCATTACACATTATTGTTACACAGATCTTCATGAGAAGACAGTTCCTTATCTTTCTAATTTGTCTATAACATTAACAATTTTGACATTATCACTAGCATTTGAATTCCCGTTCAATGTAGTTAACATCCCAGAGCTATAATTTAAGGTTCGGTAAACTTAGACATCACCGTGCTAAGTAAGCTCAGGTCACACTTTCTTCATGAAATTCCAAAACCCCCATAGACAACCCAATAGCAACAAGGCTTCAGAGAGCTGCAGAAGTGAGTCAAGTTCCAAATCTACATTAGGTTATGTTTCAGGTAAGCTCTGGTAGCTATTTAATGTTAGGAAGGAAATATAACAAAGGCCCATGGAATAAACACCAAGGATAAACAGAGAATCCAGCTTCTGGCTGCTCTGACTGCAGTTAGAAAGAACGCTTAGCAGGTTCTCAGTAGTGACAACAGCCAAACTAGCTAAACAGTGCCTTTTCATGGAGTACTCCTGACAAATTTTCAAGTGATACGCAGAGTTTTTCCGCTGAAAGAAAAACAAGTATTTATTTTCCTTCACTCTCTTGGGATATCCTGCCTACTACGTTGTTTTTCTTTTAAACTGTTTTGAAGTTTGCTTCACCTTTTATCGCAGAACTCAGGAGTTATATCAGTAGTCTGATGAGTTCATAACAAAACAACTTTTTCTTGGATCACCTTTTCCAACCTGTGCATATATTCAGTAAGCTTGACAAAACTGTAAGAATTGGTCTGTTGCTCGCGATCTCTGCCATCTTACCCATCAGCAGCACATTGCTACATGTAACTTTAGCAGCTTGCCCTCAGTATTACTATCTTGCAGGTACATAAAAGTTTCAACCACCTAACACAGAAATACATATCTGTACAAATCATCTGATGAAATTAATTAGAAAAAAAAGTCTGCTCTATAGCTAAACAACATTTAAAACACAAAATATTTACACACACATAAACAATGCATTTACAAGGGAGAAAATTCTCTCAATTTCTCACAAGAAATTCTCAATCAAGAACAAATACATATACTCCACGCTATTATCCTGCAAGCACATGGATCCTATAGGACATACATATTTTGACAGTAAAGTCAGAGGTCTAAGCAATTAAGGTCATTATTTCAAAAAACATTAAGCCTGCACTTGACAAGTCCCAAATCCATTTTGTTTCCAAACTTGAAGTCTTCCCGAGCTATCACTTGTTTGGGTTTTACTCACCCTTATGACAGTATCTACCCCCATAGCCAGGTGGACATCTGCATTTTCCAGGCCTCAGACACTCCCCACCATTTTTGCATTTTGGATAACATGTGGCTGTAAGAAAGACAAACAAAGAAACCTTGGTGAAGCTTACCAAAGCTATTACTTAAGTACCTAAGAAATGTGCATTATTTTAGTCAGTGAGTACTCCATTTGCCTTCACATTTCCTAAGATACGTTTGTTCTGCCATCCCACACTGCCAGTGAAAAAGTTTCCATGCACAGAGAGATGCCATCACTTCCTTCGTCACCTTTTATTTTTTCCCCCTCAGTTGGCCTCTCAAAGACCTGTCTGAAATGACCATTTAGAAATCATCCAAGATAGATGTAACTTCTGTCACAATTAAATCATTTGTTGGGAGAAAAGCATCTGTGGCCATCCTAGATTCCACAACTATTTCATTGCCGACAGCTTGGATATGTTGTGTAAGGCGCAAATAAGAAGCTCAATTTTGCAAATCCTTGCTAGGATTTTCATAAATCATTCCTCAATCACCCCTGGTTTCTAAGAAAACACACATTTATTCACACCCAAATTTTAGGAAGCTATGTGTTTCAGAGTTGAAACATTCTGAATTGCCTACAGGTGCAAGATGAGCTCTCTACATGACATTGCTTTGTCTTTTGGCTGGATGAGTGAGAAGTCTGAGACTGATGGAAGAGGAAAAAAGCAAGCACTGAATAACACCACACTGCTTGGTGGCAACATGAGGGCAAATCCAGCTGAAGAATACATTAATATCTGCACAATGAGTATTGCATGTAAATAAAGGATGCAGACATATATGAAAGAAACATTCAGCACTCAGCACTGCATAACTGTTTTACTAGATGCTTTCAGCTCATTGGAAATGCCATAAGTTAAAATATCTCCACCTTAGGAAAATTCAGTTTCTCTCTCTTTTTTTTTTTTTTCTTTCCTTTTTTTTTTTTTTTTCCTCCCAGTTTTATAAGGCTTATTTTATTTATGCTAAAAAAATATACTAATATCGATATCCAAATACCACTGTGGAGTCATGCACAGGGCAAGAGAGAAACTCTGCCCTGACAACCTAACAGTTAAATCTGACACCACTTACATGCTTACATGAAGCAAACAGCAAGAGGGAAGAGCTGGTGTTTGGCAGAAAGGAACCAAGAGAATAGCAATGAGATCCCAAAAGCACAGCTCTGTGTATTATGCAGTGCTGGAACCCTACGCTATTCTCATCTGCTAACTATTACCATTTGGACAGGCAGATACTTTCCCATATGGTTAGACTAAAGGTTGGAGTAGATGATCTTAGAGGTCTTTTCCAGTCTGAAGGATTCTATGATTCTGTGTATTTATAGAATTTATAGAGCTGAAGACTCTCCATAAGGCAAACACCTTCTAGAAAGCATTTCACTACTGAGCTGGGACAGCGTGAGGGAGCGTGAGAGTCCTGAAATCTGCAGCCTACAAACTGCACATCTTTTCCTTATGCTTGTTTTATGCTTTGCCAAAATATCAGCAACTGCTCTTTAACTTCCCAGAATAAGCAAGACTGTATATATGGGAGGAATTGGATCCACAGCTTCTCACTAAAATAAAAATTACACCAAAAACACCCCGAAGTATTTTGCAATATCCCAGTGTCCAGTAAGCTCTTGGGACAGAGAGAACCTGCCACCACAAGGTGCTTGCCTGGCATATCGCTGCAATCCCACGTGGAGCAAGAAGGCTAAGCAGTAAATCTCTTTTCTGAGCAACCCACTCAACCAGAGAGAATTGCACTAGGAGAAGTTTAACTCAACTTTTTCCCTTTGTTATGTCCATGTTTTGCAATTCCACAGGTTATGTTATTTCACAGCCCACACTGAACAAGGATCTATGTATGTTATTAGATTCATTTAGCTTGCAACCACAAATTCCAGTAACAGTTTGAAGACCATCTATTAAAAAATATATATAATAATAACTTTTTTTTTTTCCTAAATATTGGATTATTTCTTTTTAAATGATAGAACAGATTTTCTCCTTTCCATCTGTATTATCTCAACAGCCAGGGAAGACTAGAGACATCACAAACAAATTTTTTGTTGCTCCACTATTTCAAAGCCATGATATTCATATAAAAAACACGACATAACCCCACCATGCATACACAGATTTAGATGGACGTGTCCCATTTTTAATTTCTGATTTCTGTGAGTGAGAAGATAAAAAGTTAACTTAGTGGGTTTCTTGACAGAACAAGGGATGAGGTCTCATTTCTTCTTCTTTTTTTTTTTTTTTTTTTTTTTTTTTTTTTTTTTTTCACCCTGCATTGATGACTTTATCAGAGAAAGCAGTGGTTCCCTTAATACCAGGTCATTCACCGCTCTAGCTCATAAACAGACCTGCATTTCTGATGATCTTCCACACCTCCACTAAAACCAAACAGGGCTAGGGTCCAACATTTGTCTGGACAAAGCTCTCACAGCACTGCTACTCATCCCCACTATGCAGCGTGTTCTCAGTGTGTTACCGGGCACTGTAACCTACCGCTTGGTAACCCAGGTTCTCAATAAACCAGCGCTCCCCAAGTGACTGCAGTACAGGGTGAAATTTTCAGCACCTGTAACAGAAGTCGCTCAGGACACCCCCTAACACGTCCCATTTCAAAGTTTAGAAGAATGACATTTAAGATGAAGTGCACTGAGAACTAGGAGAAATACAATACAAAATGCATTACCTCTTCCTACAGGACAAGACATAAGGCAACACAGTTTCTGCTGATACTGACCAGGTTTTAGCAATTATTAGCCACAGGGCTCCAGAGCTCAACTTTTGAAGAAGACAATTAGAAATTGGGAACACTACACTAAATAGGGTTCAGATTGAAACTCCTCTCACTTGCATTTTGTACATCAAGCAATGCTTTCAGAAATACTTCATCTCCCCTTAGAGACCACCAGGAACAAGTTTTTCCGTTCCTTCCAACTTAACCACCACTGAAACAGGGTGTGCAAGTGACTCTGTGAGTCGGGTTATATCTAGGAAATAAGCTCCTGTATTTTGATACACAGTGTACTCTGAACAAACGAGGGACCCAGCAAACAACCTGCTTCCTACACACATTTTTACCTTTTCCTCAGCACTCATCTCACTGACCCCACCTAGCAGCACCACCTAACATTGCTCAGGTCCAGACAGCAGCCAGCCCTCCAAAGGCGTCACCCCTTGCCCAGGGGGGTTTACACTCACTGAGAAAACGGCAAAGGGATGCCAATGCAGACCCTTATTCATCAAACAGGCATTTAAAGGCTCTTCAGACGATAAAACGCGACCCGCTGACGGCACCATCATTCCACACCCAAGCGAGCATCTTCACCCACCTGCTGACCACCGGCTGCGCTCTCAGCACCGTTCCCCTCACCCTGCCTCCATCCACCCCGCATCACTCCCCTCCTGCCCCACACCCGCACCCCATCCCCATCCCGTTACCGTGCTGGCAGAGCTCGCCCTCATAGCCCTTGGAGCAGAGGCAGGTGCCGTTGCCGAGGCACAGCCCGCCGTGCAGGCAGCGAGGGCTGCAGGCCGTCGCCGTGCCCCAGCCCCAGGGCATGGCAGCCCCCCCGGCCGGGCTGGGCATCGCCGCCGCCGCCCCACAGCCCCCACAGGGCCAGCCACAGCACCAGCCGCCGGGGGACCCCCCCGCCGCCATCACCGCAGCCACCGCCGCCCCCGGCCCGCCGCGCCATGGCCCGGCAGCTCGCCGCCGGCCCGCTGCGCTCCGCTCCCCGCCGCTCCCGCTCACTCCCCTTTCTCCCCCCGCTCATGCACGCCCCCCTCGTTCCCCCCCCCCCCCCCCCCCCACCTCAGTTTTCTCCTCCTCCTCCTCACCCTTTCACCCCAGCCGGTCTCACGCACCCCTCACGGGTAGCTGGTGGTGTGGGGCAGAGGCCGGGCCCCACAGCTGGGGAGACAAACGACCCCCAGATGGCCCCACATAGTGCCAGTCCTGCTGGCACAGGGCTCCCTTGGCACCTCCTGGGCTTCCTAAGCAAGCAGGGATGAGGTCTCACACCCCTACGCTTTGGGACAGTACAAGTGTAAAAACCCATGGCTTGATGGAATTCTTTCAAATCAGAGAGGATTGTTAAAGCAGAGACCTGACTGCAGAATATCACCCAGTGCTCGTGAAGCTAGATGGCCAATACTAAATCATAAAATCATTAAGGTTGGAAAAGACCTCCAAGATCATCTGGTCCAACCATCCCCCTACCACCAATATCACCCACTGAACCACATCCCTAAGTACCAGGTCCAACCCTTCCTTGAACACCACCAGGGATGGTGACTCCACCACCTCTGTGGGCAACCCATTCCAGTGCCTGACTGCTCTTTCTGAGAAGAAACATCTAATTCCCAACCTGAACCTCCCCTGGCACAACTTGAGGCCATTCCCTCTAGCCCTATCACTAGTTACCTGTGAGAAGAGGCCAACCCCTAGGTCCCCACAGCTTCCTTTATATACCCATATTTTGAAAGAGATGCACAGCCATCAAATAAAGAGTTTAATGACTGAGCAGCTAGCAGGTGGTCATTTAGCTGGACTAAGCTGCGTGCAGTTCAGGTGAGCCCATCTTACCATGAACCATGCCTTTTTTGACCATTGCACCTGTTCTCAGGATGGCATCTGTAAGCTGTAGCTACAGCTCTTGTAATATGACTGATCTTCCCACCTCTTTTAGTCTAGAAACTCTAACTTCTACTCATCATCTTGAAAGTCAGTATCAGACATGGATATTATGACAGTATTTGAAAGGGAATTTGAGGGAGGAAGAGGGCTGAGTTATTAAACTCACTGCCATTTTGCAGATGGGAAAACAGAAGGAAAATGAGTTTCAAGCTGCTTCCTCAACCAACATGCAGTCTCTGGCAATGTATTGTTTGGATAAAATTCTGTGAAAAAAAAAAAAAAAATCAAACAGCAATATTTCAAATATTTATCTTCAGTTGCAAGAACATGGGGGAAAAAAAAAAAAAAAACACAAATGATCAAAAAGCTATTTTTTCCCCTCATTATTCCAATCTTTCATGAGCGCATCCTATCACTTTAAGTAGTTCCCAGGGAAAGCAAATACTTTCAATGCCAAGATCGAGCCCAAGGAAATTTTTTCAGGGGAGCTTTATTGACTAATAGCAATAAAAGGATAGTAAAAACACTTATACAAATTGTGTACAGAAAAGTGAAATAAACCTCATGCATCTTGAAGAACTAGAGAAAAATAAACAAGCTTTACTTAACCAGTGAGATTTGACTTCAAACTAGTTTTGCGACTGGCATAAAACAGCAGGACTTGTTGCCTAGGTGGATCAGTGGTACAATCCGATAAGTGAGTTCACTTTAATTAGAAACTAAAGTTTGTGTAATTGCTTGAAAGAATAAAAGAAAAAAAAAATCCTTTTTCTGTTGGAAAACTGGATTTCATCCCTGTATTTGGAACATACAGTTCCTAGAAGGATTAAAATACAAGGCAAGTCTGCTGCTAATAGGATAGTGTGCTGTCTGGCTTTTTGCAAAAACTAAGGTGAGTGTAATATGATCTTTACAAGACCGTATTTAGCTTTTCAAGGAACAAAGTGACATGTTAAATGATTAAGCAAGAGAAGCCTGTAAGTGCAATACTGAATAACTGCCTAAAATGGGCACAATTCTCCTCTTGCTTGTACCCGGGCAACCATAGCAACTTTTAGATGATACCAATACACATACAATTAGATTCATCCTGTGCAGTGAAAGTTGCAAACACCCCTTGCCATAACGATGCTGCAGGAAAAAACAAACAAAAAAAAAACAAAACACAGCGATTTATTTGCTTGTACATAAGTTAGAAAATTAACAGAATATGACATCTAGAATAAAAAATGTCAAAATCTTGTTCATATTGCAGTTCCACTTGTGTTGCAGAGGGTCTCCTGTTTGTATATACACTGTTCCCTCTTAAAAGCATGAATGTAATTGGATTGTGTAGTTACAGCACTCTTGGTAAAATTACTTGCTAGAAATATATTGGGGAATAAATTCTTCTCAAAAGGAATAGCTTTGTTTATGCCAGCCTCGCAACAACAAAAAGATACAGAAAGAATGCAGACATTGACTCTGGGCTATATTGTTCCTTGGGTACATCACAATTTTACACTTAAGTTTTGCCAATAATTTTGACCATATTGAGTTCTTCACATAATTATTTTTCTATTTCTGAATTTTCTCCATATGACAGTTTAGTGTGTAAGCATGCATTTCTGATATCAATGCCTAGCAACAATTATTTCACACAGAATTCTTTTCGGGTTTTAATGACTATTCTTCATTATGCATGTAGGGAGTCTGACTTTTAAAGTACTATTTATTTTCAATCCCATATCCCATCTACCCTATTCCAAAAAGATGACTTCTGATGGCTCAGATTAATTAAGAGTCTTCCCTCCAACTTCCCTTTTCCTTTTTTTTTCCACCTCTCTCTCCAGGTTTCCTTTGAGGATCTTAAGATAATTAATACAAAAGAAAATAAATCGCATTTTGAAATATGGTAAGTACCCCTTCAGCAGAGCTAATTAAATGCAAAGACTATACTAAATAAGCTTGCCCAGGTGTTTCATTGAATGAAATAAATTTGTTTAAACATTATCTTCTGTAGGAAGGATTATGTTGCTTCACCATCTTTGTGCATCTAAATTCATCTCAGGGCTTATCAAATTTGCTGAGTGCATGTCTGCATTTTAAAGGGTTTGTGTCATGTTAGCAGAGGCTCTCAGTGAAAACAGAAATGCCTCTGTGTATCAGACATGTTTTATTCCTAGAAGCACAATCTGATTTAAAAAAAAAAAAAAAAAAAAGGTTATTGAAGTTGCTAAGTAGAGTTCATGTTTCACGGTTTTAGAACTACAATATTAAGGGGCTCTTCTCTTGCTTATTTAAGCAGTAGAGGAAGGAGCATCTAAATCCTTCTGTTATAATGTCTACCTGAGTCATAGATAATGTTTAACTGCCTCTTCAGGGGCACTGGTCTCCAGTCTAGAGAATACAGGGATGAAATCAAACCTGCATTATAACCCAAGCCAAGGTCCTCAGTGACATACTGCAGAAATGAGGATGCTCACGTGGAGTTGGGATTCTACTCCATGTAAGGCAAGGTAGGTACAAGGCTGGGCTCTCCCACAACTCCATGGGAATCCCACTTCTCACCATCCTAGAACACGCACATGTCTCTTGCGTATTTTCAAGGAATTATTACGTTGCATTAGCAGAGAACTTCACATTTTATTGGTTGGCCAGCCATGGTACAGCACAACTTGCGCTCAGAAGTACTGACTTGTAAGACTATGGTAAGCCTAGAAAGCAGGTTATGAAATTTTAGAGGGTAATTGCAGTGTGGTGCTACACAATAATAAAGCAGGATTAGTTTGTTAATTAAGTAGATTTACTGGGGTGGGAGGTAGTGTTAGGAGGCGTTATACAGCTAGCTACTTTCCCAGCACTGTGCAGTATGTGCAATTTCAAAGCACTGACACAATCACTGCTGCACTGCTACAGCTGGACTCAGTGCTGTACTTAATTATTTCTAATAAGTGTCATCCAGATATACAGAGCTGACATTTTGTATATCAGTATAGCATCACAATTAATATGCGCATGTATAAGTACCTTTCAGCATAACTTGATCTCCATTCTATCATTTACAGACGAGCCATCAGGTAATGACACAGTTAAGTAGCATTGTTCAAAGCTGTATCCCAACTCAAACCCATGCCAAATCTTTCAGATAATAGCAACTTATGACCAACATCAGTCTTCTTTGTTGACAATTGGCATACTGGTTTGTCTCTCAAAGAGAGAATGATTTGTCATTGGCCATGGAGGTATTTGAAAAATATGTACAAAAGTCACTATAATTCTGTTAAAAGACAGACAACGATAATTTAATTTATTTTCAAACATGCCCATGTGTGAATTAGGTGAGCAAAAGTTATCTTTGTACAAACTATGTACAAGCATGCCATGCATATCTCTTTTTGGAGCTGAAAATTAAGGGCCTGCATGGATTACACATAGATCATCTCCATTAGTGCATCTAGGCCTCACTTCATGATATGAAGCCCTAATTTATCTGAAACAAATATATTCTTCCAAAGGATGCCAGCCCTTTATGAAACTTTTGAAACCATTGTTAGAATTAAGTAATTTTATTCATGTAATGGCAAACTCACTATATGTGATGTTTAACCAACAATAAAGCTGAAGTGTGCTGAAATCCTTGTTCACAGATTTATGTTGCTTACGAGATAGAAACATGGAAGTAGTAATCTGTTAGTGAGGTATTTTAGAATGAACACTTCAATTGTTGTGATTAGTTATAAATCTCTCACATTGTCACCTTTTCTAGGCATTTCCAGTTACAGTGAAGAATAAATCTGTGCCTGGAGATCCTGGGTATCCCCAAGCAATACACAAGTATTGTCAGAAAACCAGCCATGCTCAGTGCAAACAGTTTAATACTTTTCAAATCTCTGTTTTAGGCAAGCCAAGGTCACTCTGTCACTACTCCATCATTTGAACTCCGGATGTATGAACTCAGGAAAATAAACAAGGTTTGTTTTACTTATTATATGTTTACTGAGCAAAAAATTCAAGGCTTGTCTCTTTCCCTTGCAAACAGCTCCACTTCCAACAAGGAGTTAAGGTAACAGTTGAATTTAATTCCATCTTTTGGAAGTGTTTGGAGATGTCTAAGCTAAGACATCTTCCATTTCTACAAAGCAATTAGGCCAATGTCCCTCTACCCAATTTCTCAAACAAAGTATTGTTTCAAAGTTGTAATTTTATAAAACAAGGCCCTATCTTGCTGCCCATCACCTTGGTTAGTCGCTCCAACAAGGAAGGACCAAGTGCTTACACAAATACTGCCCCATTTTATTCCTTTTGAAAGCTGAGGCCAGTCTCACTGTAGTAGAATTTTCTGCTCATACTTTAGGTTGTAAGATTAGCCCAGTTCTGTAAGCATCCTAAGCACCACCTGAAAGGTGCCAAACAAAGCACACACCCATCAGCTTCAGTGGAAACAAAATCCGTCCTTCATATACAGACATGACTCCTAAAGATCAAAGTCCAGATGAACTGAGACTCCTAGACATTTCATGCAGCTTCCTTTGGAGCTACACAGAAGTCTCCCTGTTGTCTTCAACACTGTGGTATCAGGCCCTACATCCCAGAAAGGCATGATATTGCAAGGTGCCAAGTACCTTGAATTTTGACGTGGAGTTTAAAGGGCTTGGTATTTTACAAAGTCAAACTGAAATAGTCCTTTTCTAATATATTCCGCTAAGGTGCTGAAGTGAGCTCACAAACAAATGAAAAGAATTTGATTTCCTTACTACTCGAGGGCTCTCAACCATGTCCCTCATAAATAAATGATTTTTTTTGTTCACTGCATCTTATGTTTTGCCCTCAAAGAAATTTGGCACAATATCCAATGAAAAGAATAATTGAATAGCACTTGTTGTAACTACTGAGTATAACTTAGATACCACATCACTGAACACAGTACAAATACCAGGGACCTAATGTTCTGTAAATTAATTGAAGTAGAAAGTCCATATTCACAATTCATCCTGATGAACTTGAGGAAAATCCCAAGAGAGTAAATACTAATTGAGACAGGTTTTTTCCTCCTCCCACACTATTGAGTAGTGAATTTTATATATTGTTCCAGAAGTTAAGTCTGTGCCTTACAGGATTCTGCTTTGTACCTATCCATCTGTCCACAGTAGGTTTCAAATTTTATTAATCATTCGGTATTTATATAGCTATTATTATACTGTAATCCCTACACACTCTTATGCTGATGTAAGCCAAAGTAACATCACACAAGCTGCCCCACAGCAAAACCAGTGTCTGTGGAAGTATCCAGAGGCTCATCCTTGGGTCATAAAGATATCACTTTGTCTGCCAGAAAAATGCTGCCAACTTTAGGGTGAATGTGCCTACTGTTCAACAGTGCTCAGCAACACAACCCAGCAATGTGGAACAGGAAATGAGTGAAAAAAGACCACGTCTAATTGATATTTAGATATGGTAGGATGTAATTACTCATGCTGGAATTCATTCAAAACATCAGCACTGTCAATGCTCCCTTATATTAAAAAAAAAAAAAAAAAAAAAAAGTACAGTTCTTTACTGTCCACAAACAGAGAAGACTTCAGTTTGGCAGCTGATGGTTAATAAATTTGGTTTAATACATGTTTTCATGTTTTTCACATCATTAAGTCATAGTGTCTTAACCCCACCTCTCAACAAATAAAGTGGAAACTGAAACAAATAGCAAATGATACTTAGAAGCTTAGCAGCACTTGACAAGTTTAAAGTTAATTGTAAATGTTGCCTGATTGTGCTAATTTTCACAGCGCTCCTGATGGACAGTTAAATAACACAACCTCTTTACAGATGGTGAGGCAACAGAAAGTTGTTAGGAAACTCCCATTTAGAACTAACAGCAAAACCGGGATATACAGGGTATTATTTGTTTTAGATGTGCTGACATGATTTGAAACTTGCACCAAATATTTCATATGATCTGTGCAAGCTTGGCCAGGAAATGATTATGAAAGAAGAAAGAAGTCAAGTAATATTTTATTTTTAAAGAAAGCTATCCTTCATCTTAAGCACAGTAGATATCATCTTTCCAGCCTGCACAGGTATGATCATGTCAAAGGATCATGTCTCAAGAGCTGGAATTTGGGCCCAAGAAACTTGAAAAGTAGGAGTTGCCAACATAGGCCTTTAACAACAGCAGGGCAATCAGGTTGATGCTGAATTAAAATTCATTGTAGCCAACCAACCAAGTGAAATGGCCATTAGTACCAATGAAAGTAAGTTAATGTCGACCTACATGACCAGATGAATGCCATAGCTTGGTGAAACTATGGAACCAAAACACATCTTTTACACTAAACTACGACATTAGTGGCTTTGCAGGCTGCAGAACCACAAGTACTGCACTTGGCACACTGAAAGAACTATTTGGGAGGCAGGCCCCAGTGCAGACAGCAGGCCTTCTGACTCACTTATGGTCACAGTGATAACAGGTGGAAGAAGTGAATAGAGCCAGGAATACAGGACATTTTAACATTAAAAACACGCGCACACACAAAAAAAACAACAGGATCTTTGTTATAGCCATCTGTCTTTGAACAGCCCACTTAATAGATGATCTCAAATCTCTGTGCCTGCATTTAAGCCCCTTTGATGGGCACAAACTGTGATGGACACTTTTGTCTATACTTACTTACTGAAGACTTAACAACAGTTGCTTAGTAGTAGTTGTAATGTTTTTATATTTAAAATACTACCAATTGTGAAGGGTATTTACAGATGTTTTTGTTGTTTGTTTTGCCTAAATCTTCAGATTCTGGAACTCTGTGAGTAGTTTCAACTCTGAAAGCATTTCTAATTCATGATAGTTGTGAAAAAGAGCTCAAGAATACAATCCCAGGGAACTCAAGCAGATAAAATTCTTGAAGCTTCCTAGTTTCTGCTGACTTCTAAAAAATACTATTTTTAAACTGTTATTTTTTTGTGTGTGTGTCTGTATTTTGAGCTCCTAGGGTGGGTAATGCAGTCCTTAATTTTACTTTTTTTATAAAATGGGAGCCTTGTACATACATACACATCTCTGAACATAAGCACATGAATACAGAGACGGAGGTAGCTTGACATTCTAGCCTAGTCCCAGTCAATAAATCCTGAATCAAGTTCTAAAACACAAGAAACCCCATTTGCTAATGCAAATCTGCAAGCATTGCTAATGCAATCCCTTGCATCACCCCACTGGCACAAAGCAATCACATCACCCTGCTGATCCTATGCTAGATGTATAAAGGATGATGTACTGCATATATAGGACTTTGATGCCGGAAACAAGCTCAAAAAAAAGCGTTTCATACAACTGAAAATAAGGCATTTGTTGATTAAATTTGGGGAAGCACAATAAAAGCCCAGCTTCTTAGCACTTTCAGATCACACTACTTATGCGTAAGATGATTTTGCTTCTGTACTTAAAATTGTTGGCTGCAGATATATAGGCAGACTGGACATATCTACAATGTCATATTTTAGGAAAAGAGAACAACGGAAGTTAAAAAAAAAATAAACCTGAAAACCAGCCTTGATTCTACAGTTTGTAAGACAGCCTCTTCCTTTATGCAATGGTTAATATTAATGTTGAAATCTTTCATTTTTACTGATTTCAGTGATGACAACATCTAGTCCTGCATTATTTAGCACCTCCTTTCCCTTAAATGAGTAGAGTAGACAATGCTAGAACATACCTTCCCTGTTTTAACATCGTCTTTTTTGTCAAACTGTCATCAGGGATATGACACTCCCCTGCCCCACAGCAGAATGGAATAAAACAACAAAAATATTATACTCTGACAGTATTAATTAAATCGTATCTCCATCCTCTCTTTAGAATTGTGTCTGGTGTTAGCAGTTCAAAATGATAAAAATTACTTCTAATCAATAATTGTATTTCACCACAGCAACAGCAGGTGACAAACATGCCATTAACAATATTTACCAGCAATATCTTTCAAGAACTATCACATCTGCATAAACAATTTTGTAACATTCTTTTTGTGCGTGTGTGTGTGTATCTGCTCATGTTTTGAAACATGGGGTTCTTTCTAACATCCTATATTGGTTGACTATAGCATTTTACAAAAATACTTCAGTAAGAAAGAAAATTAAGAAAATTCATTGTTAGAAGGTGATCAACTTGATTCTTTCATGGTTGATATTTTCATTCTTTATACCATATTAGTTTATGAGCTAATACGGACTGCATGGTCTATGAAGTAAAGGAGAAAACTTCTGTTTTTGCTCTCTCCTAGAGCTTCTAAAATTGGTCACTTACTGTGATAAACTTGGTTTCCTACTGCCCTGACATCTTAAAATAAGCCAGCCCTGCAAACGCAAATCAGTATGTATTTGCGAGGAATATGGTGACAAAGCAGTCACGCTCTTTCTGTAAGTTGTAAATCTTCTGTTTCACTTTCTTTTTAATGTCACTCAGAGGAGTGGATGGGTTGAAGATCACAAAAACAGGGCCATTGCTTCCCTCCTCGGCCAGCTCACTCCAGTGTTCCAGGCACAATTCATACTGACCTTTATGCCCAGAAATCAATGTGAAGCATCAGTTGTGTTTGACTCACCATTAAAAGTGTTTTTCATTTGTTGGTTTTCATTACGCAAGAGCACAAAGCTGATGTTCCAAGGACTCATGGTTCCTGCCTCCTTAGCACCCTTTCCATCCAGCACCAACACCACTGCACAAACTAAGGTCTCTTGATGCATAACATCAGCCTCTTAAGTACATCTTTTTATTCAGAAAGAAGGCAGAAGGTATGAAAAACGTCGTCAAAGCCTTAGTTGTTTACACCCACATGAATTTTTCTTAGTGGACATTTAGACACATGTAGGTTCATGCTACTGTTACTAGCTATCCCTTTGTACATTATCTTTGTAAATTACCTTCTTTGTTACAAAATGTAATGAGACTGATTGCAGAAGCAAAATAAGCAGTATACAGTCAAAACCAGGTAAGACTGATTTTGAAGGAAAACAAAACAAGGAAAGTTCCAAAAATTACAACTGTGAAAGTCTGGGTTATATTTTTTGTTCCTAAAGCAAATTTTTCCAAACCATTGTTCCCTATTTTCTACTGCTAAGAACACCTACGTGGCATAACACCATATTCATAGATGTTTATCCTCTACTGCTATTATCTGTATGCTGAGGTGGAAGTCAATGCACAATACAGTCTAGGAGCCTGAATGGAGTTATTATGAGGCTGTAAGAATTTGGTGTCGCCTTTGCAATCCTAGCATTCAGTATTGGCCATTATGGCTTTGCAACAGACAGAGTTAGCCAGCCCATATAGTACATCCCATTGTCTCCCTGAGACTTGGTGGATGCTTAGATCTAGGCTGTTCATGGATACAACAGAGCTAAACTGGAGTGGAAATACCTAAATTTCTTCCTTGCATACGTCATTAGCTCTGCATCTGTGGAATATTGTCCAGGCTGCAACAGATACATCTATTCAAATGTGTCTTGGTTTGCAGCTGACTGTTGCTTTTTGACATGTCCCATCAAATAGCCAATAATGATGTATTTTCAGCATCCCTAAAACTACTTCCTATGTCGCTCAATTACTCGCCCCCAGCAGAATGGCTGCAGTTATTAGCTTTTGCTTTGCTATGTCATTCATGTTATTCTAGTGCCATGTGAAGTATGACTTCCTGCCATTTATTTGGTAATGGCAGCTAGCTGCCTTTTCCCCCAGAGGCTTTTTTATCCCCAAACCTACTAGATTATTTGCTTGCCAGAAGTATGATTGTTCTTCACTGTCAGTGAATTCATCAGTTTCTTTAGGTTCTGTTCACAGCCAGCAGTATAGGTACTGGAAGTCCTTAGTAACCATTAAATGACTACAGTACAATTTAGAGGTCCTTTCAAAGCACCAAATCCAAGCAGCACATAACACACTACCCAACATCAACAACAAATACAACCTAGAAACATGCCTTGGGATTTAAGTTATTATTATTATTTTCTTTCTTTTTTTTATTTATTATTTTTATATTATTAAATATAAAATATATTATATATATTAAATTATATATTAAATATAAAATATATATTATTAAGTATAATATATATATTATTAAATATAAAATATATATTATTAAATATAAAATATATATTATATATATATTAATTTATATTATTATATTTTTGATTTTTTTTTTTTTTGATAAACTGGGATTATAGTCCAATCTTGAGATACAATTCCATATTAACATATATATAGCAATGGTGCAAACAGAGCACGCAGATTTTATTCGTTTTTGTGAAGAATGAGCAATGCTTAAGTTGATTTGCTTAGATCAGCCAGAACTAAAGCTCACTGAAATTCACCCTTCTTTGTGTTATTTCTATTCACAAGAAGAAAAATCACAATTTTGCAGATTTGGTTGTTCAGCCTCCATTAAATTGGTTATTGAAAGAATCTTTTATATGTTCAGGGATATCATAGATTACTAACCCGGAGTTTACTCTTTGGTGGGGGGGGATTGAAGAGATTGGTTTTCATTCCTTGCTGGAGGTTTACAAAGCACTAACAAACAAACGAGCTGAAGTCAGGCCAGCAAGCAGTCTGGCCAGCAAGCAGTCAAAGCATGGAGGAAGCAGGAGCATGTACCTATGCAGCCCCATGGCCTGGCCTACTTCATTTTTCCCTTTACTGTTTTGTGTACACTCACTTTCTAAATTGTGCAATTAGAGGATGCTCTACCAGTATTAGAGCCAAGCCGTATTGTTTTACCGAGCAAGGCAGTTCACATGGGGCAGGCTATATCATGACTGTTGGTCCCTTACCAGCAAAGAGATGTGGATGCCTTCAATATCCTGGTCTAGGTGTAGCTCCGCAGTTCTAGCACTCCCTAACGTACCATAGGATCCTGTGACCAAGCAAGTTCACTGTTATAGAGTATGTCACCATATTAGGATTTGGAAACAGAGGAATTTCCCAGTTCTGATCCACCTGTGACAAAAAGAGCCCTACAGTTCAGAGGAGTGGCAATGAGCCATTTAATTGTGTGTCAAATACTATTATTGTATTTCTGTCCTAAACACACAGGCATGATATTGGGTTAGATGCAGAAGGCACTAATACTGCATTATGTTGTCAAGGAAGAATTGCTCAGCATTCAGATGGCAAGGTATACAATAAAAACTAAATTTAAAAGGATAATGTGATGAGAAGAGCTAGAGAAAGCTCTATGAACAGATTAATAGAATACTATTTGGAAGAATTTGTATTAAATGTAACATCCATATGGATATTTGCTTTCTTCAATACCATTGCAGGCAATATTCTCTTCTCAAACTCTTTCAGCTAAAAATATTCTACTTCTGTTTGATCTATTTCAGATTAGATGGTAGGAAAAAAGTTCAAAGTACATTTTCTGTATTATGATGGCAACTTTGTGAGGGATTCTATGGTACGACGATTTAGGAAAGAGAAAACATCCTCTAGCATATGGGAGAATGAAGTACCTCTGATTTACTGGGTATAAACTTGTAAATAAAGGTAGAAGGAAAGCACTGCTGGACTGTCTATCACAGCCGTTTAGTTTCCAGTCCATCCTCATGCTAACACATATTCTATTTATGCCCTGCTTCTAAAGTCAGGTTTACAGTCTGCAGACTAACATGAAAACAACATAGATATAATTACAACCTTTACAAAAGAACATAAATCACTACTCATAACAGTAATCATTTTTCCTACATTTTGTTGGAGGCAAGTCAGCAATGTAGATAATAATCATTAAATAAAAGAAAAACAAATCTGTCTTTCCAATAGGTACAGCATAGGTAAAAAACAAACAAACAAACAACAACAACAACAAAAAACACAGAAATGAGAAAAAAATATTGTTACAACTCTTTGTAACAAAGATAGTTAGGGGAAAACAATCAAAAAACAACAGGAAGCAATTCAGATACCTTTTGGAGGCAGTAAATGACCCCCTAAATTGCATGCTTTTGAGGATTCACACAGAAATCAATGTAAAGCTCTAACTGTACTTTCTGTGGTTCACTGATCCAGAGAACTTCAGCATGCCTCTTACAGAAAGCAAAGACAGGCTAATACTTCTACCTAGGAGCCCATAGCTTAAAAATCAACTGTTAACAAAATGGATATGTATTTTTTAAAATGTTTTCTTACATTCTTTTTCATATTTAGTTGAAATAAGTGTTCTAAACCTCAATTTGAGTCTTACTACATGTAAAGAAAGAAATCCCAGTTTAACCTCTAGCACCACGTAAAATAATTATCATCATCATAAAACCTCACACCAACAGCACTTGGTATTTCATGGGATAAGGCCATATATGTTTCCAGAAAGCAGGAAAATTTGCCTTCACTTTCAATGTATATAATGTGTACATACCATAGAACAAGACTCACCCTTCTATCTCGGAGCCATAGGTGGTTTGCTCACACCCAGAGCCAGCCCAGGAGCTTCAAGCATTTCCACTGAGTGGTACCAAGGGAATAGGAGCTGGTAAGTGCTGCTGAACAAGCACCTCTAATTGAAGCTAATTACAAGCCAAGCTAAATTAAGAGGCTCAGATGGTGAAGTAGGGGGAGGTTAAGTCATATTAAAGGTGATGGCACTTTTTCCTATTCCCTAAAATGTTCTACTTTATAATACTTCAAGGGATAAAAAAAATCTGCTTTTTCCTTGGCAAACGATTTCAGCAGTTAATTAACATTCTGGGTAGAATTTTTTACCTTATCTTTGCTGTGTGTTTTTGTTTGTTTGTTTGTTTTTGTCTTCAATATCTTCTTGTCAGCCTTTTGGAGACCTTTTTACAGATGAAATTAACCCAAACGCAATTTCATTTTATTTTGATGTATACCTAGAAACTGTACTTCCAGGCAAAGCCCCTATACAGTTATGCAAGTGGTATACAGCGCTTAAATTCAGGGCACCTGGTCCAATGAACTGAGCACAATTGCTCCTGTGTCTAAAAGGTACAGCGTTAATTAAGCAAAAGGTTTGAGCTGGCCATGAAATAATCCATGAACTAGAAACTCCCTGGCATGGCTCTGTTACACACTTCAATAAAATGAATGAATTTTCTTCCAGTCAGGAAAACGTACCGCCTCCATGCACGGGACCAGTAGCAAGAGGGGAGGGTGATAGGATGAAGATCTGTCCCCTGAGTGATAATTAAAGCACTTCTCTGCTGTCTAGGATGCCTGCAGAAATTGGGGTGTTAATGCTGAACATCAGCAGTATCTGTGAACAGCTACAGCTCCTTGGCAGCAGAGGGCTCCTGCATCCCAACACACCATCTGGTGCTATCAGCCACACCTTGTCCTTGTTGGTGCTCCTGGGGCAGGGTATAATGGAAAGGCCATGCAAACATGAAAACAACATTAGGAAGCTGAAGTTTGCTATAGTTAACTGCAGAAGAACAGGATTAATATTGCCTGTCACTAGCATTTTACCACTGTGGCTTTGGTAAGGTTTTGACACAGCTGCACGTGATCCTCTAACCTGTACTCAAGGGAGATGTGCTGGGATGGAGCAAAGCTGGTTAGAAATACCCCCAGAAGCTCTCTGGCATCCTCAGGGAGAGTGTTTTGCACAGGGTTCCTCAGGGTTATGGGCCATAGGACTGTACCTCAACCTAAGCCATGTCAGCAGCTGTCATAGCCTGAGGGGACTCAGCTCTCTTAGATGATATGCAAGAAAATTCTACACATGAAAACTGGGGAAATGGTGGGGTTTTGTGTGTGCAGCAGAATTTAAAAGAAGGAATAAAAAATGTTTTTGTAAATTGTTTTTGTGTTCTCTGGTTTGGCTGGTGCATTTTATGGCTACCAGTACACCCAGCAGTTCCTGACTGCAGAAACAGGGAGTCCTTGTAATTCCATGGCAGTGTCTCAAGTGTAGCATATTTTAGGAGCCTGATTATATTCTGCTTGGGACTGCAGCCCCTAGTATGGTACAGATGTGGAAAAGCATGTACAGGCCTTAAGGCTACCTTAGCCCAATTCTCCATGGACTGCAAATTACGCTCCTTACAGGGCACAGCACTGAGTCTCACCCACGTGTCCCAAGGCATCTGGTTAGTGTTTAAAACTAAAATTAAATGAAACCTGATTAATCATCTCCCACTGGATTTATTCCCTCATTTTGATGATTCAGAACAGTTCCAGCAACTGCTGCCAGGATAGCGAGGTGGAAACAGGCAGCATCTTCCTTGTTCAAAGGAGACCGTTGGTTCGGTCTCCTGAAGCAGCTGGTATTTCTGAACTTAAAAATAAAACATGATGCCATGAAAAATGTGCTCATGCCACATTACTTGATAGCTTTTCCATCACTCTATGAATACAAGATGTACTTTCAGCCCATTTATACCTTTGTGGCTTGGTAATGAAAGTCTATGTGAAGAAAAAAACAGAGTAGCTAAGCCCAGAAGCTAGTCATTATTCTTTTTGTCAGTGGCTGCATCTCAGTGAACTTTATAAGTAATTCATGATACTTTTTTTTCTTTTTTCTTTCCTTACTCTACAGTTTTCTTATTCCACTGTCCACTGAGACTGCGATTCCTTGTTGGGCTTTACAAAGAGTCAATGGTTGACCAAGAAGGGACAAAGGAGGTTTGTGACTCTGTGTTGAACTGAGGGGCTATTACATTTTTAACTAAGTTTGAGAGGAGGAAAATGTCATCTAGGAACAAAAGGAGCATACTCAATCCATATGTCAAAGCCTAATAAATCTTGTCTTTGATTTGGTGATTTGTGAATAGATCAGTTAAATGGATGTTACATTCCTGAATGAACCCTTGTAGTTTTTATCAGTTTGTGACACGAACATGCTTTCCTGAGTCCCGAAACCAGGGGTTTGGGAGGCACATTCCGACAGAGCTGTTAAGGCCACTTTCATTTCCTTTTCCCAAAGAGCCTGTGTTAGAAATGGTCTTCAGATAAAAACAGAAATTAGGACTCCACACTTCTACACAGCCGTAAGTGAAGCCTGTCAGCAAATGAACTAGTTTGGAGTCACACAGCTGGAGAAAATGTAAAAAATCTAGACAAAAGTTTTTCATTTGGAGCATTGCACTGATGTATTTCTGGCAGGTAAGAACACTTCCAGTGCTGTGGGCCATTTCTTTCCTCCCTTGGACTTTCTGTAGGCCAGAGGCCAGGTGTATTCTTCTCCCTGCGGCCTTCAGAAAGGCACTAGCCATGGATCTGAGAGGAGCCACATGCCGTCCAAGCACCGAGCTCTGGTTCACCTTCACAGAGTTGCACTGTGAAGCAGAAAGCAGCTGCTCCTCCATGGCATGTTGCCCTTTGGGAGGTGGCAGGCTGCCAGAAAGCCCAGAGGAGGGCAGCAGTGCCAGGATCAGCATTGCTTCCACTTCACGTGATCAAAAGCAGGGAAGATTGCAGTTCCTAGCAGCTGTTAACTCTCTGCCTTCCACCTTTCTCCCCTAGATGAGCAAAACACCAGCCTCCTCCTCATCTGAGAGCTGAAGTTAATACAGTGCACAGATACCTGCTCACTGCAGTGACAAATACAGAGGGAGTTAACTTTAATTGTGCCTATTTATGTGACTGTGCTTGCATACATGATGGCATTAACAACACCTGGACTCTGTAGCTCCAAAAAGTTGTCACAGGAAGCAACGTGAAGTTCAGGCAGCTCCCATAAGGAGCAAGTTGAACAGGACACCATGGAATAACAGTTTAGTCTCACGCTGCTTTTACATGAGGCTCTTCCCAATGTCCAGGCACCAGGAAAGGCAAGTTCATTCTTAGTCCTCTCTGTTTCACCTGTGGGAAGACTTCAACACAACGGCATTGCTGAGGTTAGTCCTGAGTCACTGGTGGAGCAGGACACAGATTCCCTGTGCTGGAGCTTATTCATGCCCTCCTCCAGCACTAACATACAGTGACTCAGCAGTGAAGCCAGTTCCTGAAAACAAATCCAAATCCGGTTCATCAAACTCACATGAACTCTTATGAAAGATGCCTGTGTAGCTTGAGAATAAGCTCATTCATTCATGCTCCCTTCATTTGCCACATCCTGCACCTGCAGCGCACAGTGCAGAGAGATGCCAAGTTTCACATATCCACATGGCACTCTTTCATTGACTCGTGCATCACCCTCTTCTGCTGCTGCACTGCTTTTTCAAGTGTTTGAAGCTCAGCGCTGCAGCTCCTCTCCTGATTTTGGGATGTGGTGGGTCTGCCACACTACAGCTCATGTGGAATTGCAGGAGAAGAGGACTAGTAAGGCTGGGAAAGGGAAAGATAGTAAAGCAGATCCCCATTTCAAAAGAAGCCCTGCAGAAACTTTACAAA
This sequence comes from Netta rufina, assembly GCF_964035555.1. Taxonomy (NCBI): domain Eukaryota; kingdom Metazoa; phylum Chordata; class Aves; order Anseriformes; family Anatidae; genus Netta; species Netta rufina. The sequence continues at coordinate 29,172,984 of NC_140124.1, read as the reverse complement.
GCTTCTCCAAATTAAAATCATGTTAATCAAATCTGTGGGAGAAGCAGCGAATACAGTATGGTCAGAATAAAAGAGGGGTTATTGGCTTTTAGCGTGGTTCTGGAGAAACAAAGCTTATGTGAACACTTGGTCTGGCTGTCTGGTCCCAGCCTGCCTGTTGCCATTGAATGCTACCCACCAAGCATGGAAATGAGGGAGAAGTCAGTTGAGATATCAAATCCTTACATGTGCAGCAAAAATTGATGGTTGTACAAAACAGAAAGACACAAAAAATATCCCTGTTGTAGGAAGGATGTAAACTGCCCATTGCTAAATATCTAATCTAAGGGAATTGCTCATTTATCCTTCTGACAGAATGATTACTGCTTTTAAAAAGAGATGGAAAAGCAAGTTCCTGACTACTATGAAGTTTTAAAAGAAGGAAAATTAGGGGTGCCTAGATTTCCAAAACAATCACCGTTCTAAGAAACAAATCCCAAATTAGTCGGTACCATTAATAATGTCATAAGACCAAGCTTCTGAGATTGCAGTCTCAATTATTTTTACCATGAAAGTTAGAAGAGATAAAGAGGATACAAGCATGGTGTGCTGATTAAGGCAAAAGAGAAAGTTTTTGCTCAGCAGGTGTTTTATCAACACCACATTCTTTAATCCAAAGCCCAAAACTTGGACCAGCACCACACAGCTCTGTTTTAGCCATTAGTGTACATAGTATGCTGGGGTGCAGTTCTGGGAAGATGAAAGAGGTGGTATTGTCATTGAGGCACAGAAGAACTGAGGGTAAATACCTCTCTGTGCAAGGGTAAACACAGCTGCCCAGACAGTCTCCCACCAGGAGGAACTCAGGAGCTGGGGACAGCACTTCCTGGTTATTATCCCTTGGTAGCATCCCTGAGAGGCCTCAAGGACAGGCTGGTCTCTCTGTTACACCTCGTGCAGGGAGCAAAGCTGCTGGCAGCATCAGTGGTGCAACTGCCAGCAGTCCTACAGAAGCCACCACTGAGTTTGGGAAACGAGGTAAAGGAGACTCTTCTTGCACCCATGGACAAGCGTCACAGGTTGACTTGTGTTGAGCTCAGCTCTGTGGCCAAGGCTTGGTTATCTGAAGAAATCTATGGCCTGAGGGACTGAAGATAGGGCTAGGAAAGAGGAAATCTTGAATTCTGTCAGGGTTGTCACTCTCATGACACACAAACTTGTTCATGAGAAACTCTTCACCTTTCTTTTTCAACATCTGTTAGCTTTTCTAAAGTGCTTTCACAGGTTTGTTCACACAACTAAACATAGCAATTTTTAAAATTTATTTTATTTTATTTTATTTTATTTTATTTTATTTTATTTTATTTTATTTTATTTTATTTTATTTTATTTTATTTTATTTTTTGTCCAAAAAGTGGACAGATTTACAATGCTCTTCTGCAGCTCAACAGTTCAGATGAGTGCAAAGAGCACCTGTATGGCCAGGAACCAGCAGCTCTAGAAATCTTCTGTAAAATTAATTCACAATTCAATCACAGCGTTGAAGGCATAACAACAAGAAAAACAACTTTTCCAGCAGGAGGCTTGGAAAAAACAAAACAGTGACAAACATATACAAAAAACTCTAGGACTTGGTTCACTTAAACTGGCAGCAAATGGTGCAATGGATAAAGCCCAGTGCAGAGTAGGACCTATATGGTAGAAATTACAGATCTGTGCAAACACTTAGCCTAAGAAATGTCTTTGTTATTCCCCCTAATGCAATTACATTACATTTAAAATTTGTCAGAATTTGCTGGAAGGCTTATATTTGTGAGAGGACACTAACTCATCCAAGAACATGCTGTTTATAAAACAGTGGGAATTATGAGTATGAGCTCCCACAAATTTGACATTTATAAAGATGCAGGTACATGGCAAAGAGTATGTTCTCTACTATATTTCCCTTATTGTATTTAACAGCGCAGAAACCTAATTCACTTGGGGCTCTGCAAACAAAAGAAAATAGCCCCTCTATGACTGTTGTCATTTCAGGATTTTTCACTTTTTATTTTCTCTGGTTTTCTAAACATTATCTTGGTGAAAATCTCACTGGGGAGTTTAAATTTTTACAGCATATTACACGTAATTTTTTTTTTCCAACTTAGTGCACAATGACCCAAGGGTACAAGGACGTGGGTGTGCATATAGGAGCAAGTAAACACATGCATAAAGTCACTGCCTTGAATGCAGGCACGGATTAAGATTAAATAAACAACTCCTGTCTATAGACATCAAATACCAAAACCGACAGGACCTGACAAGTGCAGTTTGTCACGCTGAGGCTCCTGGAGCTTTCCTGCAGGACGCACGCCTGGCGTGCGAGAAAGCACATCCCTAGTGCCATGCCATGCAGGTGGGGCGGCTGCAGGGACATCGAGAGCACCTGCTGGGGAAGTGTGCTGGAAGTCACGGGCGCTCGGGGAGGAGCACGGAACATCACAAGCTGTGTCCCCACGGGTGCTGTCTACACCTGAAACCAAGTGGGCGCTCTGAAATTCATCAGTCCTGCTCCGTCCTCCAGGCTTCGCATCTCCCACGGTGAGCCTTACTGACAAATTCATCAAATGAGCAGGCTCGAAGGTCCTCCAAACAGCAGCAAAACTAAGGGTTATTTTCCAGTTGTCCAACAGAGCTGTCACATCCTGTACATGACCAAATGGAAGGGGTCAGGGTGTGCAGGCAGTGCTACATGTTACATTACAACCTCTGGGTGTTTTTTGGTTCAAGCAGCTCTGCACTGCTTCTGAGCAGAAAGCAAATGCTATAACAGCTCTAGTGATGCCAGGCTTTCTCGATCACTTTAAAATAAATCATTAGCAGAATAATGATTCCGCAAAATAAAATAAAATAAAATAAAATAAAATAAAATAAAATAAAATAAGCAGATTTACCTAATATCTACAACATACATTTTGGCTTCAAAAGAAAGAAGTTACTTTTTTTTTTTTTTTTTTTCTGTTTGAATTAAAAAAATAAAAACAAACAAACAAACAAAAAAAAAACAGTAAATTTTGACCAAATAACTCAATATAAAAAAGCAAAACACTCATAAAGTTAAAAAATATATTTATAAATTTCTCAATTCAGGTAAGGTCTGCTCAAAAATCCCTGTTCGGTGCAAGCCCTCTGCTAACTACATCATGGCTTGGACTGAATCCATAGCAAGTTTGCAGCAGAGAATGCACAATTTATTCTCCACTCACTGTTTAACTAGGCAGAATCTGACATGAAAGAATGTTTCTGACTGAATGCTTTAGGACTGCCAGAGGTGCAGGAATAAGTTTTGCTGATATATTTAATGAATATGATTGACTTTGCAGTGTTATGCATATTTGTTGCTGCAGTTCCCTCCACAGTCTTGTATATAACTTGTGTATTCTGAATACATTTGCAGACATATATCTTTAGGAAAATAAATGAAAATAAACAACACAGGAAGCATTGTTTTAAGTAATTTTCTACCAGCAGAATATGTAACTATTTTCCTTGGAAATGACAAATATTTGATGAAAGGGAACTAATCATGAGACTGCTCTATTGGAAAACACCCAGCACAGAGGTGAACAGGAGGTTAGAAACATTTAAGAATGAACATCTCCTCTTTAATCTATTTTTTTTTTTCTTTCAAGCCCATAAACATGCTTTATAGGTATCAAGTAATTAATTCCCAGAACCTAGACATTTTTAATGCTTGTTATTCCTCCTTCACTGTGCCATGCTAGCTGCCTGCCTGGATATCCATTACTGATCATCTGAAACTGTCAGGTGCTTGCTCTTTGCCAGCTAGGCAAAAAGCCTACCTATATATGATGGTGTAAAGTCTGCAAGGTTGTAAAATGCATTTCATACGTGGACAGATGGAAAGTTTTGTTCTGGATATCCCAAGAAAATACATGGGTTACTTATATAAACGTCAACTTCACTATTCGCTTCCAAGGCATCTCAAATGACAGCTAAACTAGAAACTGTATTTCCAGCATCCTCCACCTGACACGTCCATGGTCATGGCCTCCAGGCATTATTGTGTTTGTACTTAATATGCTTTCAGGTACAGCCAACAAGCCAGACATTTCTATCACATGTGCTACAAATGGGTGCTGCACCACTTGTAGCCAGGAGTAAGGTCAGAGGAAAGTGGGAAAGTCTGCTGAATAAACTAAATCAGGAAATGGTTTGGACAGCAACTTGCTGAGGAGAGGTGATGCATATTGACATTCAGGACCTGCCTGTCATGTGCGAACTTCAGTCCGTATGTCAAGGCAGCTGGGGCCATTAGCCACTTTTTCCCCAGTCACCCCTGTTCCAGAGGGAACATTGCTCTAGAGAGCACTGGATGATTCAGTCATTATTTATCATCATGACATCCCTCCTGGGATGGTCAACAAATGAGTCCCACGTGTCTCCTGAAAAATCTGTCAAGACCATCAGTATATAACAAAGAAGGCACAGACTGTCATTACTTAATAATTCTTCTGAGAATAAAAAAAGTCTAGACAACACAATATTAAAGCCTAATAGTTTACTCATCAGGAAACAAATCAAACAATAATTCTTAGCATCTGATATTATCAATGCCTATCTTCTATCATGGACCTCCAGTGCTCAATAACTAGAACGTGTGTTCATGTATGCATATGTATACATGCACATGCACATGTATATATAGAAGCTGAGGTCAAAATTGTTGTGCACTTTTATTCACCGAAGAGAAACAAAATCTACAGCAACTGTCAGAATGCCAGTAGTATCACTATCCTTACTCTTCATGTGTACAAATGACTTTGGTGTCTAGTCTTTTTTTTTTTTTTTTAGTAGATGAGCCAATCACACTGACTGATCTCACACCTTTAGCAAATTAAAATGTTCGTTGTCTTGATTTAAATGTTTTTCATGGGATCCCCAGAAATCCTGGGTCGAGCTATGCCTGTGAAACTCCCTAGAAACACTGGTGTCTCTTTGTATGCCAGGTCTCCCACTGGGGAATCGTGACAGGAACTGAAACTGCCTGTGGGGCCCTGCTCCTACAGCAGAGGAAAATGCAACTTAAACACAATTTTGCTTCCTGGAAAATTTAAAATTTTCCTTCTGATTTCAAATAAAATGTAAATATTTCCATTAATACCAAATTTCAGCCAGCACCGATAACTTAATGCTGGCTTAAGCATTTGGTCAGTAATCTGTAAATGTCTGTGTAAGGAGAAATAAATAAGCCTATAAATGAAAGATCAAGATATTGTAGTGACAAATACCAGATATGTCTCTGGAAATTTGTTTTAGGCCTAGTTTTTTAGCACACCAATAAAACAGCATTTAAATGCATTTGGAAGAACTCAGTTTAAAAAAAGTAGTTTTCAGATAGAATCACAAGGCGGGGAGTGCCTTAAGCTTTGAACAGTTCAAAATACATTACACAGCTACCTTCTTAGCCTGATTATTTTATATTATTTTTAATAGAATTAGGGATGCAAAAGGTAAACCATCCATGAAAGGTTTAAACACCATGGAAGAGTTGTGTATCTTTCTATCCAGCTACTTGAAATTCTATTACATTATCTTAATTACATTTTTTGCTGCATTTGAATGCTTTTCTTATGCGTGAAACATTTAAGATTTCATTAGCAGGACCTTCAATTTTTCTAAATGACTTAAGTGATTTGTTTTATACTTCTATTTAAATGATTAAGTTGACAAAGGAAAGCACCACGGGATTTGTAATAAAGAAAAACAACAACAACAAAAAAATTTACACGATTCTTCTTTTCATGGAAAAAATAAAAAAAAGTCCATAGTTGAAAGACGAGCCGAGAATTACATGAATCGCTTTGCTAAACAGTGCTGTAAAGTTGATTTTTGCATCTACTTTACAATTCCTCCCTCTTACACCTACATGTTGATAGTACTGTTATGCATGATCTCGTTTAACTTTTTTTTTTTTTTTAAAGTTAGTTCATTTGCAGTGATTCTGATTCTTTGCACAATTTAATTCCTACAGCTCACACTGTTTTCTGTCACCACCTGTCAAACAGAAAAGGAGAGCATTTAAATCTGTTAAATAATTAATATTCTTGCCCAAGAATAAAACACCTAACTCAGAAGTTGGATCAGAGGTATTCATTTATTGTTTGAATGGATAGCCTCATTTTGTAAAGTATTACATAGATGCAAGTCTCATTAGCTTTCCGTGGGATATTTAAAAATTAGTTCACCTTATCACTATATCCAATATACATTCAGCATTTCAGAGTAAAGTACTAGCAGAAGTAACACATCTGTTCTTCCTCCTGGTAGCTTCCGTCGGGATATTAGATATATCTTTACAACCAATACTTTGTTTTCCAAAAAGAATTCCCCAAAACATGTATTATGCAATGTATCATTTCAGCTCTGAGGTGAGTTGGTTTTTCATTTGAGAGAGAGTTTTGTTTCTTTATAAAAGTTTAATGTCTCACTGATATTGTACATACTTACATATTCACATCTTTCATTAAGTACAGCTATCCTTCACTAGTTAAACAAACATGCAATACTGAACTTTTTTTTTTTTTTTTTTTTTACACATTTCTTTAGGAATACTCCATGTTATTCAGTGAAAACACTCATTGATGTGAAATTAAATTTGAAGAACTACATGACCAGCAGTGATGAGTAGAGGAAGATCTTCTCTGCCTTTTATACCATCAGTTACAGTCAGCTCTAAAGTCACCTTATGACATCAGGATTCATACTCACAAAATTTGAATTGATTCCTCAGAGCAAGATTTGTTTACTTCAGCTAATGAGTAGTCACAGAGAAAAAATGAAATTATTGTTCTACCTTCAAATGACAGACCCCAAAACAGCTCTTTTTGTACAGTATTTTGCTAATGATCAACTTTCTGACCTTTAGATTGCAGCGTAGAATTCAGTCTTAAAGACAAGACCACACACACAATGGATCAGTAGCCCACATGGGAAAACTTGTGTGTGTGTGTGTGTGTGTGTGTGTGTGTGTGTACGCACCAACTCACTGGCTGATTCACCAGTCATCTCATATAGCTCTATAATAAAGTAATTACTCTTCCTGACATTTCAGATGAGATTTGGGTCAGATTCTGAACTGTCCCAGCTTGTGTCTCCTGGCAGTTACTCCATGCTTCACTCAGCTCCCGCTATAAATCAACCATCATAATGGAGCGACCACTGCAAGGCCATCACATCATTTGCGGCTTGCTGTCCCACAGGAACCCAAACCCAGGAACTTGGGTGCATTTGTATGTAATGACCCTCCAGTTATCTGTTGAAATGATCAGACCTTGAGGGGGAAAGAAAAGAAAGGAAAACAAAACAAAACAAACAAACAAAAAAACAGAAACAAAACACAACAAACCAAAGAAAGCCAATGACAAACCTTGTACTGCTGCAATATAGCAAGATGCCACAGACCATGGCATCATTGTATAGAAATATGATAACTGCTAGGGTCTCACAATAGCACCTACGAAACTAAAATCATGATTTCCTGGAGAATTAGGAAGAAAGAAACTCTAGATTGCTGAAAATAGTTAATTGTGCTTGCTTGGACTATAAGCATCAAATAATTATCCAGAAGTATTCATGAATTTAAGACTCTACCCACTTCTTATGGTTCAGTATCACAATATTAGCAATTCACAACGGCTGCCAAGATCACTTTGCCATAACTCAGTAGATAAATTATATTCAAGAATGTATTTAGTGAAGCCCAACATGAGCACATTACATTGTCAGCTCAAGGCCATACAAATTACCCTTAATACATGTAATTACCCTTAGTAGTATTACCTTTTAATATTACTTATTATTCAAATAGATTGGGGGACGAAAATAAAAAAAAAAAAGAAGTAGTAAAATCAAACAAAACACCATCCTCATCAAAAAATCACAGACCACTTTCTCTGTTGTATGGTCACTGCAAACACCTTCTGCAAAATCAGAGGTGCTTCTCAGCTTTTAGATGTCTGTAAAGCACTACAAAGGAGCACAGGTGTGAAACACTGCAGTATCTGCTGACTGCATTTGTTGCCACATTAACCATGTGCTCTTTCCCAGGGAATTTCCCCCCCCCCCCCAGCTATTAAGAAATAACTCATCCACCCCAGGCTATTTTAATTGGTCAGATATCCATTTACTACAAATTCAAGTGTCTAGAGAAAAAAAGATGCAAGTCCAGATACACTGGTACATGTAATTCTCAACTAGACTCCTGTTTATACCACAGGAAAATTACTTTTAGAGAACTGATTTTCATTAATAATTAATAGTGATGTTTAATTACATATCTTGCAGATGTTATATCCTACTAAGTGTCTCTGTAGTAAAGGGGTAAGAATATCCACATTTTTCAAATTAGTATGGCAATTTGCTCTTTAAAAGTTACAATGTGACAGCCAGGGAATCTTGATGCTGTTTCTGACACTGGATCTGAGCCATTAAGCAATACATCTGATATAAAATAAATTACCAGATACAAACTTCAGGTCTATTACATGAGCGAGTACACTAAAAAGTACATATGGATGCATGTCTGAGAAATAAGATTTGTCCAGGCATGTGTCAGAGACTGTATTTGGGAGACATTTCTCAATGTACTATTAACAACTCACTACAATCTAAGGATGATCAGATGGAGAAACTCAGAGGTATGAGTGACTAAGTCCTACATTTCAGTCCCCAAATAGCAGCGAAGAGTCCCTTTCAAGGTTAAATATTCTTTTTATGTACTTTAAAATACCAATTAAGACCTCTAGTGGAGAACAGGGTCAGAAACTGATACCAAGATAGATACATTTGCACAATGCAAAATAGGTTTTCAGCATCTTTCCCAAAGGTATGCAGCAACCATGGGTTAGAACCACATAAAACACTGTCACTAGAAGAGCTGAATTTACAAAACTTTTACTCATCTCTTTGAAATCCATTATTCATTCCATCTCTTTGTAGTCCCAAGCAGTACATATTAGTGTTCTATAATCTGGAATTCAGTGTAGATTTAAAGCCATTACTCTGACTTATTAAGGGAAACATACAAAGCAATGAAGTCTTTGAGCCTTTGGAGTCCCACAGCTCACCTCCAGCTAGCGATGGGAAAAGGCCAAAAAGTATCACATATGGTATCTGGACACAGAGGTCCCAGATACTGCCAGCCCATCCTGCTGCCTCTTCTCAGAAAGCTTTGGAACCCCCCTCCCTGGTGTTAGGAGAGCCTCTAACAAAAGCTTTCCTTCTGCCCAGGGCCTATTGCTTGTTACCCCATGTGACCCTCACAGATGGCACTGGCCCAATGGCACAGGCCCACCCTCCACATTTCTGCACCCAGGGTACTTGGAGAACTGGCCAATGGCCTCGAAAGGCCACACCGTCATCTTCGAAAGACTGTTGAAATAAGGAGAAGCCCAAAACAACAGGAGAAAGGGCAATGTTGTACTCACCTTCAGGAAAAGCCAAAAGGGAAGCTACATGCCATAGGGGGAGCTACAAGGCAGTCAGGCCCACAGGGAAAAGTAACAGGACAAGTCCTGGAAGATACTTCTGGGAAGGAAGATGGGTGGACTGGGAGCAGCCAGCACAGATTTTGAATATCATGATCAGTGTGACTGGATTTGGGGATGAAAGGAGAGCAGTAAGTGTTATTTATCTCCACTTTAGTTTAGATGGTTTCAAGACCATCTCCAACAATATTTGTGCATCCAAGTGAGGACACTATGTTGTGGCTAGGTAGACAGGTAAATGAGTTTAAGAACTGGCTAGAAGATTGGTCTCAGAGGATGGCTGTTAACAGGCAGCACTCTTGTGCCAGAAGCCTGTCTTAGGACCTATACTGTTTAACAAGCTGTACCAATGACCTTGAGAAGGTGATAGTGCACCCTCATCACATGTGCAGATGACACCAAAGTGGAGGGGGCAGCTAATATGCTCAAGGTTAAAGTCTAGAGTGTTCAGAGTGGCCTAGATAAGAATGGGCCACAAGTACTTGAAGTTTGACAAAGCAAAGCACAAAGCCCAGGGAAGTGGTAGAGTCACCATCCCTGGACGTCTTTAAAAGACGTTTAGATGTAGAGCTTAGGGATATGGTTTAGTGGGGATTGTTAGCGTTAGGTCAGAGGTTGGACTCAATGATCTTGAGGTCTCTTCCAACCTAGAAATTTTGTGAAATTCTGTGAAAGCCCTTCACCTGGCAAGGAACAGCCCCAGCAGTGGGACAGGCTGGGCACTGTGGGTCCAGGGAGCAGCTCTGCTGGAAAAGGCCTGGTATGCTAGCAGGCAGTGAGCTGAGCATGTACAGGCCTGCAGGGTACCTGGTGGCACACTTCTTTGTGGCAGTTGTCTAGTTTTTTGAAAAAGACTGTCACCATTGACTCACCGCTTATATATATAGGTAGAGAACAAAGACAGTAGGCAGCACTATTGGGCAATAATGGATTTTAATTAAATAAATACTACAATTCAGCTCGAATGTCAAAGTAGGCTGTGGCTACCAGGCCATCTCAAGGAGACAGAGGAAGGAAAATGGATTTTGAATTTGATAAGCATTATGTAGCTGCATTCATATAAACTGGGTTGCTCAAATTCACTGAAACCAACTTTTCAGCATTGACAGTCTGTCTTCATGCTGCTGCTTAGTCAAACAATTCAGATCTCCTATGTTTTATAAACCTAATACGACCTCTGAAGGGAAGCATTTCACACATTTAGAGAGAAAGCCATATACTGGATTTACTAGATTAATTCTCCATTTCATCTGAACCGTTCAACTGGAACAGCAGCACCACTCCTTTCTGAAAGGTTATTTTTGCATCTGGTTGCATTTAAGCACTCGTGGTGGAAGGAGGCAGGGGGTGGAAGAAGGATGGGAAGCAAGAAATGCACTTTTAGCCAGGTTCGTCTCCTCAGAAAGCCCTCTTCAGCTCCTCGCATAACCTGAACACCACCCACCTCACTAACCAGGCTGCAGCCACGGGCACATACAGCAAGACCATGGCACCACCTATTGCAGGAAGGCAGCAGTGCATGCCTGTGTCTGCATATTACTTTTCCATACACCAAAAAAAACAAAATAATTAAACACCACCAGAATGGAAACTAGGTTGCCTCAGACTGTGCTATAAGCTATCAATTATATCTATTAATAAGTTGGCAACAATAGTGTGCTTTTGTTCTATTTATTTTTTTTTAATGGGGATACTCTATTTATTTTTTTTTTTTTAATGGGGATATCTTTGGGGCAGGAGGTTCCTTCTGTTTTTCAAATGAAGAACCCTGCATATTCTTTCCCAGTCCCCATGCTTTGGTTTGGGGTTTAGCTGCTCTCATCAAGGTTACAGAGTAACCTTGAGCTGTATTCAGCATTTCTACTGCTCTTTTGAGACAGAAATTGAATCCCTTCTGTGTTTGAGAAGCTTGGCTTTCAGTTTAAATAGGATTTTTCAATTATTAGCATATCAAATAGTGTAATTGTCAGAATACAACATAAGATTAGTGCCTTTTTTTTTTTCTCCCTTAGATCTCAGCTTCCTTCTGTCCTACTATTTTGCATTTTCTGTGAGAACAAGCCAAAGGCAACCACGCTAGCCATCTGCAGGAGCAAGACAGTGGGTATGTCCATGCAACAGTTCAATTTTCTCCCAGAAACCAAAGAATTGGAGCCTCTATGAGCAATGCTGGCCCTCCTAAAGTCTACAAGGCAACACCTCACCGTGGTGAACATCACAAATATTTACCAGTACTGAAGGGCAAGATCCTGGCACACAGGGTGGCAGAGATGTCAAGGCAGCCACAATCCTCTCCTGCTCATAAATTTCTTACAAGACAGTCAGGCATGTCAAGTCACACAGTAGGTTAAAAGTGGCTTGGAAATAGCAGCTCTGCCCAATCTCTGGGACATGAGTGGCAGCGAACAAATGGTTGCAGATGGTACAAGTTTTAGAATCTAAATTCTGCAACAATATGTTGGACTTTAAGGTTAATTTTAATATTTCTTTGCATATTTGATGAAAAATTCACAAGTTCAGTGTCAGTGTGGGAATAGTTTTTATCTTTTAACACTTATTGTGTCAACTTTTTTAAACACACTATAAGTGTCACAAGCTGAGTGAGTAAATTCAACCACTTAAAGGGATCGCCCTTTATGAAGATTAGTTTATCACTAATCTTCATAAAACCAGAAGTATTTATTAAGATGGATTTAACATTTAAGAAATAATACATATCCCACTAGAATGTAAGCCTCCATAAACTATGAGAAACATTCAGTAGGTTTTTAACCTATTGTTTTACTAGATGTTACCAACTACCACTATCAAAACAACAGTATTGTCGCATGAGGGTCAGAGGAAGAGTGTGATAAAGGCAAATATGTTTATTTCTCCACCTCAGCTATGTGGCTTAGGCTACTAAAAACATTACTTCTTACTGAAAACCTCTTGAGAATGATACCAGTCATTACCTTTCAGATATCTGTAACTGTAGGCAGTGAAATGTTACATTTCAGCGATGCTGAGGCTCCTTAATCAAGTTCTAGTTTTGCTGTATTAAGTAATTCACTGCCTCATGAAAAAGTAGCTCCATTATGGAGCAGTGTCAGCTCTGCAGTGCCCATGAAAGCTCATTAAACTGTGTGGCACCTGATACCCATAACACAGGAAACATGAGTGAGACATCCCTGCTCTCAGGCTTAAAAGGCAGGGATTCCTGGAGAAAGAGAAAAAAAAAAAAAAAAAAAGAGAGAGAAAATACAACCAAAGATGTAGAGGGATCTTTACCTCATCTGACATCAAGAGACTTCCAGCAAAATTAAACATGTGGCCTGACATTCTTTAAGTTGCCAGATATACATCATTTTCACACTCTAAGGCAATTAGTGTCATTCATTGCTAGTGTACCCAAAGCTCTCTCAGGTGAGCATATTAGCACAGTAACATATCCCAGGCATGGGATCAATTACACCATCATATAGAAAGACATACAAAATTCTGAGAAATAAAAGGGAAGCATCTACAGCCAGCCAGGTAAACCTACAAAATAATTCAGAGATTTCTGTCACTGTCAAACTAGGTTATTTTAAGATGCCAGACCTTTCAGTAGTTTTGTCCCCGAAAATCTACATTGTGTGTTCTAAACTAGCAATTTGGGGTCTTTACACTTGTCCTGATTCATATTTGCTTACCTATTCCCATTTTTTGGTATATTCTTCACACTCTTCAGAGGTGTTTGAAGTTTGCATGGTAAGAACTCACCTTTGTACTCTCCTAACTGTTCTGGCTGGAAAAAAACAGGAGAGGAATCCAAATCATGCAGTCCAAAGTATTTGGACCAAATAAAACTTTTCACTAAAACAAACAAAAACACTTTTGCTTACTTGTCCCCAGACAGGTAGCACAGACAGAAGCAGCTCTTCACAGATCTTCAACCTCTTATTTATAGGTAGTAAAATACTGATTGAAGTTTATTGTTCCCCAATTTATAGCGTGCAGAGGCCTTACCCAAACAGGAAACTTTGGACAACTTTGGGAAGGAAAAATACTATAGGAAACAGTAAACAGCAAGCATGACTGTTATCCTTTCCCATTCTACCTTAGTTTTAAAAAACCTTTAAAAAATTATAAAATACACAAACTGAAGCAAAACAGCTCCCAAATCCCACAGCCTAAGACCCCACTAGTTAGCTATTAGAAGTCAAAGCAGATCACCAATGTGATCTGAATTCATAAACGTACAATAAATAAGCTTCTTGAGGAGCAAATTTAAAATCAAAAACCACTGAAGAATTCCACAGTATCTGTAGCAGAGTACCTGTAACATCAGAACACGCGATAAATGCTTCAAATACAGACACGTTCTTTCTTGCCAGCTGTTAAAGGTTAAAGCTTTTAGGCAATAGTGGTTCTTAAAATAACATTGTAAATAGGTGTACTGAGTCTGGCTAGGATGGAGTTAATTCTCTTCCTAGCACCGTAAGGGCTGTTATGTTTTGGGTTTGTGGCTAAGAGTGCTAGTAACACTGATATGTTATCAACACAAAAGTCTTGGCTAATGCTTACACAGCACTGAGGTTTCCTTTTTCATCGCACCGCCTTCTTTTACCTCTCCATCCCCTGCAGCAAGTAGATTGAGATGGGGAAGAAGCTGAGAGAGAGCAAAGCCAGGAGAGCTGACCCCCACTGACCAAAGGGATATTCCATACTTTACAAAGTCCTGCTCAGCAATAAAAGCTCAGGAAAAGGGGAAGGAAGGGGGACAACTGAGGTTACAGTGCATGTCTTCCCTATGTTAGCATCTGCCTACTGACAGGAAATAAATTCCTTACCTTGGTTTGCTTCCACACAGAGATTTGCATCACCTATTAAACTGTCTTTATCTCATCCCATGAGCTTGGTTTTGCCTTTCTGATTCTCTCCTTCACCTCTGTGTGGTGCAGTGGAAGTCAACAAGCAACCAGGCTGAAGGGCTTATCTGCCTGCTGGAGTCAACCAGCACCACAGCAGCCTAGCATTTTGAGCCAGATGCTTTAGCAGCCCAAAGTCAGACAACAGTAATTCATTCATATTAATGGTGATTTGCTTTAAGATACTCCAGTTTATTACAGACAACACAATAAAACATAATATCAAAAAAGAGTTCTTTGCAGAGTTCTTACACCACAGAATGCCAATAGTTATAAAAATTGAAATGATACCATTGAAAGTTCATGAACACTTGTGGGAAAAGTTATAGGGAGACGTAGATGTAAAAGAGAAAAATATTATCAAGTGAGTTTAAAAAAAGATATGTGACCCAAGCTTTTTTTTTTTTTAATAGAAAATTTAATAGCATTCTTCAACTCAAACAATCCCATCATATCCAAATATCCATAATGCAGTTAAATACAGATTTTGAACCTCTAGAGAACAGATCCATTGTTCCAGTTAACTTGCATTAAGATAGCTTGTGTCCAAGTCACTTAGTGTTTATTTATCATGCTGAAGTTGATAGATCATTTGCTACACAGTTACAAGAACAACAGTTTACAATTCTTAAGTTACAAAAATAGTTATCACTCATTAGTATTTCTATACATATCTCAAGCTATTATATGCATACTCTGTACAGTGGATGTTAACAGTGGTTACGTTTGCTTCCTTAAAACAAAAAAGGACTAAGTCACTCATGGTCAGACCCAAAATATTTAGGCACCCCAATCTGCTTGCATGTCTGGCATTAAACATCCCTACTGACACAAAGGAAAAGCAGTTTCTGTATCCAAACACAACACTCACCCATGTTGCAAGACCCTTACAACAGTCTCACGCTATGCTGCAGGGCTTTAACTTGACTAATTCCTTCTGGAGAACAGTCCCTGCCCAACAGGTCAACCCACAGGCAGAAAATCAGGTATCCATGCCAAAAGCTATAGGGGCAGCACTGCAATCTACCCTTTCATTACCAGAAACCCCACCTAAAGGTCAAAAAGGAAGGTGGCTTCTCAAGTAGACAAAACATGTTTTTGACATATCCAAGTGATTGTTTCCAACATGGTTTTAGTTCGGTTTTGGCTTGGGTTTTTATTTCCTTTTTTTTTTTTTTTTTCCCCTCCTCCTATACAAAGTCACCAAAATAACAGACCAAAATAAATGATCAGGGCTAACACTAGCAAACATTCTGCTGGTGGCAGTAGTCCATTATTGAAGTGCATTGGCTGCACTCATATTATTTATTCTTCGCTTTCAGATGTAATAAGCCTGGAAGCACTGCTAGGTTTTGGCATTTTATTAGAGGAGATGGAAAAACTGAATTCTCAGAGGTATTACTGCTAGGTTTGGTCATCTCTTAACTAGATGTCCAGTCCCACTGACATTAGATTCACATAGGTGCCTGACTCCAAAACAACTCATCCATTTTATAAGATACTGCCTGGTAACAGATAGATATCCCACTACATACTGGGGAGAAAGAGGAGGGGAAAAAAGCAAAACCACAACTAAGCCCCACGTTCCACCTCCCCTCCCCCCCCCCAAAAAAAAAAAAAAAAATGAAGCCTTAAATGGTGAATAAGAAATAACACTAATATTTTCTGAATTTGGAAATCCTTCTCATAATGCTTCAAGCACCATCCTTCCCATTACAAGGGTACAACATTTCAGTCAGATGGCTAAAGACCCTAAAAGTTCAACCCAAGCACTACAAGTGCTTACATGGTTAGCTTTACAAACCACACACTAAAAAGCCCATAGTATTGTTTGCAATGTACTACTATGAAGAAATCAACTCATTTGCAGAACTTCAGGGACGATTTGAAACAAAGTCAAATAAAGCATGTACTTAAGTCTGTCAGCATAAGGCTGCAAAATATACCACAATGTTAATATCAAGGTCATGCAAGAACCAAAAGTGCATTAAGAACTTCAAAGCCATACCACACAGGAAAAGATTCTTATGCTTGCCTTCACAGAAGATTAAGAAGCAAACAATTGGCCCCTAAATACCAAGATAAGTAAACAAATTATAAATGAGATTCTACAGGTTCTTTCCCACATCAGGAATTCAAGAATAAGCACAAGGTATTATGCCTCTTAGGAGAAAGGTTTCCCTTCTAATCTCTCCAAATGGTATTCGATGGTTGGATCTTTGAGTTCATTTGGTGGCTTCATACATTCATTTTTAAAGCATCATATTTAAAATGTTAAATAACTTCGTTCTCCAGGGCAGAGTGGCCAAATAGCTAACATTTTTTACTCATTTAAGTGTTTCATATTAATTTACCTTGTTACAACTTTGACATTTTACAGTTATTGTATACAGAATACATTTTGTTTTTTGATTGTGCCATGGCAGTACAACACCTGTACCACTGTTTCAACAGATAACTAAGAGCTCCCGTTTTGAAGTGCAACAGCATTTGCTACAGGAATTGCTATGAAGAGTTCAAGTGAAAGGAATTATACTGGAAATAAATTCCTTGAAATATAATAATGCAATGCTACTATGTATGTATTTGATAGTATTTTAAGATAAAGAGGAATTTACAAATGAAATATTCATCACTTCAGGGAAAAAAAAATCCATCAGAAAACATCTTACACACAGGGAAAACAAACCAGAAAAGACAATGGCTCTTCAAGCTGACCTTCTTGAAAGAATTTATACTTTGTACTCATTGGCCTACAGTGAACCAAAAGGCTTGCCTTTGTTTAATAAAACAAGCAAACAAAACACAATTGAGATAAATAAATACAAAATTATTATAGGTCTCTCATTTGCATGCACTCTTCTTATTGTTTGTTTACAAAGTTATGCAATTTCAAATTGCCTTCCCTTGCTCTTTTTGCATAGTATTTCAAAGCTTAGCCACAGAAATCAAGTCTAATTTGAATACTCAGATGCCACATTAGCTTATCTGAAGAGATGTTATATTAAAATTAGTAGTCAAGTTCAAACTGTTGCTTTGTTTGGTTAATAACATGTTGACATGTTTTGCAAGCACGAACTAACACACACAGAATTGTAAGCTTTTGATTCTCCTGTAACTAACTTTGAGGATTCATCAGTAGGATTTTTACTACATTGCCTCTGTTTTTAGGTAAGAACTGTTAGTTATTCAGTAAGCCCACCACAAATTAATGGTGTTAAAGTTTACATCCATTAGATAACCCAGGTGATTAAGAGATGTAAGAAAAAACAAGAGCTTTATTTTTCCCCCACATACACAGAAAGTATAATTCCACTGATCATTCTTTATTTTAAAGTAGCTGACACCAAGCATGTTATGCAATGGAAGATCCACAGACTTAAGTATGCATTTTGCTCGGTATGTATGCCAGTCTTTCAAATGTCAGTTGGAGTCTCACAACACCACATACAAGTGTAAAATCCCTAAGCACGCGCTTGTTCAAGCAGCGTTCACTGGTGTGACCAAATAACTATATCACTGTGCCATTCCAGTTATTCCAGATTATCTATCATCCTTTGAACTGGTTTAAACTAGTACAAAAAAATATCTGCCTAGAGCTCTTCTCTCGATCTTTCTACTTAAAAATGAAAACAAAAACAAAACAACAATCTTGAGGCTTAAATACTTGGGAATAGAGGAAAAAGAAATCGTATCACTTACTGGTTGACTTCAGATCTGACATGGTTTAAAACAGAATTTTCCCTGTGTTCCAAAAAAAAAAAAATAAATAAACCTTTCTATGACAGACAACATAGTAGATGTTACTTCCCTACTCCTAGCCAGCTCCCCACTATTCTGGTCTTGAGTTATCAGCTCTATCTTTTCATACTACCAGACCAGCTTCTGCACGTTTTATCAGACACAAGACAGAACCTCATCTATGCTCTAGGAAGATTAGGAGAGCCAGTTGTGAATTAGTTTGCCTTATGATCATGAGCTGTAATAAAGAATGTTTAAAAGTGCCCAGATACAAGAAAAAAATCAGAACATAACTAAGTCATCAATTATTTCAGTATCAAAGTTCTTGTAAGCCAACATCTTCATCAATCAAAAGTTACAGGAAACTGACAGTGTAGGTTCCAATACAGACACACTTTTAAAAGACATTGTGGATGAGTGCTCAAAGCATTCAGAGGATTTTTATTTTCTGTACAGTTACTAATTTTCTTTTAAATCAGTCTTAATTGATATGTTTCCCAGCACCTCTACCCCTAATTAAGTCCACCTAAAGAATGCCAATGAAAGACAATAGACACATAACTTTACTGAATTACTGAAGCATAAAACATCATTAGTTACAAGAAGTTACTCAGCAGCCTTTTTCCATAGTGTTTATTACTAGTTCATTTTAATTAGCTTATTTCCAGGAGATAGGCAGCATAAAAACCGCAACACCTATTTAAAAAAAATTAGAATTTATTACAATGCAATGGTCTCGATAGTATTTTCTTACAGCTGCATCTTATTTAATACTGAAATAAAACAATTCTGATCTAGTTAGTTTTAAAAGTTTTGCCCCTAACCATTCAAATAGTCAGCCTTCAAAAGTCAAGCAACTTTGGACCTCAAATTTAGAATCACTGTGTTTGGTAAAAGCCCTGGAAATTCTCATTGTGCAAACTAACTCAAGGAAATTATTTTTTAATAGTTTTGTTATAGGTCAGTCTCATGACTACATCATAATTTATTCTTACAGAAAGAGTTGCTTTATCCTCACTTATATAACCAATGTGAACTGTGAGCGCTCAGGAGATTCAGGTAACTACTGCATTGCTTACTGAGTCTGTGCACAAAATGCACATACCCCAACGTATGAACACTGACAAGTAGCTTAGTACATGGTATATTAAAACAATAAAAATGTGGTAAATTTACATCAACCTGCCCAAACCCATATTCAAACAGCTTCTCACTTAGATCCTGACTACACAATTTTTATTTGTATAGCTGTACTCAAAATGTAATCAAAAGAACAAATTGGAATGACACTGTCAAAGTCTTACCCCTTCATTTTCCACAGTTTTGAATTTTTCCTTTGTCAGTAGTGATTCTGGGGCATTTTTTTTAACCTTACTTTAAACCTAACAACATACATTCTCCTTATAACATCGCAGAGGTAGCAGAGGGAAATATGAAAGAAAAGATGCCAGATTCTAGAAGTTGCACATTCAAGTATAGCGTCATCCATGAGTGCTTTCCTGGCTTTCACAGACTGCATGTCACCTCTAATCAAGTATAGCAAATGAAAAGTAGAATCCCAAAACAAAGAACTATTGCCACTAATACTAGTTTCACACCCAGATACCTCAAAGCAATCTTGTTACTTAAGTAGTTATACCGTAAATTTCAAGAGTCAAATATCAAGAACTAAAGTATAAACTTAAAATTTATGAGTACCAATTTTTCTAAAATGCTCATTAGTGACACATTTCACCTAAACAGACAGAAATACACACAATTACTCCAAGTTGATGTACCACACTGTAAGGAAAGGTCCCAACTCAGTTCAAGAATCTGTAATTTCCCTCCCCCTCCAACCACACAACTTGACAGAAGTGTTTACAGTAACAGAAAGTAAACAGAAGGGGAAAACACAACATTTAACAAGTGCATCTATATACATTTTGCACCTTTTTCCTCCTTGCATTTCAAGTGAACAGGCCACCAGGTTTGCTATGCGTTACATGCACATACTCTCACCCTTACTTAGAACCAGTCCTATTTAAAGGATCTCTGCAAGCTTCAAGAGCAGTCATTCCACACTAACTAACAGGTGCTTTTACTGCGGAGGCTGAAGTACATTTAAATATTCTGACTGGCCCAGCTGGTAGGTTGTGTTTCCTCCACAGTCCACATACTGGTATCTCTCTTGGGATATTTGCTCAGAGTGGCCGAAGTAAGAGGTTGTCACTGTCACTCTTGAAAACAAAAAACAGAAGAGACATTTGTTTTGTAAGGGGTTTTAACGCTCCCTCTTCTAAAAACCCGTGTTTTTAAGTTACTAGGGTTTTTAAGGAGCTAGTTTTAGGACAAAATACATAACAATAAGAACAAAGTTTTAAATAAAATAATACTAAAAAAATACCAGTTTATACTACCTACAGATTATTCATTCCCATGGGAAAAATTTGGTCTCCTGAGCAAAGACTTTTTTTTTTTTTTCTAAAGATGATAAAGCGAAGGTTTACTCATTAATACTTTGTTTTGGAAGGGGAACAGAAATGATTACAGAAGCTACACAATGGTTGGTTTACATACCATCTCTCCACCCCCAAAAAGCCAGGCTGCTACTTATGCAATCTGACACAAAAAGTGGACTCTGGCAGAGTCACAC
Organism: Netta rufina; assembly: GCF_964035555.1. Lineage (NCBI taxonomy): Eukaryota > Metazoa > Chordata > Aves > Anseriformes > Anatidae > Netta > Netta rufina. The sequence goes on along the minus strand of NC_140124.1, from coordinate 29,152,189 downwards.
AAAAGTCACACAAAAGCGTGTGACTGCCTCAAGGTCCTAAGGTTCTTAGCAATTTTTGAATAGCAGCTGATACACATAAGTTCATTTCAAAATATTTGATATCTTAGTAGCTCCATGGACACAGCCCAACTGCAGAGCAGATACAGTAATAGTGGTTGGAACTATTAAGTTCCAATTACCAGAATTTGTCAAAACTTCAAATGTTCAGTTTCAAGAAATATAAGGCTACTACACTAAAAAGTAAGTTGATTTCATTTTATCCAAGATACACAAACACCACAATTAAATACTTCTAAGTAATATTTCAATGAGAACTACATGGCTTCTAAGGTTGTTTCCAACTAAAAGGAAGTTTCCATACTTACTGCATCATCACTACTATGTTATGAACTTTGATAGATGCTAAAGTACAGAAGTCACTGCAAAAGAAAGAAAGAGAGCTATTAGATTTGCATCAGCTTTTGTAGACAGTTATCTAAAAAGCAAGAATTGTTGCTTCATCCAGAAATTCCGCTACCTGTATATTTACAGCCTGCAGAGTTGCTAATAATGGCAACCAAAACACTTGTTGAAAAACAACTGCCTATGAGTGAATACTAAAGACTTGCTTTCACATAAAGCACATTCACACGTGCTTACTTACATGTAACAATTCCCTAAAAAAAACCTTCTGTGAAACACCACTTGTTCCATCTTTCAGAAGTTAATCTCAAGAAATACATCGCAACATGCCTTCACTGGTGAAGAATTCAACTATAAGGGCATATAGGCATAATTTGCTGTGATTTCACTTAGAGATGTCAAATTTAACTATAGAAAGGAAAATTCACCACAAAAGATCAAAGTTATGCTAGCTTCAGCATCCTGTTGTGTAAGATCAGCAATTTCTATCAAGAAGTCTTAGTATGCTTGCTCCAGAAATAAAGAACTTAGGAAAGCCCTGGTATTTTTGCACTGATTCACTTCTCTATTATGCAAAGTGACCTTTAACCAGTCTGCAGAGACTGCAAAATCAATGACTGTTTTCTTGCGAGACAAAATTACAGACTTATGTTTTCTGAGAGACACCTACATACCTGTTACATAGTATGCTACATAAGTGTATACTTCCCCTCCCTCCCCTCAACCACAGATCAATGAGTTGCTCTTGATCACAGATTTATCAGCTCAGGAATGAAAGGCATGCAGTCAATGCAACAAGACTGTATGACAGCCACTCACAATATTTACTTGTGATTGTCATTCTTTTCCCCAGCTCAAATAAATATAGAATGAAATATGAAACAATGGACAATCACAGGTGATACAGATGATATGAAAATACAAACTGAACAGTTTTTATCAGAAGTTGTTTTACATTGGTATCTCTAGTAATGACAAATATTTTGACTTTTTTTTTTTTTTTTTTTTTACTGCTAGGCTTGAAACAGGATTTAGCTGGACCATACTGCCAAATATTCTCAGTTATTGTAGTTTTCCAATCCAAAATACAGACAACCTGTAACATAATGGTTATTTGGCGCTTAGCGACATGGTTTAGTGGGTGACACTGGTGGAAGGGGAATGGCTGGACCAGATGATCTTGGAGGTCTTTTCCAAACTTAATGATTCTGTTATTCTATTCCATGATTCTGTAATTTAAAGCCATCTTGTATCCAAGCACTATGTTATTGACAGGCAAGCAGAGAGATATAATACCAACCTACTCCTTTTTAAGTTCCGATTATCTGGAAAAAAAGTCTTTTTTAAAAAAATACAACAAAAAACAAAACACACACGCCATTACCACAGAACTACACAGCACAAAACGGTAGATAGGAAAGTACATTGAAGGTAAGCTGCAAAAATCCAACTCTCTAAAAATAAATGGGTGGAAATACCCTGTAGGATGACGATTTTATCACACAGGTCCGCTGAATCCAGATAACACTTCAGTATCTCAAAGGTTACTTGACCTAAGCTGATTTTACAGGAAACCTACTCTCTAGGATCAAAGTAACTCTTTAGTTATTCCTAACCCAAGACCTAAACTGACTAGATGGGGAAACATCAAAATGCCTACAATATTGTAATTCACTGTAATAAAGAGAGTATTGCAGGTTGTACAAAAATTATCCGAGGACTTTCCCAGACAGTTTAGTATTAGAATCAGGGGAAAAAAAAACAAACACAATAACAAATACAAAACCCTGCTATGATCAGCTAAAACTACATTGGCTTGGTACTTAAACTAAGGTGGCTCACTGGCTGTGCCCTGGCTTGTTCTGAACAGGGAATCCAGGCTTTTGAGACTTGCAGTATACAGAAAGAGCTGAAGCCCATTCACAATAACCTCCCAGACCTGGACTAAAAGCACTGCGTGTGTGGCTCTTAATGCATTGTAAACACATCACAACTTAGCTAATGACTGCTACTGACAAGTACTAGGACCTTACTGTATCAGCCTGTACAAGTACCTAGATCCTTAGCTGACTCAAACCTCCCTACTTTTACAGGTCTTTATTACCAGTTACAGTATGTTCAGCAGCACTTCACTGAAGCAAGCAGCATTTTCTTATGTGTGCAGGTTATGTATTAGTCTGCTTTTCCAGCAACGTTCACAGACACCTGCTGTCCTGAAGGAGGCAAAGTCCACATTACGGATTACAGGCACAAACACACAGTAGCTTCTCTGCTTCCACTCCAAGACAGCCTGATTCACCTCTATGCTGAAGCAGCAAGCATAGCATTGTTCCACACTATTGCTGAGGTTGCAGCTGTCAAGCTGCAGAATGGCCTGAAATCCATTTAGTTCAGATCACACACAGAACAGTTGTTGCCTATCCACATCTCTTCGCGCATCTGAAGTCACCCAGGTTTATCTAAGGGCTAGCTTGAAATTAAGTTTCAACAATTGCTGGCAACAGACTCTCACAGCATTACTGAAGCTGAGGCAATAATACAGACCATGGAATAAGTTTCAATGCATTGTTGTACCAAGAGTCAAAAACCACAACTACATAAGCATCAGTGCACGTTCTATGAAAGCCACATTTATTCTTCAGGTATCCAGAGGGTGAGTAGATTCATGGGATTCATTGTTTATGCAAACCTAACTTACATGCCTTTAAGTGGTGACAAAAGTACGATTTATTTAAAGTTAGCGGCCAATTTGCTATTTCACACCTGTTTCAATTTTTTCAAACTCTTTTGAAGCTGTAAGGCTCTCTCTTGCACCAAAGGGGCTGTTCAAGGCATCCACTTGAACTGCACATAGACCTAAGTCTCAAGAGTTCAGAGTGAACAGAAAGAGTTAATTTCAGCATAAAAGAATTAATGCTTGGTTTTGTTACCAAAATATACTGAGCCCTTGGTCAAATAAACTTTCTGAAGCTATGAACAAAACAGCTTACACTTTAAGTATACGCTGTAAACACTGGTTATGACTGTATACATGTGTTCTGAAGAGCAGAAATGTAAGCTAGTATTTAATTCTATCCAAATTAGAGGCTAACTTCCTTTATCTCCACAGAAATTTACTGGAAACTTATTAGGGAATGTATCAAAAAAACACTGTATGCACTTCCACACCCTAAAGTAGCTGGTCCTAGCTATTACCGAAGCCTAAACTGTTGGGAATACAGACCCCACGCAAAGTGCTGAGAGCCAGGTACAGTAAGCCACTGTATGAAACCACTGAAAAGAATATGGTTTAAGTTATTTTGCAGTACTGTTAAACTCATACAAAGAATGCCACACTATCTCTGTAAATATATTCCAGCTGTTTTTTTTCAAAAGCTCCATGATAATTTTTACCAAGACACAGGCAAATATTTATAGGCTGGTACACTTACAACATGTAGCTCATTTCATCCTGTATGACTGTGGGCACCATATAGTCAATCTAAAAAAAAAAAAAAGGCAACAAAAAAACAACTGAGCAGATTTAAATATAAAGATTAACATACATTCAACTTCAAAAGCCTGTCCCATTTACCTGCTTCATATCCAGAGGACCAATGTTGGTGATGTTGTTTAGCCGTGCTTTGCCAATAACTGTTTTTGAAAACTGAACTTGGGCTGTAATGTTTGCTACTTCAACAGAGTAATAGTTGTTGTTTGTTATATTTAGTGTGTTCTAGAGGAAAGAAAAAAAAAAAAGCCTTTAAGAATTAACCATTCTGTGTATCTAAATGAACATACATTTTTTAATTTGTGTATGAGTCAAAAATACCTGAAATTATGCAAGTATACTTTCCCACCTTTGAGGATTTTCTTGGGGTGAGATGGAGGGGAACGACCACTCAACCCCTTTTTCAGAGACGTTTGAATATATTGAGCAGCACCAAATTCTGCACAACTCCACTTGTGACCACTCTCCACTAGAAATACTGACCATTTCTTCCTATCCTCAGTTATTTGTTCCATGAAATTTAACTATTCCAGGACTCTTTCCTCTCATGGCTACTTTATTTAATTTAAAGACACTCATGAGGAATTCCACAAGTCTTTTGGCAATCCTGTATTCACTGCATTACCAAAAAATAATCAAGAGGCATGTGGAAAGAACTCCTTGAAGTTTTATGCTAAGTAGGAAATAATTTTTCTTCAAAATCAGTTTTGAGAGATGCAAAATACCAGGTATTCAATAACATTTCTGCACACACAACACGCTCTACTTTTCATTCATATTCCCCAAACAATGCAAAGAATTCCAAAGCCACCTTTTCCATGAAAATAGAAGATCCAATGGTAGCCTACAACTACAGCTACAGAAACCAGCCACAGCAAGTCCAGCTACATTTTTTGAACTGCTGGTAGTTCTTAAGACACTAAGCTTACCAGTTAGCCTACATATAATAAACCGCTGCAGTAGCATCTCCTGTTCCATATATTACAAACACCCAAAGAGACAGACAGTCTTACCGTAATATTTAAATATATTATGCGTCTACCCTCTTCATAAGTGACGTACACTGACTTCACACCAATGTATTCAACATCAATTGAGCGAGGAAACAAGAAGAATACAGCCAGCCCAGAAAGAAGTAGACATACAATAACAGAAGCAGTCACGTAGAGTTTTCTGGAGATAAAAAAAAAAGACATTTCAGAGTCGAAGTGTATTAAAATAAAATAACGCACCACTCTTCTTGCTTAAGTGATAAGAAGAATGACTGCTTAATACAACCATCTCAGCCTATTTCCAGCTTCCATTAGTTGTGGGAAGGACTGTGCTGCACTTCATGTCTATGTCACAAATAGAGATGACACTCTTGTATACATATATATACACACACACACACACACATATATATGTATGTATGTATGTATGTATATATCAGGAAACAAGTTCCAAAACACACGGTTTTCCCAACATTCACAATTTAAAGAAGTAAACGGAAGAGGAAAATATTCATGTGCTTTAAGACATAAGCACTTTATGTCTTTAAAATTAACTTGTAGTAGAACTTTTGACATTGTGCAGGATTCTTCAGTATATTGTGCTTGTATAACATACCCAAAAACAAGAATAAAGCCTTACATTTTTTGTCATAAAAGACTTTCTGGGAAAGTGTTAGGAATTTGTTTAGATCCCTGCTAAGGAACTGCAAACATGCAATTAACCTAACCTAAAAGAAGAAAGGGAGTTTAAATAACAAAGCTATACAAATAAAAGGTTCTATGGCAGTTGCGGTTTTCTCAAAATCAGAACGTTAGGGGAGTATTTCTCAAATCTGGACTACTATTACATCAAATCTATGATCCAAGATATCTGAGATAGCATTATGTGAGGTTGTATTTTTTCCTGTCACTCATTTCTGTTTATCATAGAAGCATCAAAACATTTACAAAATGTAAGAACAATTACTTAACACTAATTAAACCTTTAAGTAGATCCTAGAAAAATATACATATTTTAAAAATATGCTATATCACAGTGATAAGTTTATTCATTCTGCTAGCAGCTCAGAGCTTTTCAAATGAATTTCTAGGTGATTTATTTTGTAGCAGTAGCCCAAAGAAATTAATCCCTTTACTCTAATTTAAATTTTAATAGTGAAGGTGTATCTTCTTAGATCAATTAAGATGCTATAAAGCTTGATAAGTGGTTGCATAATTACTGTAGGTATTCAGATAATTACCTGCACGAAGTGACCATGCAGTATTACTAACTTTATAAGACACAGCATGATGGGAGCGGGCACACCTTAATAAACAACTCTCCAAGAGTTAGAGGTAAAGGTTCATATTACTCATAAGCAGGGTTCCTTTAATACTGAATGCAAGAAAACATTCCAGTGATTTTGCTTGAATCCCCTTAATGCTATCTCGTTTAAATTGAGCAATTTTAACTACAAGAGAAGAAATAGCTGTGGATTCGCATATCACAACTATCAACTTACGTTCTTCTTGGCCTCAGTCTCTGATCACTGTATGGAATTAATGCTACCAGCTGGTTTTCCTGCCCTAGAAATAAAAACAACCTTTCAGAACTTAAACACAAAGAATAATTACTTTTGAAGTTACTTCAAATAGTGACCTTCAGAACTTTACAGCATCAAATAATATAGATGAACATTCAAAATTCAGTAATATTCTACATTCAGAAAGAAGCTCAGGCAGTCAGAACTGATCCAGAAGGCATTGTGTATCTCCTCATCAGGAAGTCAGGGAGTCAGGTTTGTTTAAAAACATATGCACATATGGATTTGGGTGGCTTTTGCAACACAAGTTGTGCCCAGGCTGCAGTCTGGAAATCACTGGTACATACAACTGTTTCTCACGGGACTGAATTGCAGCCATCTGGAAGCCAAAGAAATGCCCACTGGAACTTCTCCAAGCAACAAGACACCCCACCAGCCAGCGTTTTTAGGAGGTGGATATCTTAACAGCAGAAACAAAGAGCGTAAATACCGAGAAGCTACTGAAAATACATGGACTACACCTGTCTTTGTATCTTTTTCGATTTGCTATACAAGCAGGTGGAATTGAGATTGACCCACACGACAACAGAGAAGCCTCGAGAGCAAGTCTGGTTTCCATTTTAAGTCAAATGCCAAATTTGGTCAGCGCTATCACTTAACTAATTGACCATGCTGAAGCAGATCCGAGCTGAATTGTTAAAATGGGCAAAGCATGCTGAGCACATACTAGTATGTAACATCAACCTCAGAAAAAGCCGTACCAATTTAAAACAGATTTTCATCTCAACTTCATTATACTGAAAACCTAAAGTGGTCCAAGTACCAAAAGGCAATTCCCTATGATTATTATACAGTTTAGACATCATAGCACATGTTGTGGTCTTCCCTACTATTCATGCAGCCACCCAGTCAACCCTTAATTTCCCCCTCTCCCCTCAAAAACCCCAAACATTGTTTTTATTATTTTTTATGTACGGAGGAATAATTAAAAAATGGTACACACACTTTCTCACTGGTACACACCAAGTTTTCAATTTTCCCCATACCCTCAGAAAAAAATTCAGTACCTTGCATGCCACCCCCCTACAGATATTGCTTTTCCAAGTAACCTGAAAAAGTGGCTTAATGTAAGTTACAGCTCTGGATGACGTTTGGCATGTACAGGGTTTATCTGTCAAACCATTTGCTCAAGTGCTGAAAACCCTGACATCTCAGCAATTTGTTTAAAATCCATGTGTATACTTTAATATATGTGTAATACTTCCCAAGTATTCTTTTTTAGCAACAGGAAGACAAAAGAAATCCCAAACATACTGTCATTCTGCAGAAGCATGTGATGTTTCAGAATTGTATTTTTCAAACAAACAAATATACATTTCTGGAATTTGGTATTCAGTATATGGCTTTACGTAAACAAGTGATTCTCGTCCAACCACAATCGATGTCCAGAGCATGATCTAATAAGGAGAACTGAGTATTGTTAACTGCACCTCCCTATGCACACTCACCCACCTGTTTTCAGAAGCGGTGCTTGTTATTTTAAAACTCTAAGAGTTATGAAGCTCTTACTTCCATTGGCCTGCCTCCCTAATGCCAATACAACTAGAATGTAAGAGAGCGGTAAGGGGGCAGTGCTCCTAATGAGTTTTGTGGTAAGTAGCCTTTCTTTTTAAAACAAACAAAAAAAATCTGATTTTTTTAAAGTCAAAATATTAGAACAACTTTTGTTTACACAGACCTGCACTCTCTTTACTCCCCATGTCTAGTGATACTTAAACATTGCCTACATTTGCAGCTATTTTTGTGAAGTTGCATATTGCTTCAAATAGTTCACAACTGGTAGTTAAAAAGGATGTATTAAAATGTCTCGAAAGTAAAAGGTTTGCAACTTCCACCTGCAAGAACTAGGCTTACGTGTGACTTTAAAACTGAGAAGCAAGGCACACTTGATTGCAAAGAGAGAGGAGCTATCAGGTAACAGTCAATGTTAATTAAATATCCATTTCATTCACTCAGCGCAATAACAATAAAATGCTTAGTGATAAAATGTAAAAACAATTTAAAAATATCTTTACTAGGAGAATTATGCGCTAGGGCTTATAACAGTTACCACTGCACATATTTCTGAGGTAAATTTAGGGGTTTAAAAAAAGAAAAAGAAAACTTACCTCGTGGAATCCTTCCTGTTCCCTGGCAGGTAGGACAAGTGACACTGTCCCTTCCTGTGAATTCCACGTACGGAAACTGCGATACGTCCCCACACCTGCCGTCCTCGTTGTGCAGCTCAGAGTGAACTAACCCGTTCCTCATATTATCCGACACTGTACCTCCATCGTAGCCATCCTCCTTACACGTATGCATCGGTAGATGAGAAAGAGATTTTCCCATGTCTAAAATAAAAGGCAGAAGAAAGTTTTTTTCACGGAGAACAATTCAAATATGGCTTGCAATTTGTTCCTCCACATCAAGTAGCTGTAAGTCTATGGTCACTAGTCAGCCTAGGCTCCTATAGCCTTCTGTGTGGTTAGATACCTTAAGATTTGCAAACCATAAAGGCCCAATCAAGCTGGAGTCAGTCTCCAACTAAGAATCTGAACTACACGAGACATCCATTCAGGTCCTTTGACACACACAGGTTAAAGGAGGACTGAGAGGTTTCCAAGGCAGAACAACGCAGCTGCTGCCAACACGTTGCAACACTCGAGTAGCACTGGATGAACTGGCACAGAATACATTGACCTCTGTATAAAATATTCAGGACTTAACGTGGTCTAAAAACCAAGTTCATGATGTTCAGTGGATTCTGCAAACACTACGGGCCCAATTCTACTAAGTTTTTTGGACTGAACTTGTTCTGAGAACACAGGATCAGCTATTAATTTCTAAGCCAGAAATACAGAACTTGAAGTGTTTAAACTGATGATTCTCTTTAACCCAAAAGAGGATTGATTCACAGTAAAATCTAGGGGAAAAATGAGAGCTACTTAAATGTAAATGCAGGCAACATGTAGCGTTTATAAAAACTTGTCAAAAATGTCAGTCACAAAACAGTTTTTGTTACCTCTGCAAATTTTATATTTTTCTCATGAGCATAGCTTTTCAGCAAAGCCACCGAAACACCCATGAAACACTCAAAACCAGAAACCACAAGGAAGTGATACAAGTGGCAGCCTTCCTAGTTTGCAACAGGTGTGGAACAATTCAAAGTTAAAAAGAAAAAAAGATCTGTTGAGCCTTGGCAATCAGTTGTTCAGCTTAACCCCATAACACCCTCTAATTACCCACCACAGAGGCCCTAACCACACAATTCACTAGCATCTTGGGGAACAGGGGGATTTGAAATGAGTATGCAAAACTCATTCAGTTTTCCTACTGCAAATGGAATTTTTAAATGAGGTTGCTAGTAATGATCACGCTGGTCCACTGAGAAAGGAAGCTCGAGGAGGAAGATTAAGGAATCAATGCAAGCCAGAATATTTTAAACCAACCACTCCAGACAAAACAGGAAGATCTGAAATATGCTGATGGTGAATGTAGGAGGAAAAACATAACTATTGCTGACAAGTCCCAGTTACTGTTTCAGCAAACACACAGTGTTATTTTATTCATTTAAGTAATAAGACCCTTATGGGAAGGAAAACTACTTATACTCATGTTGCCACAGTAATTTTGAAACACTGCAGTTTGGGTGTCATTCAATAATGGAAATTATTGAATTGAAAATTGAAGCTGTTGAAGAAAAGTTTCCTGAAAAAGCAGTTGAAATTTATTCCACACATGGTTTTGCTTACTGCTGTCCCTGTAGCTTACCTTTTGCTTTACTTGTAGCTTTGCCTTTAAACTACAAAACTCAAGTCGTGCAGCTTAGGCAACAGCCATCACATTGACAGGTCTGAAAGCTTTGGGATCAGTCCCTAGCCCTGCTGCATTACAACCACATTCAATTTACCTGCTCTACTGCTGGTAGACTCAGGCTATGTCAACATTAAAAGTAAATACAGAGCAATAAAAGCAAGTCTAGAAATAAACAGTTATTAAAGATCTAACATCCACACTATGCTTGGTTTTGCAGGTTTTATTTCATACCACCTCTAGCTGAGACTGAACACCCACATTCATACTGAGACATACATGTATCTTCTAGCTTTAGCTTCTTCCAAAATGAAGTGCTGAGACACTTTCTGATCACACTGTGATGTGAACCAAAGTGCAGCAAGTGAGGATAACCGCAAATTCATTTCACACCCTCGATTTGAATTAAAATAGTAATGCAGATGTGCAGATGTATCCCCCAATGCCAAGTGTACCTGAGTTTCAATAATTAAAATTTAATAGTGTTTTTCTGCCATCAGAGACTTAGAAGACACGTGCCCCAGTTTACAAATGAGAAAACAGACAACAACCTCCCAGTGAAACATGTTCCTCCAGCATGCATTCTGAGCCACTACTACACCTGACCAATGCTTAAAAACACCTTGGTCTTTCACCCAGTGCTTCCATGCTGAACAGTAGCTCTGAGAACATCTTTGTACATGAGCCTCCATCTCATGACCACAACCTCAAGCCCAACTTTCTTAATTAACATCTGTGCTTCACCCCAGCCTCTCACTTGTAACTGATATACATGTACGTGCTCCAGTTTCCCTGAACTCATCTCTAGTTTCCTTGAATTCTGTTTGTTAGAGAGAACTCATAAGAAAATGTTGTGATAAGGCGGTTTTGTTTAAGGCTGCTCCCTTCAGAGTGCTCTGGCACTTCAGTACAACAGAACACAACAAAACAAAACCCAAATAACCTGCTAAGAATAGAAAACAACCACATCCTGAGTCACATGTGAAATTTATGAAAACCACTTTTTGTTTATGAACTTGGGGAAAAATTCGTGGAGTTAAACTAAACTGCCCTACTTTCCCAAATAAACAGCTGGGGTGCCGTTCTTACTTCTTTGCACATACATAAACTTGAGATTAGAGACCTACTTCATTTTTGAAAATAACACCCGGCTTTTAGGCCCCACAACCTGCTGCCAGCTGTGGCTGATCAGCAGCACGGCAGGCTTCCCAAAACAGCGGCAGGAGGCAGGCACAGCCATGACTTGGCAGCCCCAAACCTGCCCTACTGGGGCAGAAAGATCCCGCGATGTGCGACCCAAACCTACTCTCCATAAACATACCTCCCCCCGCCCGCCCCGGAAGGCTGGCGCTCCCCAAATGAACCAACTCAGGACGCTGCCGACGCCCCCACATTCACCCCCAGGGACCCCGACACGCACACATCGGGCTGTTTGCACAAACACCCCAGCGGGCGAGGATCACGGCGCTCCCAGCCCGAGCTGGGCCAGCTCGGCCCCACCGCCGAACGCCCCTCCCCCCCCTTCACCGGCCCGACCCCACCGGGCCCCGCCGCTGCCCTCGGCCCGGCTCCCCCCCAGGCCCCGCCGCCGCCGCCCCGCGGCTCCCCCCAGCCCCACCTGCGGCCGGGCCGGGCCGGAGGCTCCGGGCACGACGCAGCAGCGACCCCGGCGCTGAGCCTCGAGCGCAGGCGCAGAGGGCGGCGCCGCGGTTGTTCGCAAGGGCCGGGCCTGCTGGGGTGGGGGGGAGCCCGGGTTGCTGGGGGGCCGCTGCCCTCAGGGGGTGGCACCGCTGCGGGATCTCGTCCTGCCCGCTCGGCGCTGGGGTGCCCGGGTCGCTTCTTCACGGGGCTCGGGGCAGCCCCCGGGCCTGCTGCTGCCGCAGCACAAAATGGGGCGCGCCGCGGGGCCGGGCTGTTCCCAGAGCAACCCAAGATGGGGGAAAAGCGTTGGAAGTAAAACCAAGGCTAAATGATGAAGATAAAAGGAACTGGCCCGGTCCCTCCTCCAAGCGGAGGGCAGAACGGGTTTCCTAACTTCCAACAGCAGTTCCCTGCCCTGCCTGCGGTTGTACGTCTCCCCTCCTCCACATAAGCTCTGCGTAGCTTTCATCTCAGGAAAAAAAAAAAAAAAGTGCTTATTTTTCTTTCCCCAGCTGATCATGGTGGTATCTTAATAGCCAGCATCGTTATTTTCTGTTCCTTGTTTGATCAGCTCTAGTGGAAGGAAGTTACCGCACTGTGCTCCTGGGGAAATTAGAAGCTTGAGCAAGGAAAGCTAGAGCAGGTCAGCGAAAAAAATAAGGTGGTAGGAAATGAGGCACAACACCACTTTCAGGGGCTGCAATTTGGCTTTATAGCTCACGTCGCATTTTGCAAGTTCTTGCACAACCAATGTTTATTCAGGGCATGAGCGGTGACATGTGCTCTGAGCATTTTGCCAGAGCAAAATGAGTAAAGTATATTGAAACTGAATGAAATCGAGGTTGTTGCTGTCCTTTGTGTGCCGGTATCTGGTCCATGATGTGGTTATCCAGTGTCTGTGGTGACATAAAGAGACCACTCAGGGGGTTGCAGTGCAGCGAAGGGACAAGAGGCTGCATGGAGGGGACGCAGCTGGGAATGAAGGAGATGGAGGGCCAGAGGAGCTCGGCCCAGCTCAGGAGCTATGGTCCAACTGCTGAAATGAATCAGGCCACTGAGGAGCAGAGGACCTGGAGGAAACCACATAACAAAGTCCGAGGGCAAGCATGGGGCAGGTTTTAAGGGATGTGATAAGGAATCAAGGTCATTATGACAGCATGGGGTGGGCATGAGGCCAGGACAGGGTGCCAAGCTGCTTCAGATGCTGGGAGGTGACACACGGCCTCCAGCATCAACCCAGAGCTGCTGCAGGTGTGAGCCTTGCTGGCAGAGCTCATGCCTCGCTCTGTGTCCAGGGAATGATAAGCAAAAAAAAAAAAATAACCCTCACCTGCACAAATATGCACTCAGAAAAAAAAAAAATGGTCTGCATGTTTCTTGACCAGGGCCAATGCTGTTCCATTTATTCCTTTTATCCTTGGAACTTTCTTGTGTCTTCTGGGAGTTTAAGAGGTCACATCCAGCAATTGTCCTTACCCCTGGTTTGCCAGTTCAAGTAAAGGAGGGGCCTGCATGCTGCTTAGTGGGGACTCTACTTCTATAGCCAGGCATGACTGAGATCCTGAAAGCAGGAGGCAAGAACTGGCACAGTTCTTGTCCCTCTAGTTAGACCTTCATCCAAAACTTTGGCCCATCACTGTTCAAGATTTCTGAGGTGCCAACACAAAGCTGCCAGTGCAGCATGGTTGACCATGGTATTTTGTGGGTTCCTAATTATAAAATGGTGTGTAAGAAACTAAAAACAGAGTCCTGGCATGTTCGGGACCGATATATGAACGTGGCATGTTCAGCAGCAAGTGCCAAATTACGTGAATTTGTAGGCCTGGCTATTGTCTTCATGGGCTCTTGGTTTTTGGTTCTGTCTCAACTTTATATTGTCCCAAGGAGCACAAACACTGTCATAGTTGCCAGCTGTTCAAACAGAAAGTAAGAACACTTAGTCTTTGCCTTTTGAACAGTTTTAAATAATAACGACAGTCAGGCATGTTGACCTGAATCATTATCCTCCAAGGGACGTGAAGAAAAAGTCTAACAAAAAGGTTTTTGGAATGGTCATACCAAGTTCTGGCTACTCAAATTATTCAGTCTGATAAATTCTCTCAGTACAAATTTATTCAAGAGAAATACTCCTGGTGAATTTGAAGTAGCATGCAGACTTCGATCAAATCAGATTTTTGCACTTCTGACTGTAGCAGTTTTTATCCAACACTTAAACTAATCCATAAAGCCAAATGCATGCAGGTCAGGGTGTTATAACATTGCCTGGGAAACTGTTTCCCTTGCCATGATAGATTGCACCAGTTGAAATCTGCATGGCTTTTGAGATAGTTCTCTGTTAGTGTAATCAATAGAGACTGTTTCTTATTAAAGACATCTCCAACTTGCCATCACCTTTCCTTCTGTAGCTTTGATTCATGCAGAAAGTGTTTTTGTTTGTTTGTTTGTTTCCTTCTCTCTCTTCTAAAGTTTTCATGATAGAAGGGAACATACCTCTGGATATTTCTTTGCTTTGTGCTATTTTCATTTAGAAATTATGTGTTAAAGGTAGCTTAAGAAGGAGAAACAGAAACACTGGAAGGATCTTGCTCACCCATTAGGTGCCTTCAGCTCCTTCATAATTATCTTAAGTATCACATGCTTGTTGTAGGCTGAAGTAATGCAATAAAATCTGAGAATAAGCAATAATATGAAGGTCCTGTAAAGTGTCACACCCACTATGCAGGCTTGAAAAACACGTAAAGTATGTGCTATACTAGTAGCAAGATGTATGCATTAGAAGTACACTAGAAGTGCTTTAGATATGTGATGAGGTGCTTGGAAGTGGTACTGAAGTGGGCCACTGGGCTTGGACTGACTGAGACAGCGTGCCTTTGGTTATGGAAAGGGTATTTTGTACTGAGGAAGTACAGACTGCACAATATCCAGTACTGCTAGTTCATGAAACTGATTAGATTATGCTAACCATGACTCGACTGGGACTGCATGCTTAAACACAGACACAGAAATTAATCAGTTAAAAATGTGTGATAGGCATATGGTATGAATGATACTGTGAGGGGTATGAAATGGAAACAGTCAAATGGCAGAAACAGGGAAGTTGAGATCATCACCTTTGGACTGAGTTATGGGACAGCTGCGAGTAATAAGAGCTCTTGGTTCTCATAGATCACTAACCAGGTTCATTTTATACTTCTGATAGTACATCAGTAAAGAAATAAAGTGATGAATCTGGCTTCAAGTTGAGTTTTGTGGCTGGGATATGACAAGTGAGTCAGGTCCTTGAAAGAGCTGGAATTAGCAATCTCCACAGCAGTCAGTTGCACCACTGTGCACCTGCATGACCTCAGAAACACCAGAGATGAATTAAATCTAGTTCTTCTTTCCCTCCAGTGATGAATATCAACCCAGTAGCATTATTTATCTGAAGAAACTTAAGATTGGCCACATTTATTTCACCCTTCAGAAATATAAGCTCTGGTTTGGTGAGCACTGAAGCTAATGAAACCTGGTCTCCTATGGATTTACCCCTTGGCAGACTATTTACCTGAATTATAACAAGAATTTCTGTTATGACCACATGCACCTAACATCTTCTCCTGCAGAGTATTCTGGCAGTAACATGTAGGCCACCACATTCAGAAACAGAATTTTATAGAAATTTGCTGACTGGATAGAAAGTTATTAAGTATTAACTTGTAAATGTTCAAACCCTCATCTCTTCTGCCTGGTTATCTATCTTTATGAAATTTGTATAAACTTTATTATCCCTCAAACTCATCTGAAACTGGCTATCACCTTCAAAGTTTGATTGCATAGACCTTGTTTTCATGTAGCCTACCAGGCTGAAAATGGGTGTCATGCTATCTGAATGCGGAGCTAGATATGGAACCCATTTGTATCATCAACTCATCTCCAAGTCCAGAAACTTCTCCTCAGCAAAAAAAAAAAAAAAACACAACAAAAACAAACATACAAACAAAAACCATAACCAAAACAAAAACAGCTAACCAATCAACCAAACAAAACATCCCAAACCCAACAACAAGATTGTAAAAACAGTGATTTCTGTCTAATCTAGAATATAAAGTAGCAATATGGGGGATCGTGGCCACTGACCTGTTGCTGATGGGAGAGAAGGCATTGAAGAAAGCCCATAACTACTTTAGGATGATCATTATTACTGGTTTATATAAAGAAAACAATCATTTGAAGAACTGCTACAGTTGCCTATGTGGATTATATTCTTCCTCTGCCTTAAATAGCCCCAGGAATGCTTACACTGACATGTTATAAAGACCATGTTTTTTTAAACTTCTCTCTATTATTTGTTTATAACGACAGCCAAGAGAAAATGGTGATTCTCTATAATGTGATTTTTATTTTGAGAAACTCGGGAAAGAGGTATAAGTTATCCTGGTAAAAATTAAAAGCAATCCTAATTTTTAGTGATTTTACCCCTGATTCATTAAAATGGCAACAGTCTTATTTTATTCACAAGTCATCCCAGTCCCATTCACCAGACTGAGCTATACAGTGTTTGCAGTGGTTACTTGTGCCAGGTTTCATTATTGAAAAGTAGCTGAAGTCACAGTCAGGCCAAAAAAGGAGAAAAAAAATACAGACAGAAGAAGAGAGAATTCTGCTGGGCTATATACCAGTCATTCCAAATTTAGGCGTATGTAATCTGAAGCAACCTTACTTGAGGCACAGGATAATAGGACAATAGGAAAGACTTGTGACCCAAATCCACCTAGTGTAGTTGATCAGCAACATACCAGTCACCTTTGATGTTGTATCCTGTGCTCTACTGCTCCTTTGGGCTGTGGATGCACTAAATGTAAAGAATTAAAAATATGTATATTGAAAATCCAGTGTATTAATTTGAT
This sequence comes from Netta rufina, assembly GCF_964035555.1. Classification (NCBI taxonomy): domain Eukaryota; kingdom Metazoa; phylum Chordata; class Aves; order Anseriformes; family Anatidae; genus Netta; species Netta rufina. The sequence goes on along the minus strand of NC_140124.1, from coordinate 29,135,403 downwards.
TTGTTTGGATTTTTAAGAGTTCAGATTTTGAAACATTTTTTCCCCTTTCCGAAATATTATCTGTATTTCGGAATGCTGATTTTAATGGTATTCTATGGTAAATATTTTTAGATACATGTAATAGCTGAACACAGTGTGTCACAGGTACTTTCATTGCTATGTGTTTTCTGATGGTAGGGCACTGTGTTATTCTGCATGAATAAAACATAAACAGTCTTTTATAACCGACGTGTTTCTGATATATTGCACAGCTACCAATGACTGTCATTATTGCAAAGACTCCATGGTCTTCTGCCATGTATACTTCATAGTTTCTCTTTGTTCATTACACATATGCAAACCTTAAATTGTGCACTAGTTGATGAATAAATGAGATGATTGTATTCCGTAGATAGACAAAGAGGGAATATCATTTGTGCCCACTCCTCCACAGTTCTGATGCTGTGTATGAATTATGGCTCACTTGCTGTAATACGTGCTTCAAATAGTTTGAGAAAAATAGCCCCTATTTCTCCTGTTTGCATATTCTCACTTTTTTTTTTTTAATTAAAAAAAATCATAAAGCTGAATATTGATGAGGAGAAACAAAACTGACAACAATCCACAAATCTAGACAAAGAATAATAAATCTTCTGATCGATTGGGTGAATGACCCAGTGATTATAGTTTAATGCTTTTGAATAGCTTCCTTCAGAACAAGGTTTTTACAAATCACATCCTGAAGCATTTGTCATTACCTTAGAGGAGTGGTGGTGGCAGCAGCTGGGGCTGCGTTCAGCCATGCATACTGACGTAGAATAATACCTATTGAGCAGCCCCATTGATTTTAGACTCATCTGATTTACATATGATCTGTGTTGTGATTTCTGATAGAGGAAAATAGAAGCAAGGGGATTCTAGCTTTATTATTTCTAATTTGTGGCTTGACTGGCTTTAACCAAATGGGCTATATGCAGAGTCACACTTACTGGTGACTTTTTCACTTGTATAGCTCCCCAGTGGGAGACCATGAACAAGTAATGGAACATGTGGTATTTTAACTTTCAAATTTTATTTAACTTTTAAAAGGAATACTCTTTTACATACATTTGGGGAAAGTAATGACTTGTGTAGAAGTTGCATAAACCTTTGAGGAGCTCTAACTTCCTGCTCAGTAACTGGTTATCCGATGATAACCAGTTTCTCACTGACTTTGTCAACACATCAGAATTAGTATTTCACAATACAATAATTATTTTTTTGTGTGTGTGCTATTGTTTTATTTTTATGCAACTTTATTAATCAGCATACACACAAAAAATATAAAATCCACTTGTACCTGAAAAAGTTCCTGCAATTCTTAAATAAAGTATTAAAAGTCTGGTATTAAAAGCCTGGAGAAGTCTGGTATTAATTCCTCCATTTCCCCACTTGGGTTGAAGGCTCGATAGCTTAATATGACCTTCTGCACAGTTTATTCCATCATTTATACAAATAAATTGATTTATAACATAAGCCTAACAGATGCAAAAAGTACTTTTTTGAGCCACTATTGAAATATGAGAAATTGTACCCATAGCAGATCAGGAGCACCAGTGTGAACAGATAACACTGAGGAAATTATTTCACCAAAGCCAGCTTGTCCCCCGCTTTTTAACTTAAATGTTTTTTATTGTGTGTATTGCAACAATAAATATCATATTCATCAGTAGTATATGTGAAAACATCTTCAGTAACCTACCTACTACAGCAAAATGATAGATAGTTTGGCCAACATTTAAAATAACATGGAGTGTGTTAGCCTGCCAGAAAGCCTACCTGCAAATATATATGAATATATATTCCAAACATTAACAGTGTAATGATCTCATCTTTCCACTCACATCTAGTCACAGTCAGCCCTTAGCCTCTTCTGAAAATCTGCCAGGTAAAGGTGCCAGAAGGTATGATTTTTTATTTCTGGGAAAATGGACAGAGACAACCAATTCACAGAGGTTACATACACTTTGTGAGGTTTAGCTTTCAAGCGATAGCAATATTTACTTATCACTGACTAGACCAGATTCAGAAGCTTCATAAGTGACCTAAAAATTCATGAATGTCCTAGAAATAGATTGCCCTGAATTCTCTTGCCTTTCAACAGGGTCTTCTGTGTAATGGTATTGTTATTTTTTTTTTCCCTGTTCATCTGACTCTAGATTTATTTTTTTTTTAGTAAACAAAAGTTTTCAATTTTTTTTTTCTGTTCATCTTTTGTAGATCTTAACTTAAAACTTGTTGTATTATAAAAACAGTATCATAATTTGTGAAGGCAAATAAAAATATAAATACATAAACCTGTTTTAAAGAACTATTCAAAGATTGGTACTTTGCAAGTCCATTTTCTTTCTTAAGAAAAATACTTTAATAATCCTTTTAGTTGGGATTGTTGTTGTAAAAAATTGCTTCCAGAGACAGTGTTTAAACTTCTGTTCACAAAAGAGTAATATGTTCTGCAGAACTTCGGTGGATACATACAGAAGAGATGGAATTAGGCGTTAATATTTCAGCTTATCATAATCAGGAAAATAATTTGTCATGGAATAGATTGTCATTTAATTGCACTGCAGTTATCTTAATGAGTATAATCTGTTATGTCTGATTTTTTGTCTACTTTTGCATTTCTTTGAAATAGGATCCTATTAACATGTTTTTCATTATTACCATGACAATTATGCCAAAATATTTTATTGAAAATTTAATCAAACTATTATTGTGTAATCTCTTACTGCAAAAGTAGTTTGACCTGAGTGGTCTTTTTACAGAGTATGTTCCTTGGCCTGAATGGCCTTATTACAGAATATGTTCCTACAGAATAATGTTTCTGGTCAGTACACAGTGAAAATGTAATAAACAGAGCCACATTTATTTTGTTATTACATCATGCTAACTGATCAAGCACAAATAAAATCTGGGCAGAGAATGGATTGAAAGTAGCCCTGAGGAGAAGGATCTGGGGGTGTTGGTTGATGAGATGCTCAATGTGAGCTGTCAATGCTCAGCATGCAGCATGCCAGCAGGGCTGGGGAGGTGATTCTCCCCTTCTGCTCTGCTCTAGTGAGACCCCTGGAGACCTGGAGTGCTGCGTTCAACTCTGGGGCCCCAGCACAGGAAGGACATGGAAGTGTTAGAATGAATCCAGAGGAGGGCCACATGATCAGAGGGCTGAAGCACCTCTCGTATGAAGACAGGCTGAGAGAGCTGGGGTTGCTCAGCCTGGAGAAGCGAAGGCTCCAGGGAGACCCTATAGTACTTAAAGGGGTTCTACAGGAAAACTGGGTAGGGACCATTTGTCAGGGAGTGTAGGGATAGGACAAGGCATAATGGCTTTAAACTAAAAGACGAGAGATTTCGATTAGATAGAAGGAAGAAATTCTCCACTAGAGAGGTGGTGAGGCACTGGCACAGGTTGCCTAGAAAAAGGTGTGGATGCCCCATCCCTGGCATTAGATGAGCTGTAAGGTCCTTTCCAACCCAAACCATTCTGTGATTCTGTGATTCTAGGATTGATTCTATGATCTGATTCCTGATAGAAACTGTTATCCATTAATCATAGATTGCTTCTTTGCTGTTTCAGCTTTAGATTTCAAAATTAGCCTCTAGATTTTCCTTCCCTTCTTAGAATGGTGGATACCAGAAATTATATGCATTTATTGCTAAATAGATCAATCTACAGAATCCCCTTTTTGTCTTGCATCTGCAGATGTTAGCCTTACAAATATTTGGTTGACCTTACCTTTTCCTCAGTACACAGTCCAGCAACAAGATTATAGATTTGCAGCTAAGGGATCCATGTCTTAGATAAAGCAATGAATTTTGAAATATTTTAATAATTAAATATAACAATGATCTTCTCTTTCTGGGGGTTTAGGGTGCTATATTTATTCCTATAATCCTTGAATGCTCATTTTCTCATGTGTATGTACATGTATATCCCAGGTAGAGCCACTGAAACTGAGAAATGATCTAAAATGACCAGAAAGAATTTGCAGCCAGCTGTGAACAAACAAAAACAAAATCAAAAAACACATTTCTATAACATTTGTGTAGTGTTTGAAAAACTGTTTAGCAGAGGTTAAAACGCCCCTTTGACTAATTATGAGTTCATAAGTAATTAAGTCAATAGCTAGCTTGTTTGAATTTTAAAACAGATTTGTAACACAGGTACCCTATTAACATTCAAAGAGAAATGTACAACCACATTTATGCTCATGCATAAGGCAAACAATTGAATGGATGACATCTGTTGCCCTAAGTTAGGCCCCAAGAAAATAAAATTTTGCAGATGAACACATTTAAAAACTGTGGAGGTTGCTAGAATAACAGAGAAAATAAATGCTTGAAGGACAATTTTTTTTAAGTGAGGAGTTCACAGCTTGTTTTGAAAGTGTGAACATTCCTCTGCTGAAATACAGTCATTGAAATCTGTGTTTCTGGGAATGTTTATGCTTAAAGCAGAGTGTTTGGACATTTCTGTGAGCGTCTGTGAAGAACAAGAACATTTTATCTCTCAATTGGAATTAAACATATGGAGACTGGGTTACTTTTTTCCCAGACTGTCAATTTGATTTCATTTCATTTGATTCTGTGTTCTGAGAAAAGACCATTTTTCTCCAGGGAGGGCATGCAGCCAGCATGAGGCTATCTGGAACGTGAGGATATCTGGCTAACAGCTACCCAGCATAAAAGGCAAGAACAAGAGACAAGAAAAGAAATAAATTAATCATTCTGATACTGCAGATCCTAAGAAGGGAGAGATAACAAGACAATTACTAATGCAGGAACTCTGAGGTCGCAGATTGATGGGCCACTGAAGGAGCTGCTGAAGCACAGCCTTGAGTTCAGCCAGAACTGCGTCTCTGAAAAGAGAGAGGGAAACAAGATTATCATAGATATCATGGGAAAGAGAAAACTTTTAATGGGGTATTTGAGAGGCCTCGTGAGGTTCTGTAAAACTTATTATGGCATGTTTTGGGGATTGTGGGAATGAACAAAACTTATTATTATGTCATGTTTAGGGAAGGCCAAATGCACAGAAAGGAAGAGATGCAGATGGATCAGGGAGAAGTGAGTGGGAAAAGAGAGGATTGGAGGTAAAAAGGGTCAGTCATGTGTGAGCAAGCTGCTGGCCAGTGTGCATGTCTGGCCAAGCCCTGTGCTTGATTGCCTTAGTCTGTCTTGTTATTCAACTCTATTCTCCCCACCTATTTTCCCATGTGAATGTGCTGACCAACAGCGAGCATCATGTCAGGCTAGATGGTGACTGAAATTAGAGGTCAGAATGCCTGCTCCTGCTTGCAGAGGCCATGCATCAAAAGGACTCATGGGGCTAGGGACCATCAAGCAGGGAGACTGGAGTTAGCTGCCAGAGACCCACATGCATGCCTGAGATGTGCTAGCAAGCTCTGAGCCTCATTAGCTGGCAAGTAAGAACACGATCAGTGTCAGTGTGAGTGCTCTTGGTGTGAAGCAGTGTGTGTGGGTGCTGGTGAAGGCACTGCCCTCTTCACATCGGTCTGTGTTGCCAGAGGTGCCTGTTTGCATCTCTGGACTGCCTGGCTGCTGGTTGGACTGGGAGTGGGAACAGTAGCATGAACAGCAGAAGGAAAAAGCCCTGGGGGCTTGCACCCACCAGGCTCTGCTTACCTTCAGCTTACCTTAACAGCCACTTCAACCTCCTTTCCCTCACGTTTGCTTTGTAGCCCACAGTATATCTACACTACGTCTGTACTGAGCACAAACATAAGATGAGCAGGGTGTTGGCAACTGCAGGAAGCAGTTGTCTGCATGGCACAGTTGTCTGTACGTCCACAGTTTATAGCTTTGCTTTTTAGCACCTTCTCAGAGGTGGTGACAGGATTTTGTAAACATACATATGCCACAGGATTAGAAAACTTTCCTTTCCAGAGAATAACTGAAGCTAATGTGCAAGTGCAGCAGAGATTTCAGAAATGTCTGTCACAAATCTAGGTATGTTTGTGGAAGCCCTATTCATATATTACAGTAGCACATTGATTTAAGACCTTATTTCAAGTCCACCTCATGGATCTTTGGGAATGACATAGTTTTTTCCCATCAATATGATCAAGCTGAAAAGTTGCTTTCTGTCTTCATTTTTATTCCTGAATGTACACTTTTGACACTTGATTTGTGATAACTGACACCTCAAAGCTGATATATGGTTCAAGAGTTAAGAAGCACAGGGCCAGACAAAATGAGCTAGCTATAATCCCTCAAACATATGGTACCCTCTGACACCAAATGTGAAAATCATCAGCATGTGTGTAGTGTCATACAGAAAAAAGACTAAAACAAAGTGGAAAATTACTTGATTTTTGACTCAGAGGAAGTTAAGCTTTCAAACCACCTGCTCTGTCTTTTCCACCTTAGCCTCTTTCTTTTCAAGGATATAGAAAGCAGAATTATATTCCTGTATTCTACATTCACTCTGTGTTCCTACATCTATGAATACCAAATTAAAGGGGAAGGTGCTAACACATCACTAAAATGGCCACTAAAATGACACAAAAAATGCACAGGGGAGTATGAGGCTTAGAATAAAAGCTAAATACATGTTATCAGGCATAAGTATGTGATCAAATCTGCTAAATATATTTTGAGAGCAGCCAAACTCACAGTTTTGGAGAGTGAAATCTGAGTGTATCTAACAAAGGCCATATTAACCTCCTTGAATTAGGAAATTTGTCATAACATCTGAATGAGATTCCCAGCCACTGGAAGGACTATTTGTGTCAAAAAGTCAGCATAGTTTTTTGAAGAAGCCAAATTTAACCCCACTTCTGCCTATTTATCTGTTTCACGGGATCAGAGGAAAGACCATATGCCATTACTGTCTAAAACAGATCAATAAGCAAGTTTCAGCAGGGGCGAATGTAAAGGTATACCAAATGGTTTGTTTTGGTTAAGCATCTCTGAACAGGGAATAAAAATGACCAGTGTCAGGAAAGGCTTCCTTCAGTTCAGTCTGACATTTAGTTTCCATTTTGACCTAACAAAGAGAAGCAGTATTGTTTGCCTCACTAGAGTCTATCTTAGGAAACGGAGATGTTTTATGACACCGTTTGAATGGTATCAATCCCACTGAAAATTACTACCTAGCAGTTGGAAGAACACTTTTACAACCATGTTTTAAAAATAGAGCAACTATTACAGTATTTTATGAAAGGTTCTTCTCTGCCGCTGAATCGCATCTGTGCTGTGCACCCTCCCGTTGTTAGATTTGAGTTATTAGGTTAAATTTCTAGGTTTCACTAAGGCTTTTGATAAAGGGTGAATGCTGAGCTCTCAAGAAGGGCAGTTTGGTGTCTGTGCAGAACCACAGTGACTGATGCCTTGTGAGCACCTCAGAGCTGAAGCAGGTGCTGCTCAGGGGGGCTTCATGGATCTGGGCATAAAGTGCATTATGAATTAAGTTTTCTTTTGGATACTCTAGGCACTTTCTTGCTTTAAAAGCCTGAAGAGAAGCTAAGGAAGGAGGGGAGCATGCATATTGCAATCAGAAATATATTTGTTTTTTGAACGTGGAAATATTCACAGAAGATATAAGGCTGAGTCAGCTTTTCTGTCTTTCAAGTTTGTGTATAAACTTAATGGCAAATATTCTGCAGGCTTATCTTTTTATAATAGACTGGTCCTTCCCCTTTGCACTCAGGAAATCTACCACCTGCTCTGTATAAATGCATGCTAAGTAATTGCCCAATACATGCTAAATAAAACCAAAATACATCTGCTCTCTGGGGATAGGACAATTTCAACCGGTTGAGAATCCTTCATCAGTGCTGTGCCTGAGCACCCCATTGGAGGTATAAGCTAGCACACATGAATCTTCTTATAGCTCAGAGTTCCAGCAGCTTCTGGTTATTTAAAGCTCAAAATTGAACTTACACTGAGAATTTATTTTTCTTTCATTCTTTGTCAGTGCAAGCTTCTAAGGCCCAGTAAACAACGTATGCCTTAACTATCCAGCTGTGAGTGGTTTAAACTTGACTATGCTTTCTTCTGTGTAATAAAAAGCTCCAGTAAAGTAAATTCTGTAAACGTGTGTAAAGATAACACTTCTCTTAGCAGCCTAGATATAGTCTGGGACAAGATTTTGAAGCCCACTAGCAACTGTAAATCAATACTTGTCAATTAAATGTACATGTGGCTGCCAGTTTAAATTTGTTCTGTATTTATTTACTCAGGTTTGGCTGCTACCAGTTATTTTACTTTTTATCAACTACAAGCACATGAACCTAACAATGAAGAATGATGCAAATGTAACGATCCTATTGATTGAGCTAGAGATTCCTCTCTTTGGGAGAGATTGAATGCACCTACTGAGATAGAAGCCACTTAGGTAATGGACTTAGATGAGCTAATATCCACTAAAACTCTTACAGAATGGACATTGTGTTACGTGTCTCATGAGGGTATCTAGATAATAGTCAATTCTTGTCAAAAGGAAATTTTACCATAGTTATGCTTCAGAGAACATTAAGGTGCATCCTAATGGCCTCCACAGCTCAGAATAGCTCAGAAATGATAATGAATGAAAACACAAGTGGGTTCACTTCAAAATACTGAGCATAGTTTATAGTCATGATTTTCCTCAACATTATGGAAGACACAGACCCTTCTTTCTTACCCCTTACCAGTTGCATGTCTGTGTTTCCTGCGGCTTGATTTCAGCCCTACCAGTGATACTACACTGCTAGAGCACAATGAACAGGAACATTTACCCTTAGGAGTAAATAGAGAATCAATGCTGTCTGAATCATAGAATCATTAAGGTTGGAAAAGGCCTCCAAGATCATCTGGTCCAACCATCACCCTACCTAATGTCACCCACTAAACCATGTCCCTAAGCACCCAAGTCCAATCTTTCCCTGAACACCACCAGGGACAGTGACTCCACCTGGGCAACCCTTTCCAATGTCTGACTACTCTTTCTGAGAAGAAATGTCTCCTCATTTCCAATCTGAGCTCATTATCTGCTGGTACATCTGCATTGCCTGTATAAAGTGCTATTCTGTATAAAGTGACTAACTGAGCACCCACCTCTCTACAATAATGTAACCATTTCAAGATTCTGCTTTGCTTCAGATGCTTCTCTAGAAAATTGCATAGGCACAGGAAGGTACCACCACTGTGGTGTTGTTATGGTTCAAGTTAAAATGTATTGTGGAAACTTTGGCTCATAAACTAGAAGTGGTCTTTCCACCTCCAACTTTTACCACTTATTTTAAGATGTACGAAGCTGTATGGAGCTGTATGAAGATCATTCATCTGACAGCCAGTGGAGATGAAATTTCATCTTTGTGGTAGAAAAAAAGACCAGTCACTCAACTGCTTGAGAACTGAATCATCCAACCATCTCTGATGCTATATTTTAAAATATTAATGTAGAGGTGTGTATGTCTTCCAGTCTTAGTATATAATTGTCAGTTTTGATGCCCCAGACTGACATCCAGCTCACAGTACTGAATTGGCCGGGGCCTCCACCCTTAACCTTCCCCTTTGCCAGTACAACAGCTCTGTCTCTAGTCTTCCATCACCTAGACATTTGCTCTAATCCTTTAGTGTTTACACTCTGTTTTTCCCACTTGAACAAACCCTTGTTCTGTTCATGTGTTTGAATGAGATAATTCTGCTTGATTGATTCTGTCTTGCTTTTGGTAATGGCTTTTCCAGAATAATCGTAGAATCATCAACTCTCCTGAGTTAAAAGAAACCTACAAGGGTCAATGAGTCCAACTCCTAGCTCCACACACCCAAAAGATCATATGTCTAAGGACTTCTTGAACTCCGGCAGGCTCAGTGCTGTGACCACTGCCCTGGGCAGCCTGTCCCAGTGCCCAACCACCCTCTGGACCTTTCCCTAACACCCAGCCTGACCCTCCCCTGTCCCAGCTCCATGCCGTTCCCTCGGGTCCTGTTGCTGTTCCCAGAGAGCAGAGCTCAGAGCCTGCTCCTCCGCTCCCCTTGTGGAGTAATGAAAGACAGGAAGATGTCCAGAGGCAGTCACCAGGGTCAGCCTCAGCCCCAGAAGTACCACGCAGGGTCATGGGGACAGAGATATGTTGAGACCAGGCCAGGATGTCAGCCAGTGGGCCAGGGGCCTCCCTGCATCTTGTCAAAGAGTTTCATGGTCACTGGCTGCCCTGTCTCTACATCAGCCCTGAGCCTGGGCAGCCAAACCTTCAGGGAGGAGGATATGCTTGGAGCCCTGCCACCTTGAGATGAGGCTTTATGAGGGGAAATTCAGCCTGTGTGTATGCAGAGGAAGAGATTATTTTTGGAACACCAGTTTATTTTTGCTGGCAGGTTAGAGACATAGCTGCTGTCATTGTTTTCAGCTGTTGGAATGTGCCTACAGGAAGGATGGAAACATGCAGTCCATTCTGCAAAGACCATGTGTCCTGCAGGCTGCTCTGAACAGTGAGGAAATTTCCCCAAAGTTATGATTCACCAATGGGAAGTGCGTGGTGCAGAGCAAGGGGCTTATGCTGTGGCTCTGTTCTAAAATGCAATGCCACTGATTCATGCAGTGCTGTGGGGAACGTCAGGTTCTGTAATCTCATCCCCTCTGCTCTTTCCTTTATTTAATATCCCTTCCTAAGCTTAATATGCCAGCACAGGCAATTTTTTTGGAATTCCTTCTTTCTTTGAAAGCTATATTAATCCCCAAACAAGAGCACTTGGAGCAAGTAACTCTCTCTTTTTCTGTCTCTTCATTGACAAATACCTTTTCTGTTACTGTTGATATTCAATTTGAATATAAAAAGGTCAATTTAAAACAGATCAGTTTCATCACAGATCAAATTGCTTTATTGATTGGAACTAAGAGGAGCATAACTGATCAATGATGCAGAGAGTACAAAACCCAACTGTGCTTGTTTAGGGATAATATTTTGCCTCCAGTAGGTATGACTAGCAGTCAGCTTTCATTAGCTGAAGAAGCAACAGAAGTATATAATGTCCTAGAGGATGCAAAAACTTAGGTGCACTGTTGGATGTAATGCTTTTTTTTTGCCAGGTGCTAAGACCCAGTTTGTCAGGGTTTATCAGTTCTGGCAAGGCAGAACCAGGAGGCTTTGCACTGCTCTTCCTGCACTGCATTTGGTTCCCGCAGGTTCATCGGCTCTATACAAAACCTGCTCTTCTCTCCATTGATGCTTGACTTATGCATTCTCCTAAAAGAGAGGCTCCTGGGGAATCCCAGCAGTAAGTGGCCCTCTGTGTATTGCATAGGCAGATTCCTACTGTACTGTGCCTGACGTAGTGAATTCTGCTGGAATTCCTCAGGATAATCAGTAAGATCGCTTTGCTCATGTCTTTGGCATAATTAATTGCAACCCAGCTATATTAGTCACAGAAAAAAAGTTGATTCTGTATTCCAGGTCAGGATGCACAGCTAGAATTGACTCATGCCCCATTCCCTGGTCATGTGCTGTGTATCTCAAGGTTCCCAGTTGCTTGGTTGTATGATTATGACTCATAATATCCTGCATATTATTCAATGCTTTTACTGCAAGTAAGTGCTTTGCAGAGCAGTAAGACAGATACAGCAACAGTCAACATTCAGACTTTCAAGGGAAAGCCTCACTGCTGCTAATTTTTTTTGCCTCCTTGTTCTGTTTCTTGTTAGACTGCTGCCATTTCTTACTCTGGCTTTGTATATGATTTACAGACTTATAAAGTTACTTAATCTGCATCAGTTCATCTACAGATCAAGAGCGTAAGGGTTTCGGAAACACAGTTTGCCTTTTATCTATGGCTTTCTTGAAAAGAAGAAGCACCAAGAATGCAGACAACACACAAATCATGTGGTCTGATGTTAAAGCCTTGCTTAGCAACTCTTGGACAGTAAACTAGATCAAACAGAACAAAGCTGGGCCTGAATATAAGTGAAGGGGATTATGGAAATGTGGTTTACAATTTGCTACAAAGACCTTATTCTAATAAGCATGAAAATTAAAATAGATACAAAACTATATAACACATCAGTTTCCATTATTTGTAAATGGTCTCATTCAGAACCTGGAGAAGAGCATGTACAAACATTTTCTGAGCTCTGTGTGAGTGAGGATCAATGATTAGAACAGAGGGAACCAGCCCTTGATGAAGTTTTTTAGGTTCTATTCTAATAAAATAGTAAATCACAATGTTCCTAATGAATCAATGCTACTAGTCAAATGCATAAAACAGAAAATATGGTTAACCATCAGTGAAACTGCACAAAGGCAATTTCACACTGCATCACAAAGTGTACAAAATAGATAAACAAGAAAGAGAGAAAATGCTGTTTTGTTGTTGCTGTTTTTCTGTTTCTTTTTTCACAGTAATAGGTATATGAAAACTACATATAGTAAGAATATGTTCAAAGCTTCTGATGAATATACAGTTTTCTAGTATAACTCTTGATAAATTATTCCATATGTGGAAATAATTATGTTTTAACTGTTCTATTTCTGTCTAATTTTATCTGCAATTTCCCAAGATATCCAGTTGCTTGGTTTTACTACAGTTTGCAGCTTTTACTAATGATCTCTCAAATTAATGCTTGGCATCAAATATTAATTTATACTATAATGACACTACTAGCTGGCAACTCCATCTTCTACTGAAAAAAATAAAAATAAAAATAAAATAATCCACAACCCCCAAACACAAGCATTTTAGCAGAGGATAGGGATGAAGCAACAAGGTATCCCACTGCCAAGACTAATTACAGCAATCAGAAAAGGTGTTGGTAAAAGGTAGTTCAGGTTTGCTGATATTAAGTCAGCAAATACTGAAAGAGCATTTAATTAAAAAAAAAAAAAAAAAAAAAAAAAAAAGGTTAAAAGTGTGTTTGCAGTGGTAGAGCTACAATATAAAAAGTGTTATACTTAAAACATGAACAGTGGATGTAATTTGTATGAACCTTTGAATACACGTGACTGAGGTAAGGTTTTCTCCCTTTTCTGTGTTCTTTTATTTAGATGATGATGCAACTCAAACTAAAGGCTCTGAGATTTTGTACTGAGGTGCTTCTAAAGGTTTCTTAATCACTTTGGTATTGTAAATAACATTTTAGACCATCATAACCCACCTGACCCTGAGGGCGTATAGCCAGAGCAGCCTAAATGTGGGTAAACCTATCCTCCTGAAATTCCAAAGTGCTCATGAAATGAAGTGGGTGCCTTATACATTTCTCAAGTTTTTGTGCCTCAATGAATGAATTTCTGGTGCTATGCAAGACAGTAGTCGATCTCCAATAGACTACAGAGGAACCAGAGCTTCACCAAATTTTGGTGATTTTTTTCAGTAATTTCAAACATTCTGTAATTTTCTGTTGTTAACATTGTTCTTACCTGTGCCTTGCTTTTCTAAAATGACTTCTTCCAATAAAAATGTTCAGAATTTGTAACGTTATTATTAATATTGCTGTTTTATTACCCATAATATTAATGTTTTTATGGACGTTATTTAAATGTATTGCCATTACAAGTGAAAAAAAATGCTCTAGCTTCAGGAGACATATGAGATATTTGATATATCGGAAAACTCAGAACATTGTGTTTGAGAACATGTCATGTAAATATTAAGTTCTGTACTTATGTTAATGCCTTTCTGCTTTACTGCATTGCATTATTGCTTGCTTCTTCAGTGGGACACTGGACCCTGCTGGCCAAGTTCCAAAGCACAGCATGTTGAAGAGCTAGTAATGATGTTGAGGCTCAGCCAGACAGATGTGTCCTCAAAATGACAAAATATTTATCTAAACTCAATCAAAAGGGAACCTAAAACAAACGACATGGTTCTTCAGTTAGTGGTTTGTGTAATGTGTCTGCCTCACAAGGGATGACCGTATCTTCTGATACAATCAACAGAACACTGTTAATGTGTGCAAAGCTTAGAAGAAGAAAAACAACTTTCAACTCAAAACTGAATTATAAATTATTATGTGATTAAGATGTGACACTTATTTTTGCATCCAGGAAAAAAGAACATGCATCATACATCTTTTCATTGCAGAATGAGTCACGCTATACAGTTCATCTCAGCTCATCTCCACTCATTTTTTGTTTGGTTGGTTATTTCATTTGTTTTTCTGCTGTTAGTATTACAATTCCATTTATTGTTGCTTGTTTGTTTGCTAATTTGTTTTTGTTTTTACTGATACTATTGTAAAAACATAAATATAAAATATTATATTGCTGTTTCTACTGTCTATTTCTCTAAAAGAAATTTGAGGGTCAAAATCACTAATATCACTGATAAAGTTGATATTTAAAATAAATAATGTGTCAGCAACTAAAGAAAACATTTAACACATTAACACAGTGAAATTAGAAAGGGTGAAGAGAATAGCAACAAGCATACTGAACATGAGAAACAGATAAGCAGGGTAGGACCCCTTAGCCTCAGAAAGAGAAGACAGATGAGTAATGGGGCTATATAAATTATGAGTAATTATAATGATATATAGGCAATGAATGACTATTCAATATAACTAAGAAATGAAATCAAATTAAGTTATCAGGTGACAAGCTCAAAAGAAATCGAAAGAGGTGTTCTTTCAGAAAGTACAAATTACTCAGAGAAAATCATTACTGTACGTTTTTAGGGATGCCGAAACTTTACAAAGGTACAGAAGCAATTCAACACATTCATAGAAGAAAAATCCATCAAGAGCTATTTACCTGCCATAAGTTCACGCTGGAATTTCAGGAGGAAGGGTTTACCCATTTTTAAGCTGTTCTGGCTTTATGTCCTCAGAGACAGATGTGTTGCAGTGGTCTAAGATGGTGTTTACAACACCAAAGAGATTTCTTTCAATAAGAAACCTTTATAGAATTACATTAGTACAAATTTTCATAGCCTGCAGTCTGATTTACAAGCTATTTACAATTCTGCTCTTCCTGGTTGAGGAAGTCCTTGGCTGCAGAACTCTGGAAAAAAATGAGTGTATTGGGGAATTAACACCAGATGTTTACCTTTTCTTCCCTCTTTGGCCACTGTTGAGGACAGGTTATAGGCTAGATCACCTATACTAGCACAGCTATATCACATACACTGTGATACACAAAAAGCACAGAGGCAGAAACTATGAAAGTGTATCTGGGCAGCTGTGAATGAAGTAGCCATGCTAACACACTCAGATCATATCAAACTTCACTGATTTTGCAGATTATTCTTTCAGATTCTCTTATGATAGAGCTAAAATTTTAAGAACAGATGTCTAATGGACTGCTGGATAGTCTTAAAAAAGCTGGGTGTATCTATGTAGCAGGAGATGAAAATCTGATAGAAGTAACTTCTCATTTAAGTGTGGATGATGTGCAAAATGTATGCATGAGAAAATTACAGTTTAAGATATTTTGGAGAGATGTGTAAAGGTCAACATTCTTTTCTAAAAATCTTTTATTTTATTTTATATGTGTTTATAATTTGTGTTAAAGATGTCCTTATGCTTCTAGAAAAAAAAAAAGAAGGAAAAATGTAGTGGTAACACTATTGCTCCAGCACTGGCAAGGCACAACCATCTCTGGTTCGCCCATCTGATGTAACAGGTATGACTGTTCCACTGACTTTCCATAAACTACAAGAGAAGAAGAGTTGTGCTAGTATATACTGCAGTCTCCTGAGGTTAAGTCACATGGACTTTTATCTGTTCATGTACAGATATGGTGACAAAATATTTCTGTTATTCTTGCAGCTTGCACAGAGCAATGCAGTCTCTTCAGTTACTGGTATGACGGAATCAGTATTCATGCACATGTAAGGAGTTTTCATTTATTGGTCAACCTCACTTGAAGGTTCAATTGAGAAGAATCACAAGAAGAATCACTATTACTGTGTCCATGGGTTAATGAAATAGAAAATGTTTCTGCCATGTGTATCAGAAGGGAAGGCAACAGTATTCACTTTTAAAAATGTAGCCTTCCTAATCATAAACTTATTTATAGTTTTAATTGTTTTTCTTTCTTTTTAAAACAAAAGCTTACATCTTCTAGTTTAAAAGTGTAAAGATGCTCTCCACAGGACATTTTTTCCACAGAAAACCTATCCACAGAACAGGAACAGAAACAGTTCACACACTGACAGGCAGCCAAACACTCCATTAAGAATTAGAGGTCTTACATAAACAGGTGAGTGGATAGTTTAAGTATCATGTTCCTTCCATTTCTGACAAGTCTTCTGAGGTTGTCAACCTGTACTCTGACACTGCAAATGCTTATATGTGTCCTGATATTAATGAATATGAGTTGCTCAAGTGAATACAAGACCAAAACCAGAATGTCTTTGAGCCAGTGCTGCTGCTCATGTGCACAAAACTGCATGTTGACATCTGCAAGACAAAGGCCCAGGGGACCAATTACTACAGATGGTTTGGTGAGGTCCATGTCTGTCGGTTAGGACTTGGCCTGAGATCAACAACTCGTTTTACATCGATCAGTGTCTACCATGTCATCTTACTTAGTGTTCGCCCCTGGTTTGAGCTAGACTAGAAATGATGAAATGGGATTTGACTACTTAATAGGCCAATTCTCTTTCCAAAAATTTGATACGCTAATACTTATATATATATTCTATAAATTTTTTGAAATCCAATTACAAATTCATGCTACAGCTGTTAGTGCTTTATTATATATTATCATGAAATATGTAGTAATGATAGTTGAACTCAATGAACATTTGAGCATTTTCACGGTCTGATTCGCTGAAGTTCTCCTCTGGACTGCTTCAATATATCTTTCTTAACACCAAAGGTTTCTCTTTGCATAGGGATTTTCAGATTCCCTTATACTAGCCCATTCTGCCCTACAAGTGAAATTTCTAACACTGATGCAAAGGGCCATTTCTTTGCATGTGTGGCCTTTTCTTCCTCAAGGCCCAACATGCAACTTTTAGTCTCCAGTCTATTCTTTAGAGAACATACAATGTTTTAAAAGCATAATTTAGCTAAATTAGTGAGTCTTGTTTCACTAGAAGCCCCTCACTAAATGAGCAGAGAGACTAATTAGCTATTAGCCCTCTTGGGTATCACATTGCCTGCAGAGAAGGGCTGAGATCACAGGTGCAAGATGTGGGTGATTTATCTCCCCCTTCTCATCCCTTCCCTTACCAGACTGGTTATTTTGCCTTTAAATGCTGATGGATTGCCAACTCCAAGCTGTGATGGATTCTGTGTGGGGAGTCATACAACAGTGAAGCAGATGCACAAAGACAAAGCCTAGTTTGTTGGTACTGATGTGGTTGCATCTGCATGGGTGCTTTCTTTTAATGGTAGCAATTTAGGCATGCAGTAATTTGGTAATTTTGCAGATACGTTTAGCTTACTCAAAAAAATTGTCAGGGAACAGCAATATTATCATATAATATTCAATGCAAATGTAAACCTGGTCTTTCCTCTTCAGTACCAGATTCATCTTATTTTCGCATTACAGTAATTAGATGTTTGAAAGTGAATACTAACTAGGTAAAGTTGCATATGAACTGGATGAGCCTGACTTCAAACAGTCAAGGTGAGATAGAGAAAGCAAAAAATTAGACCTCTTTGAGGCTTGTATGCTCAGAACTGGGATCCTGTAGTTCCCTCTTTAACAAAAATAAGTGCATAGCAATAAAGCTCAGCTTCTTACCGTCTAGCAAGTGTACTGTGCTCCTTCCCTCATATTCTAGTGCTACTTTCACAGGCTTGATACAGATGTGGCTTCTATAACTATATAAGCTCTTCAAGAGAACAGGCAGGAATGCATACTGAAGAATCCAGAGCAAATTGAGAGAGTATTTCTATATGGCCCACAGTTGGGGAACAGGCTAGCTACTATCGAAGGGTAGGCTTTCCAAAGTTTTAAATGAATACAATCAAAATTCCACCAAACTAGACTGTAACTTTAGATCAGATATTGATGTTAAAAAAAATGGTTTGTGTGTAACTCAAACTGTAGAGATGTTTTCACCGGTGGTCTCTTCTGTTCATTAGCCAACCTGTGAAACCCACTGGCTTTTTGAGAGAAGGGTTGATTTTCCAGGGAAAACCTCATAATTCTACCAATCCATTGTTCTGTAGCACATGTATGCACCCAGATAAAGGAGTCAATTTTACTATTTCTATGAATGCTTTATAGATATTGAGAGGAATTCTATTTCTTATATCCAATACTTGCTGAAATGAACTCTTTAATAAGTGTGTCCTTGCCTGTTGCTCATTTCCACTGTGAGAAGCTGGTAACATGCTTCACAGCTGTGAATATCCAGTGTATAAACAGTCACTTATCAGTTATTTCAGGTTCTTCAGGAATTACACCTTCTCCTTCAGAGGGGTGTAGCAGGATCCAAGGTGGTATTCTAATCATCTCTTATTCCAAGTAATTATCTGCAGGGCAGATATTCAGTGTATTTTATGTTCATATACACCCAGACAAGCAGTGGAGGTAGAAAGTCTCAGCAATAATTATGGTTGCCTAGGCCAACGGGACCACGTGGCTGGAAGTAGAATGAAGTAGTCTCTTACTAGTCAGAGACAGAAAGAATTTCTTATATTCAAGAGATGTATTTACATTTTCAAATACTTTTAGTCAGAGTACTTGTTCCTTCTTGCTTACCCATGTTGCAAATCCACTGGTCAATGGCCTGAGTCAGAATGGTTTCTGTCTTCCAGTTCTTGTATTGTGTTATATTAAAGACACTTGGCTGAATATTAACACGTACATGTATTAAATTTAAACTTCCTAATTCCTACTGTTCAGTTGAGGAGGAAGAATGTTTTGGACTCATTCAATTAAAAATTATTATCCAAATGTTTAAGATTTACTTAAAGCTACACAGATGTTCTTGACAGGGCCCTTATCAGAAAGTTTACTTCACAAGAAAAGAGTTTGTGGCAGCAGTTAGATGTCTGAGTATTGGAGAATAATGGCATGACCAGCCAATATTTTTTAAGACAGAATTTATGCATACCTTTTCATTATTTATTTAGAAATTTAGTTTTTTAGCCAGCAATAATTCAGTGTAAAGAACACAACAACATTTTAATGAGAGCTTTTTATGCTGGCTTATGTGAAATTTTTGCCCATCATGGTAAATTCATAAGATAAGTGGTATTTTGCACTGGAATTCTTATTACATGCTTGCATGCATATGTTAAATACATATAATCCAAAGCTTTTTTTTTTTTTTTTTTTTTTTTTTTTTTTCTGGCACTGCTACCTTAGAAGTTAGCATAGAAATGAATACAAAATTTCCGGAAACACAGCAGAGTGGCCCAACTGTCCTGTCACTCAGATGTATAAAAGATAAATAAATCAAAACACAATATAGCCAACTTCTTTGTCAAGGATTTGACCAAAGATTCATTGATAATCATCTAATACAACATGTCAGTCTTTGGGTTTACCTAAAACAAAAACAATAAAAGTTGGAAGAATAAAATTATAGTAATTAAAACAGAAACTAAGATAACTTCCACTATTACCCTTTAACTTCTGTGATATTATAGAAGCAAGAACCAATTTATTTATTTATTTGTGTGCTTTTCTTGGTGCTCTTGTACTCAGGGAACAACTGTGTAGTAGAAGTAAAACACTGTAAAATACAAATGCTGTTTAGTCACATTTACTGGGATGATCTAGAAAGAAATAAATTAGTTGAGATTAATGCTCTAGGATGTGTTCTAGGGTGCAATATATGTAGCAGATTATGTACAGGGATGATGTGACTGCAATGTCAAGTAAATTAAATGTACCTTCAGTCTTCAGTGTGTGAAGTGACAGAATAATGAAATTTAAATACAAATAATAGCTACATTTATCTTAATTTAGAAACTGGCCATACTAAATGGGGCACAGCTATGAGAAAGTACTATGAAAGTTGACACTTGGTTTGTAATAAATATTTTAAAAATTGATCTATGAACTCTTCAAAGTTTTGAAGAGTAGTACTTCTGTTAGTTTGTTTTAAATTTATCAAACTTACAATAATAGGGAAGAAAGGTGAAGAAATCATTAGTAAAGAAACCTTTTAAAAACAAAAGGATTGTTAAATTAAATGTAAATTCTTAAAAAACTCTAAACTTATAAGATATGAAAACATCATGTAAAATCAATATAAACTTTTGACAGGCATCATTGGCATGAAAAAGGAGCTCAGCTCTAGCTGAATTAAACATTTGAAGTCTGGCCGTAGGCCGTAGCAGCAAATTCTACACAAACATATTTCATGAAAGCTGCTTTGGAGTATTCCTCCTATCTGAGAAGAATTCAGAGATGGCTTGTTAGAGAAAAGCCCTTTCAAAACTGATTCAGGGCTAAGCTCTGAAAAGTGTAAGCATTTCTGGGTTTAAATTTTAAACATAAGAATTTGGATAGGAGTATGATAGCTCTTAATAGTTATTTATGGACTCTTATATTTGGAGTCCTGCTGATTAAATTAACTAAGAGAAATTTAATTAACAAGGTCAATCAGAAGAGTGGGTTATACAGAGCCCCCTCCTTGATTTTTCTTAGTTATTTTTCATAAATAAATGAATAACATTTCAAGCTGTTTGTGCTCTGATCTTTAAGATCATTTACAACACAAGCGATTACATTTCAAATGGGATTGGGGGCATTTTTGCTCTGGATTTTAAGGCCAGTATTAACATTTCATAGTTCCTTTAATAATGAAAGGCACAACAGGGAAAACTGGTATCTATCTAATGAAAAAGAATATCTAGTGATTGCTATGAATAAACCAACAGCTCTTCTAAAGTGTCTAATGGCAAGCTGTAGAATTAAATGAAAGCGAGTGATGCTCATTAGAGTGTGCTATGACACCTAGTTAGATTCATTAGTGCATAAACAAAGGTTTAAACCACAGAAGACAGGCATGCAGTTTCATCTGCAGTGGGTTGCATTTGAACAAAAAAGAAAAAGAAAAAATTCTGAAAGAAAATGGTATTGCAGAAGTGCCATGTGGGAAACTAACTACTGTTACTGGTTGCTTATCCTTTTAAAAAAGCAAAAATAAAATTAAACAAAACAAAACAAAACAAAACAACTCTTGGCTTCCTAATATTATAAATGAGCATATATATATATATATATATAAAGAATAAAGAAAAAACACAAACTGGAAAAAAATCAAAGCCTCTGAACTGGCCTTCTGATCTCTAACACGCTTTCTGCTTTAGGATTACCTGCCTCGCATCCATAAAGCAGCTACCCACTTTAGATCTGTGTCCACAGCTCTGCTTGCTATCAGCAGAGCCTGGGTGATGACTTCCCAGTTTATAGGATGCTGCTAAAATTCAGCATGTTTTTAAAATACTTCTTTCCATGTTAACAGTAACATTTTAAATAGTAATGGGAAAGAATATTAACATGTTAATTATTTTATTATTATTAATAATAATAATAATAATGCCACTCCTTTGCTTTTTTTTACTTGGTTTAGACAAATACAATGGCTTGGATAATTTCATTGTGATTTCATTGCATTTTTAAGCTGCTAACGTAACGGCATTGAATTTAATAACATAGCTGCGGTCCCAGTTCCTTACAACAGGAAGGGAGTTCCTGAGAACTCCTTTCAAATGGATTTCCTGCCTTCATACCCACAGTAGTCAGTGGGCTCGGGCATAGGAGCACAGCGACCTTTCCTAGGAGGGAGAGGAAGCCCAGGGGCAGCCCCTGATGCAGGGCTGTTCCTCCCGGCCATGCCTGGCCAGAGGGGAGAAGTTGGGCAGCAGAGCTTGCCTCACTTGTGGCTTTTGGTGCACCCCTGCTGGGGAAGTGGTAATGAGGGAAAAGCAGAAGCAGCTGAGCACTACCGGAGTTGCCTTTGTGGATGTTGTGACTCCTGCTGGCTGCGGTTTCCTTCAGCTTCTCTGAGGGAAATCCCCTACCACAGGGAACACAAATTTCAGAGGATCCTCTTTGCCATATGACCAATAGAAACCACCAGCAGTCCACTAGGCAGTAACTATTCTCAAATTTGCATAAGCTACAGGCTTCTGAAACAAGGGTCAAACTGACCTCAGTGATAAAAAATACTAATGACACAAATGTACTGTGTGGAGCTTTGCTCTGCTTCCTTTCTGAGCATGTGCCTAGCTATCCTACGCTCATTTCTTCACTTTTTCCTGTGGCTATGTACCAGAGGATACTGAAGTTATAATCAGCATTTCTAAATTAAGTCCAAGTTAACTGTAGTCCTAGCCATCATAGATGAGCTCCAGGCAAGGTTGTGGGGATGGCACCACTGCTATGTTTGCAGGGCAGCTGCTGTACTCTGGGCTTTACTGAGCTGGAGGAGCTGCTGCCTGGCTCTGGCTGCTGGAGCAGGAACCTGTTTTTCAGGGGAGTGTTTTGGAAGGGTAATTGTGTGGGAGCAGTCATTTTAGTGCATTACTTCATTGTATTTAATAATAAACAAATTAGTGAGTCCAGTGAGACTGGATTACTGAGTCCAGTATGCAGCAAATTGTGGGCATTTCCCCTAGAAAATTTATAATTTGTTCTTAGACATTATCAGTTAGCACCACTGCCAATGCTACAGCTGAGTTTCTATCATAAACTTCAAATGCTTTCAGTAATTGCTGCATCTCTTCACAATTCTTTGTCACAGTTGTATGAGTTTCCAAGTTGTTAGGCTAGTTCTGGAGCATTATATCTGAAGGGAAGCAAATGATGGGCTCATACTGCGAGGCCCAGTACAGAAGACCCTTACTTGATGCCAGCCTGTAGAAAAACAAAAGCTGATGACCGCCCTAAGACAAAGAGAGAAGGAATTTTGATTATTGGTCTTAGCAAACTAATTAAAGTGATGCAAATTATCTGAGTAATGTCAGGTTAACTCCTAACACCATAAATCAAAGCTAAAGGTGAGCCATGTCACCTTGCTAACTAAGCAAGACCTTCACAGGTCCTAATGGGGAATTCTCCAGCCTGTAGGTTGTTAAGAATAACAGATAGGCAATTGGGGCTTTTCTGCATCTCTGCTGACCTCTTGAACAAAACAACAACTGTGCTACAAGTGGAAATTTTCTGGGCTTCAAACTTCTTTGCTCAATGAGCTTTTTGCACAGTTGTTCTGGAAAATACCATTTCTTTTCCTAATCAACCTAGTACTTTTTTTTGGAGGTTCCTTGCCTCTAAGCCTGTACATTTTTTCTGGAATTATAATTGTTACAAAAGACCCACAGTGACAGATTAGGCCTATTGCAGTGTAACCAGACAGATAAGGCAAGAAACTGAAAATTATGCTTTATTAACACAGAGCAGCATGCTGATATGTCTCACAACCATGGAAAGAAAAAAGTGTCTTGAAAGAGTGTAATCCAAATGTGAACATATCATAAGCAGTACTGAAGCTCACTGTGGTAGTTAGACAGCACAAAATGTCTAGTACAGCACAAAATGAGAAATTGATGAATCAGAAAGGAGCTTTTATTGTGGTCAAGAGGCTGCTGAGAAGGGCACATAGTCACATGGGTGAGTTACTGTGAGATGACTACAAGTGAAAACAGTAAGATCAATTGTGTTCTTTCCAACCTCTGCTTCACTGTTTACTGAGTTCATTCAGATCTTTCCTGCTAAAGGAAGAATCCTGCCAAGGATCTGGGGGCAAATGCAATGCTATAGCAAATGCCCACTGATAGAAGTCTAGGGATCTGTATGCTCATGGTTAGCTAAGAGGTACATGGGCTTTTTGTCTTTCCTTGCATTTTTTGCTGACTTCTTCTAATTTCTGCAGAGGTTGTTCTAAGATCTCAGTTACAGCAACTCTTCTTGCACATACGTCTTTTGTTTCAGCTTTTGTTCTAATGAAGACCTAGGGTTTCTTCTTCCAGATAAAATTGAGTATGCAAATTGAATATACTATGCTCATATGTTGCATTCCCATCTTAAGTGAAAATGTTGCTAAAATTTACCATGTTTTACAATCAGAAAACAGATCTTGTAAAAACACTGGCCTATTTTCATTTTTATTTTTATTGTTATTGTTATTTTTATTGTTATATTTATTTATTTATTTATTATTTTTATAAACAGTTCATGTGTAGCCTGGATTACAATGAGAGCTACTTCATTTCAAGATTTAAACTAAAATGAACAATAAATGAAAACACTGTAAATGATTCTTAGTAACAGTAAAAACATCTGACTAGTGTGTGTGTAATAGTATGTATAATAATGTGCATATTCTACATGATGTGACTATTTTTTTCCACAAATATTGGGGAAAAGGTTGCAAATATGTTTGGGTAAATACTGTAACGTTGCACCTAAACATACAGACTAAGCATTCATTAATTCTATGTGGTCATTAAAGCAGTAATGAAAGTATATTCCTGAGTAAGGTGTTGAACAATGGTACATACAGCACTTAATGTTGAGGCCCAACTCTATATCATATTAATTTTACTGAGGTAAATGACGGTGACATCTTCTTAAGTTTAGTTCCATCTCAGTACCAATCCTTTTACATTAAATTACACTGTTCTCTTCACTCATTCTATCCCATGAGCCATTTTTTTAACCCATTTTCTGCTTTTATTTTTTATAGGTTATGAAAGAGAACTTGAAGAAACTGAAAAACAGAAGAGATGCTCTAACTTTCTGCCCAGCTAAATAAAAAAAAATGAAAGAAGTGGCTAAGCTCTGAAGCTTTGTCACAAAAGGCACCAGCACCTCCATGGTGGTATGTGTGCAGGGGTGCTGTTTGCATCAGGGTGAAAACAAAATTAATTCAGAGAGAGCAGACTCTTAAAGATGTATTATTTTTTAAGTAGCGGGAGATCCAGAAAAGAAAACATCCCTCCTAAAAACTGTGTTATGTTTATTTGAGTTTGCCTTGCATATGGTGTGCTAGTCACAAATACTTAGTCTTAGCATTAGACAAGTAATCAATGAAAAAAAAAGCTCATGAGTCAGCATGCAAACAGGTGGTCTGGTTATATATCTATACAGAGAGGCAACTGTCTAAATTTTTGTAATAACACTAGCATGAGTCTTAAAACTTTTTAAAATCTGAATGCAGTAGTGCGTTTTTCTGAACTCGGTCCAGACTTACCTCTAAGTAATGACATCATCTAGAAATAACTATATCTAGGCAAGAACATGGAAGTGGAGTTTTTATTATTTTTTTTTTCTCTCTTTTTTTTTTTTTTTTTAAGTGTCTTAATACAAAGGACAAGGTCTATGATCTATGTTAAAAAAGTGGTGTGGCACTGGCAGTCAAGGCTTGATTAAAGAGGGTTAGCTCTTGAACAGGTCAGCTGCAGTATTCTTTAAGACAAAGCAAACGGACAAAATCCCCACTGAAATTCCCAAAAAGTCAC
This sequence comes from Netta rufina, assembly GCF_964035555.1. NCBI lineage: Eukaryota > Metazoa > Chordata > Aves > Anseriformes > Anatidae > Netta > Netta rufina. Next base: position 29,110,070 of record NC_140124.1, on the reverse strand, counting down.
ATGGAAACTCCAACTCATTTGGAAAAGAGGATGTAAATGTATGAACTTTTTTTTTTTCTTTTTTTTTTTTTTTTTTTTGTATTGCTAACATGTAGACAGAACGCCCATTTTGTTTTCTTCACTGCAGTGCATACTGCATATATATACAGCGCACACATACATACATACATATGCAGTGCAAATAGAGAAAATGCGAATCATGGCATACGGAAAATGTTTCTATCCCCCACACACCATTTTTTTTGCAACCCTTCATTTGGTCTCGAAGTCATCCCCAAAACCATGTCCAGCGTGACACCATGGTGGATCTAGAATGCTTCAATGCCTGCTAAATGATGCATCTTGATACTTGCAGCAGCTAATGGCTGGCAGTGCAGAGCAAAGACCCACCTCACCATGCTGACCACAGCAGTGGGAGGGATGCCCTATGGTAATTCCTGTACAACCTGCAGCATGAGGTTTGATTATCCCATCTCTTTAAGAGATACAAATGTTCCAACCATAAAATTATCCAGCTTCGTGTGAATATGGAGATCATGGAAGTAGACGCAGTTGCACCAAGTAGGTAATGTAAGTGAATATGTAATTTAATAAAGGAACGAGCTGTTGATTTAATGAGACAACATTGCTTCTTGTTACCAGAAACTCAGAAAGATGGAAGTTTTTTTCTGTGTGGCTCAATTATTCTCTTCTCCTCTCATGCACAGTAAAAGGCTTCTAACTAATGGCCCTGACTCATTTGAGAATAAACAAGTGCTTCTTCCTGTCTAGTCATGTATGGTATGTAATGACTTACCTTCCAATTAAATTCACTTAAAAGCTATAGGTAAAGTCCAGTCTTCAGTTAACAAGGGTCACTCAAGAAAACTAAAGCTAGTCTTAGACAGACGACTTACATCCAAGTTATCTTTTAGTGTAGTTCAAAACAAAAACCAAGAAGAATTAAAAATAATTGTTGAATATCTAGATGAAAAAATAAATGATGCATCTCTAAAAAGTACTAAAGGCAGATGGTAACTAAGGATTATTTTTTTTTTCTCTTGAGGTCTTAAAAATAAGCTGTTAGGCATAAATCATAAAAGGACTTTTTAATATTTTACAATATAGCATGCAGAATGTAACCTGAATGCTGCAAATGATTACAAACATACTTCATATAACTGAATAGATCCATTGCAGCCAATCACCCTGGGAAAAACAACATATTTGTAAGTATTATAATTAACAGGATTCGACATATTTTTATCTTGACCAACAATATTAGATATTGTAACTTACTGTATTCATGAGCAGACCATCTTTCAGAACATCACCAGAAAGTGTAGTGGTTTTGAGCATGAAGATGCAGTTAGATACAATAGCCCACAGATGGAGATGGTGCTTTCTTTTGATATTTGTCATTTTCAGAATGAATGAATTTATACATATATATGCATAACTTCCTAGATGGTGATTTAAACCAGGAGAGGGTCTTAACTTATCAGGAGATGAGTTTTCTAAAGACATGCAAAGTAAAATCTATTGTAATGTCTTCCCTTTGGAGCTTTATTAAAACCTCCAATGTGTTCTGAAAAGATGAATTAAAAGATGAAGTATACTGTGCAGATAGTATTTTCAGATTTGGAAACAGGAAATGACATTTAATTTTAATATTCAGAAGTAATAATTTAAATATTAGGTGCTTTCATTTTTGAATGAACAAGTTTTTGGAAGAACAAAGAAATGATAGCTGTGCCAGTTATGTGTGGGTTAATATTTGTGTATTTATTCTTTATCAGTTTACCTTCTTTTCATTACACTTTATATCCTTCATGCCTTGTAGCTCTGCCTCATAAAGCCCTCTGTCATCTATTCCCTGATAAATATTACCTTGTGGACCATTACACACTTTTATGGCTTTTCTGCATGAAAAAGTGATTCTTGATGTATTTCTGCTTTTGGTTCATGACATCTAAGGCTCTATAATTCAATTAAATCTTCTAATCAGTGTTACCAAGAGAGGGCAAGTTTCCTCTGGTTTATTTAAATTTTGCTGCTCTTTTACTCAGAGGTTTTGAAGTTCATGGCTGATAATGGAAGGAGAGATGACCTAGCACGGGAAGTTTTACAGGAATCAAGAGAAAAAATTACAGATTTTTTTCATGGGTTTCCAGTGCTCTCTCATGTGGTGGTTTTACTCGGGTGGGCAGCCAAGTTCCACAATGGCCATTCTCTCACTCCCTCTCCTTAAAGGGGAAGGGAGATAAATATGACACAAAGGGCTCAAGGGTTGAGATAAGAATGGGGAGATCACTCAACAATTATCGCAACAGGCAAAACAGACTCAGAGTAGGGAGATAGTAAGATTTATTGCCTATTACTAACAAGCTAGAGAAATGAGAAACAAAGGAAGAAACAAAAAACGCCTTCCCCCCATCCACCCTCTTCCACCTCCTCCCTCCCAAGCAGTGCAGGGGAATGGAGGAATGGGGTTTGTGGTCAGTCCTTGATGCTTTGTGTCTGCTATTCCTTTTCAGTCACTCTCTTCCCCTGCTCCACTTCCAGCCCCTCCCATGGGGTGCTGTTCTTCCCAAACTGATCCTTTGCAGGCTGCCCACAGGCAGCAGCTCTTCAAGAACTGCTCCCACACGGCTCGGTACCACGGGGTCCATCCATCCCCCAGGAGCAACCTGCTCCAGCACGGGTCCCCCACAGCTGGGCGGCAGCTCCCCCCAGGCCCCCTGCTCCTGCGTGGGCTCCTCTCCATGCTCTGCAGCTCCTGCCCAGCGCCTGCTCCTGCAGGGGCTCTCCATGGGCTGCAGCCTCCTCCAGGCCACATCCACCTGCTACACCGGGGGCTCCTCCATGGGCTGCAGCGTGGAGATCTGCTCCATGTGGGACCCATGGGCTGCAGGGGGACGGCCTGCTCTACCAGGGGCCTCTCCACAGGCCACAGGGAACTTCTGCTCTGGTGCCTGGAGCACCTTTCTCCCTCCTTCTACACTGACCTTGGTGCCTGCAAGGCTTTCTCACTCCTCTCACTCTCCCAACTGCTGTGAAATGGTGATTTATTTCCCCCCCTCCCCTCTCCCTTTCTTAAATATGCTCTCATAGAGGCACAAACAACATCGCTTTATTGGCTCGGCTCTGGTCAGCAGTGGGGCCCTTACCTAACATGGGGCAGCTTCCAGATCCTTCTCAAAGAAGCCACGCCTATGGCCCCCCGGTACTGCATGAGCCATCTTAGGCAGCACATGCCTACACCTTTTTGAATACAAACTTGACTTGGAAAGGAAGAACCTGTGAGTAGGAAGACTAGTCTGGCATGTTTGTAACTGACCTGAATACTGCCTCAGAACAGTTAGGATTCCAAGAAGAATGTATGATCCTGAGCTTTTCAAAACCTCTAGACATTTAAGTTTCTAAATAAATTGTCTTCTGCATCATGATATAACACCCATGACAGTGCAGATAATGGTGTATTCTCTTCATGTTGTGGAAAAGGAGAGGAGCATTCTAAAGGATGCTATTGATGCTTCCTCATGAAGTGAATATGAGTACTTCCCCACAGGGAATATGTACTACAAAAAGTAAAATAAAATTAAAAATCAGAACAATTTAAGCCATGTGTTAGACATCTCCCAGCCACTTTACACTTTCAGTCAGATTCTTGCAGTATAACTAAAGTATAGCTTTCAGTGTTTCGACACACAAATTCTGGACTGGTTCTTGAAAAGATTTTTCATGGCTTTCCTTCAGGACCTCTCCCCACCTGCTCCCACAAGGAAACTAAGTGGAAATTCTGCCAGGTATCAACAGAAAATATGGTCTATGGTTAAAGTAGGGTAGAATGAATTATCAGAATTAAAAATGGAAATAACAAATAACTGTCGTATGGGTAATTATAGGGAATAACTGTGAACTTTAAGAATGCTTAGCTGGAGTTTCAAGCCCAGTGAGTTAGCTTATGTTAATGCTTGTTTGTTCATTGAATCTTATGCTAAAACTCTTTTTTTATTTGTTTGTATGCTTTTGAGAAATTAATGAGCCCTCCATATTTAGCTTCAAGTAAAGCCCTCAAGTAAAATTCTGAAATTAACATTATTTTGATCTAACATACAGTTAGAGTATAGGTTAACCTCTGTGGTCTTAATTGTAGCTTTAGAAGATCAACCATTCATCTGAAAGCTTCTTTTCTGAACTGTGATACCAACACCAATTTTCTACTTGCTCTTTACTAAGTAAGCTATAGTCTTATGTAACAGTGAAATGGCCGAACTGAAGAGCAGCTGGAGGGAAAGTGTAGAAAGCCAAATGAAAGTTAGCAGTGCACCAGCATACTGCCCATTATGTGCTGAGTATTTTGCTCCCAGGACTTAAAAACACACCGTTAAAACTCCAGCAAAACAAAGCTACCATGGCCAGCAATGAAAACAGGTGATGAAATGTCTGAAACTGGTTGCTAAGCTATAAAAAGGTTTTTGATAACTGGTATACCTAAGTGGAGTGCATAAATAGCAACATCTCTGATGTACTGAAGCTACTAATTACATTATTGGTTTTGAGCAGAACCAATAGATGCATTGCCTGATGCATTGCAGGTTGTCGTTAAAGAATAAATGTCCTTGTGGCTAAAGGGCTACTTTTCAGTGAAAATGACTGTACTTAGCACTTGCAGCTCTATATATCCCGTTAAAGGCTCTTTCTCAGATTTATTTTTATTTTTTTAATGATGGGGCAGAATCACAGAAACATTAAGGTTGGAAAAGACCTTTGAGATCATCTGGTCCTACCATCACCCTACTACCAATGTCATGTACTAAACCATGTCCCTGCGCACCAGATCCAACCTTTCCTTGGCTATTAAGATGGTGAAGGGCCTAGAGGGGAAGGCATATGAGGAGCGGCTGAGGTCACTTGGCCTGTTCAGCCTGGAAGAGAGGAGGCTGAGGGGAGACCTCATCATGGTCTACAGCTTCCTCACGAGGGGGAGTGGAGGGGCAGGTTCTATTCTCTTTAGTGACCCGCGGGAATAGTGTCAAGCTGCGACAGAGGAGGTTCAGGCTGGATATCGGGAACAGGTTCTTCACTGAGAGGGCTGTCGCACACTGGAACAGGCTCCTCAGGGACACAGTCACAGCACCAAGCCTGTCAGAATTCAAGAAGCATTTGGACAGTGCACTTAGTCATATGGTCTGAATTTTTGGGTAGACCTGTGTAGAGCAAGAAGTTGGACTTGATGATCCTTACGGGTCCCTTCCAACTTGAGATATTCTATGATTTCCTTGAACACCCCCAGGGACAGTGACTTGACCGCTTCCCTGGGCAACCCATTTCAATGCCTGACCACTCTTTCTGAGAAGAAATGCCTCCTAATTGTTTTAATTGTGCTTTGAAGCTACAGTCTGAGCTGATGAATAATGTCCAGAAGTTTCCAGATATTTTGAAAGACTAGCGTTTTAAGAAAGAGTATTATTTCCAAAACACAAAGTGTGGTTAGTTTTCCAATCTTCAGATTAAAATGAACACCAGGAAATCTGAGTAATAAACTATAATGAATCAGTACTATCACTTCACAATTAGAAACACATTGTCTAAATTAGATAAAAGTGGTGAAAGGGGCAATTTTAGACTACAGCTCTTTATGAATAGCTTCTGATGCAGGCTACACGGTTGGTCCGTATAAAAGTCTCTGTGTCTTTGTACAATACAGGGACATCCCTTTGCTTCACAAGTGAAAGACAGCTGGCTTGATAACATTAGAGTACCTCCATTTCATTGCTCCTGGGATAGCATATCCACGTGCTGACTAATGTACACTTTTCTTAGTGTCCTTCTGGCTGCTGAGAGTACTTTTATAAGAATTCTTGTGATCTGCTGGATAAAGTGTTCTTTCTCTCCCCTACCTATCTAACCAGTCTGATGGTTTTCTCATGTTGCAATAATTTGTACTGCTACTTAACCCTATTTGGGAAGGCTAGCATTCAACAGGAGACTGCAAGGCAACCATTTTGCCAAGACTCCTGTGATCCTGCGCACCTGTGCTCTCAAAACCTGCGTGTATTTTAAGTGTGAACTGGAGCATCTTGTTGTGCTGTCTCTTATTCTCCTCCTCCCTTTAGTTTTAATTTAATTTTATTTTTTATTATTATTTTTTTACTTACTTATTTTATTATTTACTTATTTTTTTTTTTATTTTTTTGCAACAAGGTCAACAAGGTTAGTGCTTTTTTGTAGATATTCTTTGATTTTTTATTTTTTAAAGCAAACACACCATGTAGCATTAAAGCAAATGTCTTCAAATGTCCCTACTTTACAAGGTAGACTTTTGAGCAATGTTGCCAAAGAGGGAAAATACAGCAACATTGTAATTTGGGAAACTGCTTTAAACAACTTCCAGTTCTACAGATCATAAAGTAGAGCTAGAATTAAACCTTGCAAATAATAATAATAATAAAAAAAATCTAGTTCTAGAAACTTAGACAGTCTTTCAGTATTTAATATTATAAACTGATATTTTTCTTAATCTTATTCATGCAAATCAAATGTAATCAGCACATTCATCTCTGTAGAAAACAAAATTAGAATTGATCAGGTTTGTATTAGTAAAATGAGTGAGTCACAGTTCTGCCTAAGCTTATGGGAAACTCTACTTCTGTTTCACACTAATTAATAGAGCATCTGTGCCCTTAGCTCTCTTGACAAAAAATGTACTTTAAAACATCAACTTCTTGTTTCAGAGATACTTGATTTGTGTTGATTATCCTTTTAAAATGACAAAATACCGCAGATGTTTCCCACTTCTTCTGGGAAGGGAAAGTAATACATCCATTTTAACAAGGTAAGGACTCCAGTTATTGCAAAGGCTTTAAGTTAAAGTGGGAAGATTTTTGAGAGACCTAACATCTCAGGATCTGCTGTGGTTTTCTGTATATAGAAGTTCTTCAAATATTAGCATGTTTTCTAATTACAATTCCACTTATACAAAAGACAAAACACTTATATTAAACCAGTTTCATGCTTTTTTCTTCTTTAAGAGTAAGATTTTGATAATGGTGATTGATTACATCAGTGGTTGTCCAACAGCAAAGTGACTGTGTTGGGTAAGTGTGTCTGTGCAGCACTATTTCTGGTGATGGGGAAGCAGCTACCAGACCGGCATTTTAGTATGCTTGTCTTAGAAAAATATTAGTCTGATTTTAATGTAAAGAACAACAAAAAGCTATAGATACAGGCCCTGGTGGTTGAAAAGTGCCAAAATTGCATATTGACAGATCACTGTGGATTTAAATTCTGCTTGAGGAGCTAGCCTAGTGTGCCCTGAACATCTAATGCTTGTCTTGGGCTTAGGCATGAGAAATCATCTGAATGTCATGTTTTATATTTTCACTTAGAGCATCTTTTAAGGTCAGAAGTCTTAAGGAATATAAATATCCTGTTCTGCGGCAAGACTGATTGCAGAGTTGTACAATCACACTGCTTCTGATCTGCAGGAATTACCATTATGACTACACCCAGGCCTTTATTTATTCCAGAAACACTTGTTTAGACCATGCGGTAAGCATATCTCACTTTGACCAAGTGACTCTTAAACTGGAAATCTCTAAGCCCATAAAGCTAACATGTAGAATGGACTTCTGAGACTACCTAAAGATCTGATGTTAGACATCTTAGAGCAACATTATGCTACTAGCTATGCTATTTAGCATACTAGCTAAAATCTTGAAGATCTGAGCTTCTAGCATTAAGAACACAGGCTTGAAGTTTTGTTTAACTTTTCTTGTGTAGGTTAGCTTCAATTACAAGAAGAATATTGCATTCTGTACACACATACCGCCTTTTCTGATTTTTCTGATTCACTGATTGCTTTCTTACCTTTTAATTTATTTTTTCATTAAAATTGCCCCATAATTTACTCTTTTGCTATGACTTAACATTGACAAGAAAGGAGAAATTTGAAGAAAAGAAGAAAACTAGCCTGTAAAGGTATCTAAAGGACACATAAGTTTCTGAAGCCTTGTTTTTCCTTTCAATCACCTTTTACATAGCAATACACATGCATTTCCACCAACTCTTATTGGTACAATCATAAACTACAATTATTAAAATAGCTGTATATGAAAATATTAAATGAAATTTATCAAAGAGAAAAAACAATCTGTTATGCCAGTGCTTTCTGCACTATGTCCTAAACAAAGGGAACAACTCTCTCAGCATAGTAAGCTGGATTCAATATTGTTTTTTTCTTTCTCTTTCTCTTTCTTTCTTTTTTTCTCTTTTTTTTTTTCCTCTCTTTCTCCCTCTATTTTTTCTCTTTCTCTCTTCCTCTCTTTTTCTATTCTTTTATTCCTTTTCTTTCCTTTTTTCTTTCTCTTTAACCTGCTCTTTGCTTTCTGATGAGGTGTTTAGGAATAATGACATTAATTGTCCTTACCAGACAATGTGACCAACTCTGTAAAAATAATGAATTTGATCAGATTATGCTGTGGAAGCATAGTCAGCAAACTTCCTTTGTAGAAAATGAATTGGTCAAAGCAAGGCAAATTAAACTCTCTTCCGGGGGAAGACATACATAAATTATATCTTAGATAACAAGGTGACCTATTGATTTAAACAAGCAGTCTTAGAAAATATGTATTGCAGGAGTTAACCAATGGCTTTACTGAAGTTTCATTATAGAACTTAGAATTTGAGTAAACCTTGACACTTACTAAGTAGCTAAATCAACCAACCATCCATGTAACTAAGATTGATATGAAGAGGCAAGGTGAGCATCACCATGAAGGTGATGGAGACAGTGCTTAGGTCCAATCTAATCTTTCCTTTTTTATTTCTATGATTTTTTTTTTTTTTTTTTTTTTTTTGTGTAAGACCCCTTACACAATTTCTGTTATTTTCAAGTACAAAATATTAAAAGGAATAATTGAAATAGCGTCATTTCCTTTCTTCCCCACTCCTTTGAAAAAGGAGAGTAATGTAACACTTAAGAGGTGGAAGGGAGGCATCTATGAAGGGAACTTGAATGCTGTTGCAACTAGTTTTGCTGCATTCATAAGCCAGCATCTGCTCTTGCAAATTGGCTAATTGTGTGTGCAGGCAGGTATTCACTAATTAGATGCTCAATTATCCATTTTGCTCAAACAATGGCCATTTGCATGTACAAAATTAAAGGTTTTATGGACAGCTAGCTCATCCCCTGCTAATGAACATTAAGCAGGGACCATCTTAAAGACATCCATCAACATTTCAAGGCTTCAGGGAAGTCTAGGGGCCTGGAATTCTCTTATGAATAAGCACTGTGTAGCATTGCCTAACAATTAAAGTATATATGTAGCAACATTAATATCAGAAAGTAGCAGAACCCAATATAAATGATAATTAGGAGAAATGACAGCTCAGCAAAAAGGAGCAATAGCGTCATTAGTGCCACTAGGGGCTTTGTGAAGCATGCTCTTGACTTTCCAGCTATAGGAAAGGGAAGGGGGTAGGGAGGAACAGCTTTTGATTAGGCCAGATAGTTATCCAGACATTCAAATCATTGCTTAGGCAGATTGGTATAATTTTCTAATTTTAAGAAGTGTCTAAATATGGCTTTTCAAAGGGTTTTCAATTAGCCATCATAAGTGCTTTTCAAAAGTAGGGCTTAAGCATGATTCCAGCTCCTTTCTTTTACGTTCTCTCCATATTGTGTTAGAATGATTACTCCAGAGTGACAAACTCATAGCCCTGAAGGCTTTTTAAAATAAATTTTAAACTGAAATGTAATGAACATTGTACATTGCGAAGTAGGAGAGAGGTTTCCAGATCTCTCTCATTTCTTTCTGAGTCTCTCAGCATTTTGTCTGCCTTGTAGGGATGATGTCAGTATTATCCTTGTTCAAAAAAGCTTTGAGGCAATTGTAAGAGGAAACAAATAAGGAAAAGCCACATATAGAGTTGAAAATTGTTGCTTTCTAGCCAATATCATATTCACAACTTTTAAAACCAATGATCTCATAACTTTTGTTCACCACATTAAAATTGAAAAAAGACTTCAACCTTGAATGTATAACTGCCAGTAGTGGCTTCATTTTGTATTAAAAAATAATTGCATAATTTTCTATGCACCTCAGATCCTACAGACCTGTTTCTGATCGTGCTTGTCAGTCTTGTCTATAATGGTGTGTGTCAGATGCAAGAAAAATGTAAGAAGATGTAACTGAAATCCCAAATCCCACCAGCTCCCAGCTACTGAAACAATGTTCCTCTTGATTCAGTCTAGCCTGGTCTGATTATTTTTCTGGGTGGGTTATTAATGTTGAGTGTTTGGAAGGTTGGAAGCCATGGAAAGAACAATGCATATCCCAGGCCACTTCCAGCCTGGGGCCCTTGCAGACTTATTAGTCCAAAGGATTCAGCCTTGTGTCTAAAGATCAGCTGAGCACCCCACTCTTTAACCCTTAACTCTGTAGTTTTGGATTTGTCTAGCTGATTTAAAGCAAACAAATGAACAAACAAAAACAAAATACTAACTTTTAAAGCATACAGATGTACACTGAAAAAAAAAATGTTTCTGAATACTGAGTTTAGCTCACAAAAGAAATTTGTATTATTAATTGGGTTATTAAACGTGCGTATGATGCATTAGTCAATGATGTTAAGTCCTTTATCCATTTTTCTGGCTTTTTAAATAGGTAAATATGTAGCAGGGATAGTAGCAGAGTAATAATATCCTCAGAAAAACTCCAGGAAACTTTGTTTTCAACTTCAAGGATAGGAATTAGAATGCCTATTCTTTATTTGTTTTTATGAATCCTGTTTTTGACATTTTTACTCAATTTTTGATGATATTGATTTCAGCTGTAGTACTTGTGAGCAGAAATTTTTGTAATATGAATCAGTTATTTATATATTTCCTCTGAGCTACACCTATTCTTTTGCTAGATGCTGAGTCCTTATTGAAGGACTCAAAAAGGTCCTTATTGAAGGACCCAAAAAGTTCAACTCTGATCAGAAGTAAACCTAGAAAAAGTCACTAGGAGGTTCTATAGCCAGGAAAGGCAAATTCCGTAATGTTTCAGAAGACCCAGTCATATGAATAGACATGCAGAGTGATTTTCACCTAGGGGATTTTAGAGGATATAAGCATAGTTATATGCACAACCCTGCAACCATTTCTGCTGGGCTATTTTCATTATGATTTATCTTGTTATGGTAATATGATACCACTTTACAAAATGACAGTACTCTGCCTGACAGTAAAATGCCTTTAAAGACTACCATAACAAAATATTTTCAGATTATATATGAATCTAAAAATGTCTTAAATTGTCCATATACACATTTTCACAAAAATTCAATATAGGCTATTCTATACCGTGCAGAGTTCATGCTGTATTGCTGGTTAAGTCAGCTTAGATAACATGAGATCTGCTCTGTGGTATTAGAATAATGCTCTATTAAAAAGTTGTGGAGTTGGTATTTGCGTATGCTATGCCACATTCCAGACTAGTAGAAAATAATATAATCTTTTGTACAGAACGTATTGTCGCAGTAAAAGTGATAAAGCAAACAGAAAACTCACTGTTGAAACACATTCCTATGTTTTATGGGCACACCAGAAAATGACATAAGAATTTTAAAATTGAAAATGGTGTTTGTCTGGATTATAGCACATTTAAAAAATGACCACTTTTAGTGGTCATGGGTGTAAGTGGTAAGCTGATCTTGTACCTGCTTTCAGTGAATGAAAAGATGCTGATGAACTTTTATGTTGTCAGACCAGATCCTATAAATCATTTACATAACATATGACTGTGTCTCCATAGAATACATGTCTTTAGTGCACTCAGTATAATTTTATGGCTAAAATTTGAAACAAAATGAAAGCCTAGGTGATTTCTTCTCACCAAGCCTATTCCCTTCTCAGAATCAAAGAGCATGGTCTTTTTCCACATAGCCATGTAAGGAGATTCCCTTGAGAGAAAAGCAGTACACCAGGAAGGCTGGAATGAGTGATGCTATATTTGCTCTTACTGATAAATTAGTGACTTCTAGCAGCACACTAAAGGATGCTGCTGGGGATGCAGTTTGAGCTTGCTACTAGCAAATCCAGGAAAGTCTCCCTGGTCTTCTGTAAACAGACTGGATTTTTACAGTTCCTGACTTAGCCATTTCTATCTTCAATTGGGCCATTTGTATCTTCAATATATAGCACTTTGTTGCAGACTCAAGCCTTGTTCATTCTGCTTTAATTTCAGCTAAGCTGTATGTCTTGAAATAGGATTATCTGCGTGTTTCCTTAGGGATGATGAAAGTAATGAGCAATTAGTCCACAGCGGGCCAGCTTTTCATGAAAATTCCTTCCTTCTATGTATATTCTGTGTATCATTAACAGAAACTGACCTTTATATTCTGAATTGCCAACTCCCTGGTGTTTCTCTAATCTCCAAAAAAAAAAAAAAAAAGTGAAAAAAATGAATGTTTGGTACCTCATCCTTTTCCAGTTTAATTCCGATGTAAACATCATAAATGTCAGGAAAGTACTCCTCTATTTAGTAGCTAACTAATGTTAAGAAGGTTTATTATCATTAATAAGGGTAATAGACATCTGTGGTTTCATATAGCTATTGCAAGTGTATTAATGGTGTGCAGTAAAGGTTCTTTTTTTACTAAATCAGTTTTTATAATGCTAAAGCTGACGTGCTTTTTTTTGGTATATACTGGATGTGCACTGAATGACAGAGTTTCAACTTCCCAGGTAAGTACTTGTCAAATAAAAGTGCTAAGTCCAGTACAGAGGACTTTCCCGGAACTTGGATCCACGACTGGGTAGTCCTAACAGTCTCAGTACCATCACTCCTCTGCTTGAAGGTGAAGGGTCAAAATATTGACATTAATTTGGGATGAAACCATCTGTTTTCTATGGAATACAGATTATCAGGTATGTATGTGCTTATACATATATGTATAAGCACAGGTGGCCAAGAAGGCCAACGGCATCCTGGCTTGTATCAGGAACAGTGTGGCCAGCAGGGCTAGGGAGGTGATCGTCCCCCTGTACTCAGCTCTGGTGAGGCCGCACCTCGAGTACTGTGTTCAGTTTTGGGCCCCTCGCTACAGGAAGGACATCAAGGTGCTTGAGCGGGTGCAGAGAAGGGCGACAAAGCTGGTGAGGGGCCTGGAGAACAAGTCCTGTGAGGAGCGGCTGAGGGAGCTGGGCTTGTTCAGCCTGGAGAAGAGGAGGCTCAGGGGCGACCTTATTGCTCTCTATAGGTACCTCAAGGGAGGCTGTAGCGAGGTGGGGGTTGGTCTGTTCTCCCACGTGCCTGGTGACAGGACGAGGGGGAATGGGCTGAAGTTGCGCCAGGGGAGTTTTAGGTTAGATGTTAGGAAGAACTTCTTTACCGAAAGGGTTGTTAGACACTGGAACAGGCTGCCCAGGGAAGTGGTGGAGTCACCATCCCTGGAAGTCTTCAAAAAACGTTTAGATGTAGAGCTTAGGGATATGGTTTAGTGGGGACTGCTAGCGTTAGGTCAGAGGTTGGACTCGATGATCTTGAGGTCTCTTCCAACCTAGAAATTCTGTGATTCTGTGATTCTGTATATCCCTTTGTAAAAATGCATTGATTATTTGTAAAAATGCATTGATGATAATTTCATGAAATTAATAATTCTCTAATAGTTTTTAATATGTTTCTAATTCATATGTCATAAAGAACATTAAAATATGTAGATACACGGGAGATCTCATGTTTTGAGATTGTTTCTGGTAAAATACTCAATTAGAAATTAAAGATACAGTGAGTATCCTTAGATTAGCTGAAACTTGGAGAAACCAGCGAGAATAATGAATGGATGCTCTGCTACACTGTAACGATGCAGTCTTCTGTACAGGCACTTTTATATTCCTCTTCTAAGGGTAGTGTAGATTTTGAGCTCTCCTGTCTTAGGACTGGCCAACAACATACAGCTCTACTGGAATGGTTGTATGCCATCCTATCCTATCCTGTTGTAGGTCATCCTATCCATGCTATCCCATCCTTGCTAGGATAGACCCCAGAATACTTGGTCATGAGGGATGGCGTAGATTCTTAAAGCAGCAAGAGACCACGTGCTTATTGGCTTTGCAGCCACAGAGCACCACAGATATAATGTAAAGTTAATGCTTATAACTTAATTTCCTCTTTTAACTTCTTAAAGTGGAAAGTGTTGGAATGATTCCTTTAACCTCAATGATCTGAATAAAATTGTCACTGCTTGTTGCACACAGCTCTTAACAGCAAAGCTTGCAGGCCTAAAGCAAAACATATTTACCTGAGAAGCCAAATCCCTGTGCAGCAGCTTAAAAATTCAAAAATTGTCAAAAATTGTCTAGTTCTGTCCTGAAAACATTTTCTTGATTTAGTTACATAAATGTTATTTTCAGCTTTCAGCAGCCACGTTGCCCACACCATTGGTGTTCTGCTCTTGTGCCCTCTGCTCATTCCTGTCCATGTGCTGGGCAATGTGATTTTAGGTTCTTTTACCCCCCCCCTTACACATAGGTGCTCTCCCTATAAACCCTATAAATCTTTTCAGATTTCTACATCTTGATAGCTGGAATTATTTATTGGTTTGACCTTCATAATATTGTTGGAGTTAGAGGCAGATATAAAATATCACGGTGTCTCACCTAAAAGCTGATTTGAATATCATCATAATACTAAATACAGTGGGTGAACAATTTGTTGACATTTTGGGCTGAATGGGTTAAAGTAAATGGGGTGGTTACATCAGGCTGGTGACAAGTGGGGTTTCACTGGGCTCCATTTTAGGTCCAGTTCTTTTCAGTGTTTTTATAAATTATCTGGATTCAGAAGTTAAATGCCTATGAAGTAAATTTGGTGATGATACTAAACTAGGAGGAGCTGTTGACTCCTGTGAAGGTAGAGAGGCGTTGCAGAGAGATCTTGACAAATTGGAGGGCTGGGCAATCAACCATATGAAGTTCAACAAAAGAACAAATGCTGGATTCTGCACCTGTGAAGGGGCAACCCTGGGTATATGCACAGACTCGGGGACAAGATGCTGGAGAGTAGCTGGGCAGAAAGGGATCTGGGAGTTCTGGTTCTCGTAGGTTAACTATGAGACGACAGTGTGCCCTGGCTGCCAAGAGGGCCAACTGTACCCTGAGTTGCATCAGGCACGGGTGGGTAAAGGAAAGGGATTATGCCACTCTGCTCTGTGCTGGTGTGGCCTAACCTCGAGTGCTGTGTGCAGTTTTGGACACCACAGTATAAGAAAGATATAAAACTGTTGGAGAGAGTCCAAAGGAGAGCAACAAAGATGGTGAAGGGTCTAGAGGGCAAGAGGTATGAGGTCCCTGGGTTTGTCCAGCCCAGAGCAGAGCAGGCTGAGGGGAGGCCTCATGGCGGCCTGCAGCCCTCTCACGAGGGGAGCGGAGGGGCAGGCGCTGAGCTCTGCTCTCTGGGAACAGCAACAGGACCTGTGGGAACGGCATGGAGCTGGGACAGGGGAGGGTCAGGATGGGTGTTAGGGAAAGGTTCTGCACCCAGAGGGTGGTTGGGCACTGGGACAGGCTCCCCAGGGCACTGGTCACAGCACAGAGCCTGCCAGAATTCAAGAAGCATTTAGACAATGCTCTCAGACATATAGTCTGTTTTTTGGGTGATCCTGCATGGAGCCAGGAGTTGGACTTAATGATCCTTCTGGGTCCCTTGCAACTTGGGATATTCTGTGATTCTGTGATAATCTTCTAAGATGGGCCTTTATGGTATGGCAGAACTTTGTTACAAGAACATGTACAGAACATAATCACCCAGTTCCAGTGCTTTCGTGTGTTTAGTTTTTATGGGACACATAGAAGTAGTAATTTGAACAGAAAAGAAGTGATCAACATCTGCTTCCATTCAAGTGCATTTAAAAAAAAATAATCTGTCTAGCAATGCATTGTTAATGCAATGCATCAAATATAGCAATAATAAAAAATAGAAATGCATCAAATGCATTGTTAATGATTCATTAGATGTTCCAAAATAGAAAAATTCTTCAGTAGAAGTCTTTTAAAAAATGTATTTCTGTTAGGAAAACTATCAGAAAGAAGGTCTTCCAGTTTGGATGTTTCAGCTATGACAAAATATAATTTTGGTTCTGATGCAAAATCAGAGGTAGCCTTAAATAGATGGGAAATTAAGTATTGTGTGTTTCCTCTGCCTTGGGACATATGGCCAAAATACCAAGGGAGTGGTACTTGATTCAAATTGAATCTGTTTATTCTTGTAGGGCATGGTCCTCAGTCATTGTAGTAGTCCTTGAATAATAATAATAATAATAAATTAACAGATTTTGATTTTGTGTTGGGAAGAACATTTCAAATGGGGGAAGGAAAAAGACGTTCAATAATTTCTTATGTCAAGGTTCAGAAAAGCACAGATAAGCACTGAATTGCATCACAGGCATGGGCAATATCAGTCTGCCTGCATTTTACCATCATTTATGCCTTAAACATCTCAAAGTAATCAGTGGTAGAGTTGCGTGTACTCTTTGTGTCCACACAGTGCTAGAAAATTAATGCTTTAAATATAGATGGCAAACAGGAATGCCAATTAGTGTCTGCTGTGCTGGTGATTTCTTGGGTAGGCTTCTGCCCACTGGAAATTGGACTGAAGTAACTAATTAATGTCACATAAGGCATAGAATATGTAAAATAGTACAACTTAGTCAATTTATCACAGATTTGCTGAACTGAGGTGAAAGCCTCCTTATCCCACTCCAATTTATTGAGTTGTTTAGCTCCTTGGCTATGAACATGTATCTTCTCTTGTCAAGTCCCTCAGGGAAGATTTTTCCCTCCTATTTTTGCATCATTACAAAAACTCTGAAAGGTTTCACAAGTTCTTTACAGATTTAAGAAGAATTTTTCACTTGGTTCTTTAAAGACACTCTCCAGGAACATTTGATCCAATTTCTTTTCAGTTCTCCTCCTTGATGTGGGGGAAAAAAAAAACAAGAAAAAAAAAAAAAAACAAGAAAAAAAAAACACAGCTTGCAAAGCTTCTACGTTTGTTTGGACTGAAGTGGTGATTCTGCAATACAGCACAATATTACAGGTTTCAGAGATGCCTGTTGGCTTGTTACTAGTGTGAGATGGGGGGTCTTTAACAGAAGAGTGTCAGTATCCATGAGATGCTTAACATTATATGCCTTATATTTTCTGATAAATTACATGTGGATATGTAGAAAGAGTGCATAATTTACACTAAGGAGAATAATTTGGAATGCAAATGGTATTAATGAGGATATTTGTAAACAATTCAAAGAGTTCATGATTATTTATAAATACAATGGCTAGAAAATGTAGTTTTCTATCTTTTAAAAGTGGAGATGACAGACAAACTAAAGCTTGTGTGAACAAAAGGGAAAGCAGTTTTAACCTAGGTCAACATTTTTGTCAGTTCTCCACTTTCCTGATCTCTCTGTGATCTGCCATTCCCAACAGTTTCACTTCAGGACTGATCTTGGCATTAGCCACATCCCTGTTGTACACAGACTGTGGCTACATAAAAATGTGTACTAACTTTCAAATATGTCCGAGAAACTGCATCTCAGACAAATATCATTACCATTAGTGAGGAAAAAAAATAAAAAAATCAATACTGAATATTTTTTTTTACATGTAACACCTGGGAAAAGTTAATCTATTTTTTTTAGATGCTGCTGATACCCTTAAAATTATGCTGTGTAATTAAAAATATGAGATGTAACTGACTGACTTAATCTTTGTTCTTAGTGACGAATTAGGAGGAAGCTTTACTTGCACCATTGTGTTTTGTGTCTGGTTCATCGTGAGTACCCCTTTCAGAAGCTGGATGAGTCAATCCTAGATATCCATTTTTAGTACTCTGAGAGATGGCAAAAAAATAATAAAAAATAAGTTAAAAAATGACACAATTTATAGTTTTACCTTATAATATTAAATTCAGTGAGATTTATTTAAAAGGAATGGGATGGAGTTGTGAATTTATGAACAGTTCATGATATTTCTGAGAGGTCTGGCTTTGCTTAGCCTGAGGAAAAGAAGGCTGAGGGGGAGGATCTACTTGCCACCTTCTATTGTCTAGTGATTGCTTACAGCAAAACTGAACCTCTGCTTCTGAGGTGCACAGATAAAAGATAAGCAGGAACAGATAAAAGTAACAGCAAGGGAAATTCTAGAATTCTAGTTAAAAAAAATAAAAAATAATAAGCAATAGTCCAAATTGAACAGGTTGTCCAGAAAAGCTAGGATCTCCATTCCTGGAAAATTTTGAAACTTCTTTAGATAAAGTGCTGAGGAACCTGGTTGAAGTTGCTAATTTGAAGTTGCCCTGCCTTGACATCTCTAGATGTCTTCTCCAACTGAAGTTATTCTGACTGCTGTAAAAATGACCTGGTTTTCCTCTTGAAGTATTATTTTTTACTTGAAGTGTTTAGTTGATTTAAAAAATAAATAATTTTAACATAATTTTCCCTTAGATTTGCACAACTTGCACAACTCTGTTTCTCTGTCAGGTGCTGAAGCCATATAAAGATGACTCAGTGGACAGTGCTCAGTAAATCTAAATACTGAGCATAAGTTAAATAAATCTTTTGGTATTTTGTACATAGCTTTTAATAAAATTAAAAATAACACCAATTTTCCAAAATTTCACCAAAAGAAATCTTTAGTAATATTAAACTGGTTAGCATGCTAAACATCTTATGTATTATGAGGTTAACATCTGAGTAATTTTAAAATAATTATTTTAAACTCCATGTTTTGGATAGTGGTCCATTTTATGAGATAGTTGTTATTTTTAATTTATAGCTCAGGTTTCTGCAAAGTTCTGAATGCCACTGTAAATTGATCACATTATTGCAAGACATGCAATCAAGCTCACAATTACTCAGTCAAGGATATTGGTACTAAGCTTATATTTAGAGAAGCATTTGACGAAGCAATCAATGTGATACCATGCACAATTGATTGAAGTTGATCATGCCATAACTCATTTTTGCTTTGTGAAACAAATTTAGGGCAGACTAATGAAAAAAGGCCTTCTCCCCACCTGGAATATTTAGATCCCACTGAAAGCCCGATGTTCTTTTAGAAGCAATGAATAAAAGTGGCATTTATTCAGTGCTTTTCTCAAAGTGCATGACAATAAATAAAGCTTGGAAAAAATTTTGATTGTGCCGTAGTTGCTGGAGGTAGGGATAACTATTGGAGACAGCAGGACACAGCTATTAACTCAAGAGCGTTGTGTTTATTTCAAGCAGGGCATTAAAATAATGATTTAGGTACTTGTAGAGTTTGCCTATCTTTGTTTTTTATCCACGTCTGAAAGATATTCATGTGAAAAGTCTTCTTTCTGCAGGTTTGAAGTTTCTGACATCCAGGAAGGAAAACCCAGTAGTTTAACTATTGAGAAAGGGAGACATAAAAGCTGTTGGAAACACTCTTTGGCAATATGAAGTGAATATTAATCTTCCTAAGAAACACTTCTCTTGAAGAAAACTCACGAGGTGCTGTCAAGGGCTGTTTACAGTTCCAGAAGTGGAGTGATTTAAACCAGACCTGGGGAGTGCTTTTGCCAGTGTCTGCCCTGGCAAATCTCGGAATCCCATCTACCAGCGCAGGTGATTTACAGCCTCCTTGATTAACGGTACCCCTCATTTTCTTCGCCAAGCAGCGCAATTAATCTCGACCCATCCCTAGGTGAGGGGAGCCCAAACAGCGGGCAAAACTCCTTTAGGATGATTTTGCCCCCCTCTTTTTGCGGGCCCTCTCCCTCCTCTCGCACCCCGTGGGGCGCTGCCTGGGGGGCACCGGCAGCCAAGGGGGCGGCGGGCAGGTGCCGTGCCGAGCCGTGCCGTGCCGAGCCGGGCGGAGGATCGGGTCCGGCCGCCGCTGCATTGCGGCTGGAGCCGGCGGCTCCCGGGGAGGGGCGGACGGCCGCGTGATGCCGCGGGGGGGCGGCTCCATGCCCGCGGAAGGCGGCGGGGGCGGCGGGGGGCACCGAGGGGCGCGGAGCCTCCGCTCCGCCCCGGGAGGGAGGGAGAGAGAAAGGGAGGGAGGCACCCGCCGCCCTGTCCCGGCCCCGGGAGCGGAGCGGTGAGTGCGGGCAGGGATGGGAATGAGAACAGGGATGGGGTGGCATGGGGATTGGGATGCGGATGGGGGGCAGCGGCGAGGTGCGGAGCCGCCTCTCACCTGCACCGTGCAGGGGCAGGGGGCCGGAAAGGGAAGGAGCCGGGAGTTGGCTCCGTATGGGATCAGAGCCGAGTGCTGCTGCTGGTGCTGCTGCTGCTGCGAGTCGCGGCCCGTGATTTCTGTTCCGCGGAATTTGAAGTGACGATTTAAGCTTAAAGGCGGCCGCGGTTGCGCTCTCCGGGAGGGCGAAGTAAAAAAAACAACAACGTGACGTGGAGCCACTTCTATAAACACCAAAGAATACGCTCGGCACAAGGAAACTGGCAAGAGAGGGTTTGCCAGGCTCTCCACAACCAAGCCTGCTTTTTAGGAGTGAAACTGTCAAGTTGCTTTGTTCAAGCAAATAGTTGTTGTCTGAAGGACGTGGGACAGCAATCTTATTTTTCAGATTACTCAGTGCGTGTCACAGGGCTGTAGTTGCCAGCAGAAATAGGGCCCAGGGCACTGCGCCTGGAGGAGCTGAGTGCTGCTACTTGCTTGGTCCGGGGGTGTTTTGTAACAGGCTCGGTGGGCTAGAAGTGTAGCAAGCAGGCGTGTGGAAAGAGAGCAGCAGGGATGGGGACAGATGTGTCCCCCCTCCCACAGAGATTTCTTCTGGAGCACTCTTAAACAACCAGAAGGAAAGTAAAGAAAAAGGTAGGGTTAAAAAAAATCACTTTCATAGTTAATGCTGTTGGCATAAAGTTAGATTCCAGCTGATGGTGTTTTCTTTTAATAGCTCCGCTTAAGTGAAATGCAAATCTGTGGAATTAATGGAAACTGCAAGAAGGGTTCTGGGTTATGGATGCAGTTTTGTGGGTGGTAGGCACCATTTGATGTCGTTATGAGGTTGTGATAGGTAATTCTGAGTTAAAATTCTGCCACAGCTACAAATAGCAATTTATAAATCAGCACTAAGTTTGATGTAACTGTACCAGAGAAATTTATTTTACTAGACTTTTGCACTTCATTAAAAAATGTCCACTTTTTAAAACTGATCGGGTCATCTCTTAATTGGTAGAATAAGGCATTAAAAATATTTGCTAGTTTTGTATAGGTCAGACGACCTATTTTGTCATTTCCTAGTTTTACATGTCTTTTCTCAAAGATCCTGTTGAAATTTATTTATTTATTTATTTTTTCCCTGACAGATCTCCTGAAGGGCACTTAGAAGACAGGGGGACAAATGTTATCAAAATTACTTGAGAATGACATGCTGTAATTTAATAGCAGAGGATTTTTGAAATACAAGATTTGTTACTCTTTTGGCCATATTATTGATCTGATTTTTGGAATGACGTATTTTGCTAAGGCCATTGGTATTATGATATTAGATGATTGCTTCTGACTTCTTTCATCAAGATTTTTGTTTACTTGTTTTTGTTAGACCTGTTCTGACTTGAGATTCAGCAGACCAGTAGAAAAATTTTTGTTTTTGTTATCTGCAGTTTTCAGAAGTTTCACTGATTTTATGGCTATACAGGTATAATGCAGTTGTTCTCATGAGATGGAACTTGACCTTGCTTGGATACATTGTCATTGGCTTGGATTGAGGATTAATATTGTAGATTACTTGTCCTTTTAAACTGAGGTATTTAGGGCATCTTTAGAAACTATCACTTTATTCCTCCTGTTTTGAAATGTGTTTTACCAGAACGCACAACATACGTACAGCAGAAATCCCAGCTGTGTTTAGGCACTTGGATCCACATTTATCTTCCCACATTGTGTGTTTTATGACAAGAGGGAGAAGTGGAAAGCTGACAGAGTGATAATATTCTGACATAGTAATTCTATGGGCTATATATCATGTCAGTGTACCATATATTACAGCAGCCTTACACACTGTATGTGTCACAGCTGGCCATAGCAGTGGGGGAAGGGAACTATGATTGCATCAGTTAACTCCTCCTTTAAATCCATGTGAGCAACAAAGTTTTTATTTGGATCCTACTGAAAAAATAATGTGGAAAAAGGAGAAATCAATATTGAAAATTCCTTGCTTTTCACTCTTCGTAGTTCCTTCGGTAACTGCTCAATGTCAATTGGGTGAAATTCCTTGATGCTTACCTCTCCCTTACCACTTTAGATTGTAAAAGTGCAAGTCACTGCTCTATTGCACTTAATCAAGCTATTCAAGTTGTACTCTGAATGTAATCAGAAAGAGAAAGCATTTTAATTTTAATCTTAACATCTATAGCATAGTCTACCTTCTCCAGCTGTATTTCACTTGCTTAAGAAAACAGTATCTAGAAGATACTAGGGATATCTTGGGGTTCTTTCCTTTAATAACATGAAAAAAAAAATCTTGCTTCCTTTCTTCTCTCATCTGCTTGCTTTTACAAGTCAAAGTTTGAAAACAGGTTAAATTTGTGGTGAAGGAGATGAAGAAAAAGATGGTCTGGAATGCTAATATGCACAAGCATCACAGCTTTCGATATGCTATTCTGGATTGTTCTGATGTAAAAGTTACCCTTTCTTCCAGAAGTAAAATTATGCATGAGATAAGTATATTCAATATTTTCCCTAAGCTGTCAGCTTTACTTATCATAACCACACAGTGCCTGTCAGAACTGTGCCCTGTCCGCAGGCTACTACAGGCAAGGAGGATGCCCCAGTAATACCAGAGGTGATTTTCAACTTTTTTTCAATTTGCAGACCACTAAAAATTTTCCAGTGGAAGTATGGAGATTTCCATATTAATGTTTAACTTGTTGTCAGTGGGCCTTGCTTTCTTAACTATGTATAGTAGACCACTTGCAAGTCATTGGCATGTTACAGATTGAAACTTACTGTTGTAAAATTTTTACATCAAAATTTTGGATTCAAAATGAGAATCCATTTTAATATTCACATGGTTGACTTGTGGTTTGTGGATGTGTAGCAGCTTTCTTAAAATTTTTGGAAGAAAACCAAACCTCTCTTTGCAAAGTCATTTTTTTTATTAAAATGTTGATGTTCAAATTGGTGAAGCTGAGGCTTTGGAATGATGTTGTAATAAATTGGCACACATATTCATAACGTATGTAAATTTTGTTCTGTAATGGAAATTTAGAGGGTGGTTTGGAAATAAAGGAATAATCACCTGAGCTGCTGATGTAATGGGAAATACAGTTTTATGATGCCTTTGAAGAGAGAGTTTTGAAATATCTAATAAAATACAAATGTCATCTCACAAAACCTACTATGAGGCAAAATGTTGTGATCACACATGCTCAAGAAGAAATAAGTGAAATTGGACTAGGTGCCAAGAAGAGCTAACAGGATGGTCTACAGTGAGCTTTCCTTGCCCTAGAGATATAGGAGATGCTTTTTTTTTCCTTTTTTTTTTTTTTTCTTCCAAGTGAGGTGAAAGCTATAGACACAATCTGTGGTTTTGGGAGAGGATCGATAGATGGGGAGCAGAACCTGGTGATAAAAAACATTGTTGCACAAGAACAACTGAATATGTACTGCCCCTGAATAAAGTTTCCTACAGAAATTTACAAAATGTTTTCCTGTTAGAACAAGTGGATTCTGAAGCACTCAGTGGCAGCAGAGAGGGATAGAGAAGCACTACAGAAGTTTTGAGATAAAGTTTTTCTATTTTACAGAGGGAATTATATGTTCAGCAGCAGAATAGGCCCAGGGAAATTGTTGCATTTAACTTCTGTCAAAGCTTTAAATTTCATGGCATGTAATGTGCCAATCCAGTTCCCATTCAGTCTGTTTAAAATGCAGCTTCAGAAATCCTTTCTTCTTTTTTTTTGGCTCTTGCCAATATTTAACCCCCTCAAGTAATTTCTCCTCTTCTACATTTATTTAAGCTGCTTGTTTGTGCCTGAATAGGCTAAAGCCATATTGTGTGCAGCCTGTCTCTATCTTCTTTTTCCCTTTGCCTTTCCTCCAGCAGCCCTCAAGTCAAGAGGGAGATGAATGTCTCCTGCTTTCTCACTCCTCATACTGTGCTTGAGATGGGCTCCCCCTCTTTGTTACCTGATGAGCTCTCATCAGTTCCTCCTGAAAATGCAAAATACTTAAAATTCTTTCCAATCAGAATCCTTTTGTAAGATGAACATTAAAAAAATAGATAGTGTAGATGTTTTAAGACATTCTTCTCATCAATAGCAGTTAGTAAAGTGTTCCCAGTGGTTTGTGGAGCTGAACACTGATATCAATAGAGAATTTTAAAAGGAAAGTCCAGACAAGCTTAGAAGAGTGTTAATGTGCATAACAAAATGTCTTGTTTTTTTCTTTGTGGCATGCTAGGATCTTCAGCAAAACTGATTGCATTTCAGGTTATAACACAAGCTGTCAACATTTGGCTTTCAACTGTTCATTAGACATAGAATCATAGAACGGCTCAGGTTCAAGGGACCTCAAAGATCACCTGGTTCTACCCTCACTGCCATGGGCAGGGACACCTTCCACCAGACCAGGTTGCCCAGAGCCCCATCCAGCCTGGCCTTGAACATGTCCAGGGATGGGGTATCCACAGCTTCTCTGGGCAACCTTTTCCACTGCTTCAGCACCCTCTGAGTGAAGAATTTCTTCCTTGTAGTATAAAACCATTACAGCCTGTCTACTGTTGCACTACGATTCCCGGGAGAGTCCCTCCCTGTCTTTCCTGTAGGCCCACGTTAAGGTGGGCCTAAGTTAAGTGGTTAAGGCCACTGTAAGGTCTCCCTGAAGCTGCCTTGTCTCCTGAACAACTCCGACTCTCTCATGCTGTCTTCATAGATGAGGTACCCCAGCCCTCTGATCACCCTTGTGGCCCTCTGGCCTCGCTCCAACAGGCCCACGTCTTTCTTATGCTGGGGACCCAGAGCTGAACACAGTGATCCAGGTAGGGTCTCACGAGAGCAGAGCAGAAGGGGAGAGTCACTTCTCTTGACCTGCTGGCCTGCTTGACCTACTTTTGATGCAGCCCAGGATGGATCCATTTTTTATTGTTGTCTATTATGAACGGGTTGCCAAGGGAAGTGATGGAGTCACCATCCATAGGGGTGTTCAGGGAAAAGTTGGATTTGGTGCTTAGGGATATGGTTTAGTGGGTGACATTGACAGTAAGGTGGTGGTTGGACCAGATGACCTTGGAGGTCTTTTCCAACCTTTATGATTCAGATCATAAGCAGCTTCTCTTCCTTTGCGTTTACAAATAACTTTTTTTCTGACTACTCTGATGTCTTTTGATATCTGTATCCCCAAAGCTGGAATAATCAAAAGTTTAAACTTAAGTTTTTAAGCTAATACTTCTGATGTGTCAAACTTCTAAGTATATAGTGTGTATTAGTATTTTAAGTGTCTGTATTTAAAAATAAATGGCATTATATTGTTTTTTATTATATTAAGACTTCTGAATAGAAATTTCATGGAATGTTTAATATTAGTTTTGCCTAATAACATTTCAGCAAGGTTGTAGAATTATTTATTTAATTTAGGTTAAAGTGCCTGGGGGAGAGAATAAACACATGGTTATTGCCTCAAATAATTTACAATATGAGGTTTTTACTATGCAAAGTGTAAATTGTATTATCTATCTGAAATGCAAATGATTCTACTGAAATCTATAATAAGGAGGAAAATTTACATTTTGTGTAAAGAAAAAAATCAAAATAAGGAAGAATGACTTAAATGAAATCACTAGTTTTACTTGTAAAATCTATGAAATGTAGCTTGTATTTCTCTCTCTCTCCCTCTCTTCTCTCTCCCCTTTGTGTTTTTATTACGTGGAAGTCTTGGTTTTGTTTCATTGAAACAGAATGAAAGTGATCAGGAGATTACCCAGAATAGGTCAGTAACAATTTTGTCATTATGTTAACATTTATGTGTATATAGGTCTTATATTCCTATCTTGAGATTAGCCAGTATCATAAAAAAAGGTTGTCAGAAATATCTAGTTTTCAAAAATTAGATTTATATAAATACACTTCTGGGTGCTGTGATTCTTTGTTTAAAAATGTGCTGGTTGAAGTCTTTTTATTGAAAAAGTTTCTCTCCCTTTGCTTTCAGTGGGACTGAAAGTCTAATTACAGTGTTATAATCTCCTGCCACTCTTTGAGCTCAATGCTGTTACTGAACAGAGGAGATGTATTCTCCCATTGACTTTAATGTGTGTAAGATTGGATTCTAATAGTCCAATAGCTGTGTAACTTGGTGTTGTTCCTCCAATTAAATACAAAAAGATTAATCTCAGAATAATAGCATATGGGTCAAGACATTTTGACAAATCCACTATAGTGACTGTGATTATGTGAATTATTGGTTGCATGTAAATCTTCTTAAAGATGATGGATGGAAATCCCAGATAGAAATGGTGGTAACAATACACCTTTTGTGGTCTCTGAAATTAATTTAATAAATGTTTTGGAGACTGACTAATATACATGTAATGACTTCTTGGTTTAGGTCAATGTAAAGTCTAATATATCTTGGAGATTAGTATTGATCAGGGTAAAGCCAAAATCAATCTTGGATTTTGAGGGTCGTTACACTTGGAAGTAGGATGCAATACAGAAGATATGCATATATTAGGTTGTGGAAGGCATATAGAAAAATTATGGAAAAAGAAACTTTAAATTAGTTGTAGTATCTAAAAATAAGTGGACAACCTGTTAAAAGATTAGTTACCTAAATAAGTAATCAGTTAAACTTCTTACATCTTTTCTTAGTTTAGGGGTTGATATCCAACCTCCTTGTAGTCAGTATTAAAGTTCCCTTTTGCTTCAGCAGAGGAGGAATGTTGTTCTCCCTGTTTGAGTTCATGAGCTGGTGGTGTTGAGGAAAAGGTTAGTCTATCTTTGTATAGAGATAATTTTTTGTAAATGGTAATTTTTTTTCTGTCTTGGCTGTCTTTCTTAGATGTTCTGGTCAAATTGAATCTGCACAGTTTGAGAAGTGCATGCTTAGAGAAGTGAAAGAGGTAAATTACAATACAATGTACCCTTCAAATATTGCATGGTAAGCATAATCAATTTCACTGAAGGTGAACTAGTGCTGTTTGCAAAATAAATGTTTGAATAGAAAAACTTTTTTATTTTTTTTAATCAGATGTTTTTTTTTTCTTCCTGATATAAATTCTCTGGCCTGGGTACCATATCTAAAATTAATAGGCTGGAAATTTTAAAGGTCTTCAGTAAGAGTTTTCAACCAAAGTAATTCTTTCTGAATATTTGACTTTATTGAAATGTATATTCTGTATAAAGTAAAATAGTTCAAAAAGCTTTTTTTTTTCTTTTCTTTTTTTTTTTTTTTCAAAGATTCCATTGCAGAAGAAATTTTATTTTCACCTCAGATTTTCAGAACATGTTAAGATAAATGAAGGCTGTACTATTTATCTTCTGCACAAAAGTCATCTTCTGGTACAACTTCAGAGAGCTTCAGATAATGTTCTCCACAAGTAATTGATATAATTCCATTGATGGCAGATGATTTGATCTATCATCTAGCCTTATATGTATGTCTCAAAATCATAGTTATCTTGATAAGTTATACATTTATATTTATAAATGTGTTTATATATCTATATGTATATATATAAAAATGTGTATATATAATATATATATACATATATATCTTATATGTGTGTATATACTAATATATAAGATATATATATAAGATTATATATATATATATGTATATACTTATATACATATATATATCTTAATGATATATCTGACTGCAAAGGGAAGTTTTGGATATTATCCCATCAATTTGAGAGACCTGAGGTCTTGTCCTTGAAAATGATAGCTTAATATGAAAATGCAACCTGTTGATATTAAAAATGATCTTAAGAGCTGCTCTACTAAAAGATATTTAGCTATTAATAAAGAGTTATATCCCAGGTACAGTATTAGTTTGTATTCTGTGATAGTAAAGTGCAAAGGTTATAGCTAGAAATTCTCAGGCTAGGGAAGTCCATTTACCAGAGCAGCTGTTCTTATTAGAGGACTTTTCCTGAATTTCTCGTGAATTATCCTCAAAGTAAAACTGCAGTGTGTGTATTAAGAAACTGTAATCTTGTTTGTACCTGAAATAACGCTTTGAAATGTATTAGCAGGAATTTTTAAAGAGAGAGGACTAATGATTTCTTTTGCTGTACTAAAAGCAGCAAATTCAATACAGTTACTTTTGATTTAAGGAAGGATGAGGGAGAAAAAATATCTGACAACTGTTTTTCATAATAAAATTGTTTAATAGAATTAACCTATTCTTGAAAATGCCTCAGAAAATATGACTTTTAGTGTAGAAATCTTCTTGCTCAAACATTTTGGATGAAATTTGCAAAAGATTATTTTCCAATTAAATATCCTCTGAGATAGTATTTAGGTCAGTTTTACTGATTAGAAGAAATTTGTCCAAAACCATATCTAATGTTTCCCATTATTCTGTTTCAAATGCTTAAAAAGGAAGACGATAGAACTGATTTAGAGGAGTCATCCTTTAACTTTTCTGAAAGAATGAAGCTGTATAGCAGTTATATTTCTGGAGTGGAAGTGAAATCCAAGCAAAAATGGGAAAAAGAAGACAGTTTTAGATTACTTAGGTGCAAGGAAGATTATATTTTCTGGGTTTTGGTGTTTTTTTATTTATGGACAGTGCATAAAGGTCAGAAAAAGTAGTAATTTTCCATTGTGCTCAACCTTGATATTAGCACTTGCTCACTGTGGGAATTATTAATAAAAATTAATTATTAATAAGACACAGAAATCTATCTTGATCTAATCTATCTTGAGATGCCTAATCAGCCTTGAGATGCATATGGGTTTATCACAGCAACCTCTCCTTCAGAGTATGGAATTCCTATGAAAATGTACTTCATATGTGAGCCCTTTAATGAGAAAAGGTATTATCAAAAGTGATGCAGCTACCTGATTTTTCATATATTTTCTTTTAATTTTTGATGGTTCTGTTCAAAATGGGTCAGGCTTTCACTGCAAGCTGACTTTGAGAAACTTTGGAATCAGTATGAAACTTGACCTACATTTTTGAACTGGGACTTCAGAAATTGGGCTGACAAAAATCAAGCTCTTTAAACTTTTTTTCTGTGTGTAGAAATGTTGTTTGGTCACTGGTTTATTCCCACTCAAAAGTCCGTGTATTAAATATGCATTTTATTTTTTAATTAATCGTGTTCACTGTATAAAATTATTTTTTATGCTCGTGTAAGAGCATGGGTTGCTCAAATTGCAACTAGGTAGGTCTCTAAAAAGATCATGTATGTCTAAAAATTAGTTTTCTTGTAGGTTTTGTTGCTTTTTAGTAATGGAATGTAGTGTTTTTGAAGTAAAACACTGTCTTGCTTTTTAAAACAATAGGTTATTATATCAAAAATACTTTGTTATAAAGCTTTTTTTTTTTTTTTTTTTTTTTTTCTCTCTGTCTGACCTTTTCCAGGCCTTTCATGATACTCTAGTAAGCTTTTGTTTTCCTAAACTTGCTGCGTAATAGGATGGCATATCCGCAGTCTTTGCCATACAGCAGAATCTGTAATGGTTGAAGATGAGTGATACTTGAGATTTTTGGCACTGACACTAGTATTTTGTTGTAATTTGATATTTTACACATTGACCTTGTCAGACTTAACAAGTTTTCTGTTAGCATGTACAAGGTTCACATAAATGAAAAAAATAAGCATAGAAAGCATCCAGAGTACAGAAACTGTTGGCATGATCTGATCCACTGACACCAAAGACAGTGGAAAGACTTTCATTGGTGTGTGTCTTCTTGAATGACTTTTATGTACTCTTCAGACCATTTCTAATCCATTAAATTGCACTACTTTCTAGGTGAACCTCTTCCAATGATCTGTGATTTTTGGTCTACAACAAACATAGCTTTGTTTGTCTAAGAAAAGTTTACTGGTTTTGTGATGCAGGTTCCCCTGCCCCACTAGAGTTTTTAGGAACACTTGGGGTTATCACTTTTTTTGTGTGTGTTCTGATTTAGGAAAGAAGCTGGTCATGACTTGAAGAGAACTTCATAGTTCTTTGACATGCAAGTAGCAATTTTGGTGACCCAGACGCTTGGTCAACTTGCAAAATCATTAGAAGCAACCTTATTTGGCAAAAAGAGCAAATATTATACATAGTTCTGCTACAAATAACTTTACATTATGAATTTATGAAGAAGAGAAGGATTAATTATGGGAAACTGGAATTAAATGCCTCCCATATGAATCATAGAATCATAGAATGGCCTGGGTTGAAAAGGACCTTAAAGATCATCTAGTTTCAACCCCCCTGCTCTGGACAGGGTTGCCAACCACTAGAGCAGGCTGCCTAGAGCCACATTCATCCTGGCCTTGAATGCAGTGGCTCCCATTGGAATGAGTGTATGCTGAAGGCACAACTTGTCATAGAAGTGCTCCTGATGAAACAAAGGCCATTTTCTATTACTATTTCTTCTACTTCTTGCTAAATAAAAAGTGCAGACAATGGAGACTAACAACACTTATTGTAATGATGTAAAAGTAAATTCAAGTTATTCGGATGAAGTAATTAGAATCCTTTTGTTGCTTAACTTTTTTTTTTTTTTTTTTTTTTTTTTAATCTAAACTTTGCTATGTATAATCTTGAAGTTAGTCCTATAAGCAGTTGCCTAATGTAATGTCATTTTATACTCTGAACCACATCTTAAGCCTGGCAGCCAATTGCTGTTCAGTGCAACTAGTATAGGAAGAATGTCTTTGGATAAAATTGCTTTGTGATGCCTTTAGAAATTAACTTTTGTCATCTTTTTTGCTTGTTTCTCATGAACAAAGGAGACATTTTCTCTCAGAGATATAAATGGAAAGTATGATAATGAGTAGAAAATTCCTTCCCATGCTCTGGGTTACAGTACAAAGAAAAAATTGAATTTCTGCTTTCAGACTTTATCAGCTGTTTGGAACAAATTCGGCTTAAGGTCACAGCTAAAACATTTATTTAACTAGTCTTGACGTAGAACTTTATATCTTAATAGGCTTCCAAAAGAAATTAATAATTCAGAAATATGTCTGTTACGAAATTATTTAAAAGACTGTTTTTAAGCTAATGTCCGTTATGAAATTATTTAAAAGACTGTTTTTAAGCTAATAGTCATTTGTTACCTATGTAATGTAATTTCTGAAGAAGAATGGTTCTCCAGTAGAAAATAATTTATGGCAAGTCTACAGTGAGTGAATAAATTGCCAGTCTTCAATATGTAAAACACATTCTTCTAGTTGCATGCTGTCATTTGTTCTTCTAACTATGTGTATCAGCTTATACACTTCCATATTTAAGTTTGGACTTGGACACTGAAGGATGTAAATACATGGAAGGAGTTAGACTGCAGTTTGGTTTATCCAAAAATGTGCAGTGTGACCAAGTCCTGATAAATACTACATATCATATAATTCAGGAGAAGTTCTTTGATGGCTTCATTGCAGTTAGAAAACTTTTCTCCTGAAGGTCATTTAGAAGATAGAAAAGTTCATCACATACTTTAAAGTAAGGAGCTTGGTTGTCATGTTGGATAGCAACATTAGCAAATGCTTCTGCAGGAATTAATATTGAAGACTTCAGGAGTTTTTTAGTGTATATTTTCTATTTTTTTCTTATAGTATAAAAAATAATATGGCAGCTGCCAGAAAAGTGGGACTATTTTATTTTCCTTTATTAGTTCAAAAACTATGTTAGTAACCTCTAAATCAGTTACTGGATACATGTTTTTCTGCAGTTCTTGATAAATTGCAAATAAGATTCCTTAGCTCTCAGTACCCTGAAAACTTAATGAAATGAAAATGTTGTTGGTGTAAAGGAGTTTTTAATATGTTAGATATTTAATACTGACCATTGCTAAGTTTTCTTATTTTTACATTAAAATTAAAAATACAGAATATACTAAAGTTATTAAAATGTAAAAACAAAATATTTTTCCAATTATTATTGATGGGGAATAGAAATGAAATTACATGAGAATTTCTATTTAATTAGATGATAGTTCTCAGAAAATTTTCAACATTGATAAATAATTGATTCTTAGGAAAGATTATAAGAAACAGAGGTAGCACATAGCGATGTTTTGCTTAGAGGTTACTATTGATTTCCAGTAGTCAGCAGTTTGGTATTTTCAAAGTCTAGATTTTTGCTTGAGCATGATGTTTAATGACTTATGCTTTACTACTACTACAACCATCCATAATTGTTTTCTTGAGATCCTTCTGCAACATTGAGCATTCTAAATTACTATCATTATTGCTTCATCCGTCTTCCAGAAAGTTTTCATTGAATGCTATAGATTCTTCTGGTACAATGCCAATAACCTTGCATCATTGTGAAAATGATCTTTTTTTTTCTTCTCCTTAGCCTTTTTTTTTCCTGTCTCTTAATCAGATATTAATACCCATGTATCAATTATGAATAAGCACACCTAAAATAATCCAACAAAATAATTTATTTAAGAGACTTTTACGAGGAATAGTCAGAAAGGTTTCTGGAAATTCAATATCACTGTGTTAACAGCATTACCAGTTCTCAAGTTCTTTAAAGAATGCTAGTAAATGCTTATTTTGATTTTTCTCTACAGAATTCATACTGATGCTTCTTCAGTATAATGTCTATATTCATATGTAGAATAATGCCATTCTTGATTATATTTTCAACCAATTTGCCAATTTTGGAAGGCAGACTTAAGAGCATGTTCCCTGTGTTCTCTTTGGGATCTTTTTTTAAATTGTCATCACATTTACTGTCTTCTGTCTTCCATTCCAGTGATATTTCTCATTTCAGAAATAAATATTTTCATATTTGGTCCTTCAGAGCTCTTGGATTAATGCATTCTGGTCCTAATGATTTGTTGCTATCCATTTTCTTAACTTGTTCTAGAACCATTTTTTTTTTTTTTTTTTCTGACTCTTCAGTTTGTAAAGTTTCTCAAGCTCATTGTACAAAGAAAAAGGGGAAAACAAACAACCCATCTCTAGAATTAAATCTCTGAGCTGTTTGCCATTACAGGGGACTCATTTAATTTTTTTTCATTTTTTTCCTATAGCTTTATTTTACTTTAGTACTTTTTTTTTTTTTTTTTTTTTTTTCCTTGATTGGTTAGGGGGAAATTGTTTATTATGCTTATTATTAGTCTCTGTTTTAAAATGTTGTCCAAAGTTGTTTTGGCCACTCTTCCTGTAGTTTAAACTTGCTGATTATTTTTGCATTTGACAGGTTTTTGCGCTTGCCAAGATTGGGATGTCCTTTTGCTTTCCTTGTAACACTGACTTTTTTTTTTGGTTCTGTTAAACTTTTTGATAGATGATACACCAGTGCTGTATGGCTGTGACTAATTGTCTTTAGATACACCACTGTTGTCTTTTAAACTGACTATAAAGTTTTTTAGACTTTGTATATAGGTCTCCTATTTAAAGTTGTTAAAGGTGGTATAGGTCAGTCTTACTAAGGTGATGTAGGTATTATTCTAGTTCTCAACTGTGGTGGATTTGTTCATCTTTTGTGATTATTTTGAATTACAATATTATTACAGAATGGCCCTTCAGTAACAGTGAGTTTGAATAAAATCCCATGCAGTACTGAGCCCTGAATGAAGTGTTGTTTCTCCTATTTGCTGTGTTTTTAACAGGTGCTCCACTTTTATCCAATCTGATTATGGGGAGTGACAACTGCAGGGAGACACTCTTACTGTTGCATTTTTCTGACTTTCTGCTTTTACATCCTCCCCACCCACCTTTTTATTTTATTTTATTTTTTTCCAGCATGCCATTTGTCGATGAGCAACGTAGCCCAAATACCACACTATTTTCAATTAAATGCATAAATTTTGCTTCAGCAGGATGGGACAATCATTCCTTATGAATAAGGAATAATTCTGTAAGTTTTTGGAAAAAGTAGCTGTGACTAAAGTTCTAAAAAGAAACATGCAATAGAAATACAGTCTGCATAGCTGAGTAAAATTCATACCTTTGTCTTTTGCCCTGGCTCTGGTTGCTCCTTCTGCACTTGCCATTGTATTTTGAGATTTATTCAAAAAAATATTAAATGTATTCTTTTTCTTGAAACAGCTTTCTGCGATATGAGAATTGCAGGTTGAGAAGCAGCACCTGTATGTGTGTATTCATCACAGATGCAAACAGTGCCAGTAGAGCTTTTTGTTCATAAGCCAGTGGTTCAGTGAGAGTGTTGGCATGATCCACAGGAATCTGAGTGTGTCCTTTGCAAACCCTTAGCTGGGGGCAGAGGGAACTTTCTGTCATTCATGTCGTGTTTTCATGTAGCAAAGCAGGAGAGACTCACTGGCAACAGAGTGCTTTCAGTGAGGGTGAACATTAGACCCAGGTAAAAATTGTCTGCATTCAAGTGCTGTGATTCAAACATTTTGTCTAGCAGGCACATACTCTCTCAAGAGTATGTACTCTTGAGAGATCTGATTTATTGCTTGTATGCAATAGTAATGCTGCTATTTCTTGTGCATTCAAGTATTCAGAGGATTGTAGCAGTGTTTCCCATGGTGGTACCACCATTGATGGTTGTGTCCTTCCAAACCATGAATTCAGAAGCATTATGAAAATACTGTCCTTAGCCCGTGATGGGTAAGGACATTCCTGTTTTTTTTTTTTTTTTTTGTTTAGTGGTAAAGTGCAACAAAGAGCCTCTGTGTGCTAAGTACACTTCAGGAAAGGATTTAGCTGTGTCTGAACAACAGAATTAAGAAATACTGGACTTTGGAAACAAACCAGGAAGGACTGAAGCAATTTTTTTTTTTTTTTTTTTTTTCAGCTGAGAGGTTGCATAAACAGAATAAAAAAAAAATAAAAGGATAACAATGGTCTCTATTTAAGTAAGCTAGAAGAGTTTTTAAAATGTGTTTGAAATCTGGAAGTCAGTTTAATAGTGCAGTCAGTGCTGAAGAAGGGCACGTGAGATTGAGCCAGCATTGCTCAAGCCTGCACCGCAGTGCTTCCAGCAGGAAGCTGTTGCAGATGAGAAGGTTTCAGGTGCTTTATTTTTTATTTTTTTAATTGTTATTATTTATTGTAAACTTTTTTTTTTTTTTTTTAAAGATATGCTTGGTTAATACCCAGTATTTATTTACTGTGGCCTCCTGTGTAATACTGATTATAATTAAATTCGAACTAGAGTACATCTGCCTTTGATTTTAAAAAGAATAAACTGGAAAGCATTGGTTGGGCTCATTTAAGTAATTGTGTTTTGTTTTCATACTGAGAAATGTTGCTTCTTGTTAGGAGAAGAACTAAATGTTTGCATGTTTCCTGAAATAGTCCCGTTTACTGGATGTAAGTGCTTTTTTTCCTAATGAGTTCCAATACAAACAATGATGGCAAGACAGTCTGAAGATTTTTACAAACAGTAAGAATACGCATTCATATAATCTTTGCTTGATTTAATGTTGCCTACCAGCAATAAGGACTTGGGCATCTTGTTTTTTTGTCTGCTAATTGTCTTCTGTCAGTGCTGCACAGGATTAAACACTTCTTTTATAGGAAATGTGAGAGTCAAAAGCCTGAGGGGATGAGGCTGGTGGCATTTCTTCTGTTGGCCTCAGAAGGAGCTAAGACTGAGCCAGAAATGTTGCACTGTCCTCCTTGTGGATGCTGTTTTCTCCATAGCTCCATGTCTAAATGCACAACTACTGGGAAAAGGAGAAAAGTTCATGTGAGCTTTTGTTTTTCTTTTAGTCCTGGAATCCTGTTTGTGTGCAAATGCTTTTTACTTAGTAACATTAGAAATAATTAAAATAATTAAGGTGGAGAAATGAAGGAGCCTTTTATTGTTTCTCATGTGATAGAGAACTTGAAAATAAAACTATGATTAATGATTTAGTATTAAATCACATTGAACTGTGGCTGTAGGAGAAGGGAGGTTCTGACATTTTAATTCCCAAGATTAAAAAAAGAATAAAAGAACAGTTTATTTAATGGTTGGACAGTTTTCTGTGAGATGGTGGTTTTCCTGTGTTGTATACTAACTCCACTGAAATGGGTTTTAATTCCTCTGTACTCTGGTTTAGTTTAGACTTGTAAAAATGAACACGTTGCTTGGAGATATAATGTGGCATATCCTTAAAGATCCCGTGTGGCCCTTTGTGAATGAGATTAACATCCTGCCTCTGCTTTCAGCTGACCAGAAGTTGTACAGAAAATGCTGAGCATTTATTAAACTCTAGGGGAGACCTGAGCTATTTTCCATCAGTAGGCTGTTCTTGCTACAGGTTTCCCTCTGGCTTGAATACAAAACAGGGTAAGAAATGCTAAACTTCAATCCTCTTCAGGCGTTTTATCATCTCATATGGTCATCTGACTTCCAGTTAAGTACTCTGTGGAAAGTTTGCCAAGTCAGCCCGTTCTTGGCATCTTGCAGAAGCTGGTGTTGACTTGCTGTTCCTTCTTCAGCCTTATGATCCAACACCTCTGCTGTGAAAAACACTTCACTTTCTTGGTTGTTCTTCATTATACCTTTTGATTCTAGCATTGTTTTTTGCTCCTGCAGCTACCTGAGGTGGGATTTTGCTTCCATTTAATTGGCAGCCTTCATACCCCAGGCCTTGGTGCGTGGGGAGTCATCTCCCTCCTGGCCTCTTGTCTCAGCCCTCAGCACTGCGCCTTGCATCTCAGTCTGCTGGCATGGACCATGTCCCTCTGAGGGTCCTGTCAGCAGTGCTGTGCTGGGGGTGGTTTTTCAGGATAAAATCAATATAATTTGCTTTAAAATTGCCATAAGGATAAGCATGCCATGAAGTCCCTCTTCCTGGGAGTAATTTGCAACAGGCAAAATCTGTCACAGAGCATTAGTTGCACACAGTCATGCTGTGTTGCTAAGAAAAGAGCAAGTGAAACTAAAATGTTTTGAAAACAGTTTATCTCAAAAATAAATCTGTTAGCATTTCTCTCAATTATTCTGTACACAGTGTGTACTATTATGAACACAGGATCTTTTATGAATTAGGCTGCTGTGGTCAATGCTCTGAATCCTAAGATCTCAGGCCTCTGACTCTCTTGCCCCTATAGTAAGTGGTTTCGATGTCGTATAAAATATTGTCTTTCAATGGGAAGCAAGGAGCAAATAAACTCTTAGCATTTTGAGAGCCACCATATATTAACCCAATGGGTTTAATATATGAGAATGATTTCACTGACCCTGATAAAGATACAGACCTTGCTGAGCCCTTAAAGTTATCTTTAGTGATATGATCAATCTTAATATTTGGTGGTGGTTATGCAAATGTAGGAATCAATAATTGAAAAAAAAAAAAAAAAAAATAAGTACTGTTTACCTGTATCCATCTCCATGGCATCTAATGACTTTGACTAGATTTGGTACGAGATAATTTATTTGTATGAGCTCTCTGTTTGTCCTCTTTGTGCTTTCAAAATATATGCTAACTGCTGCCAACAGCCAGACAGCCCTTAGTCTCCTCCTAGAATCCAAGTTCAAGTTCTCAGTTCTGGAATCTGGTCTTTATATGTCTTTATGAAGAGCACTATATGTTTTCTGGATCTGAAGGCCTAAAATATTACTTCAAATAATTGTTATTTAATAACCTATTTTTTATTTTGAATAAATAGAATGTCATTGTCACAGCAAAACACTAGTATGCCATTCTAATTCCTTAAAATACAAGAGAAATAGCTTTTGAACATTTCTGTCTTCTGTCTCGAAAACAACATCAAAGGACACCAAGTTTTTAACTCTGAATTAATTGCTTGATAACTTAGATGTTCCTTTCAATACACTTACAAGAGTATCATAGTAGCATATGAGTTTCTGAAAAGTGCTTTCATGACCAAACTAGCCAGGATAGTTTCAACCATAGCCTTAACAATTACTGTTTATTTTGTCTAATAAAGCGTGACCCTAAAAATTGTATTTAATTTGCATTATTAAGTGTAAATTCATCTATGATTTAATTTATCTTTTTCTTGAATCTAACTTTTAATAAATCGAGTGCTGGTAGAAACTGGAATATTGAAGCAGCATAACAGTGAATTATTGCAGAATCTGCTCTACAAATTCATTCTGAGTTGATTAAAGCAGACAGCTCGCAACCCTTAAATCAGCATGATCAGAGAAGTGATTTTCATTACTGAGAAATGTTACAGCAATACAAATGTTTCTATTTTCATTTAGAAAATAGATTAGCTCATCTTAGTGGAGGTGAATAAAAGGGGTGATTTGTGTGTGCTCTGTTCAAAATTTTTGGACATTATCATTATATTATTGACAAAATTGAGGATTGTTGGGACTATTTAAGATTATTTTGTGTTCTTCTCTCTCAGATAGGATGGCAGTATATATTTTTTTTTTTAACCAGGAAAATGGAAATTGGATACTATAACTGAACATCAATGCAAGTAGTGCAAGCCCAGTGTAATCTTACAGAAAACATATTTTAGTGTTTTCTTTCTGGGTCAAATAATAGTAAAACAAAAACAAACAAACAAAAAAAACCAGTTATAAAATAAGTCCAATCACTCAGTGAAAAAACTTATATCTTATCAAGAGTAAATTTTATTAAGTAAACTTCTCCTTTAAGGCAAGTAATAGCAACATCTTTCAAAACATGAATGTAAAAAGTTACTAAGTATTTAAATATTTAGTCATTGCATCATTTGGAAGGAAAATATCATTAACCATGGGTTAAAAGGGGTGATGAAGACAGTTATTGCTGTAAATAAAGCAAATAGGAGGTAGTCATATTAGTTTATACCATTTGCTTGCTTGTCAATTAAGTCCTATGGGTAATTGCTTTTGTCTCCACACTTCTCAGGTGATATTGTTTCCTTCTGAATGACAGTCATTTGTCCTTCTTCAGGTGTTGGCATGCTTTCATCACTTCTGTGTTGTAAATTGTACTCTGCCAATGCACCTCTGTTAATAAAGGAGCTAGTCGCATCTGGACAGCCTTAACTATCTAACCTAATTTCTTCAGCTCCTCATTAACCTAGAGTGCCAGGATCACTTTGAACCTTGTTCACATGGGCATTCATGTCCCAGGGTTAAGATGCTAGTTCTCATATGGAGAGCATTCACCTGATGGTGAGTGCAGCTCCAGGTGCACCCAGGAAACAATAAGCTGGCAAGGGTTTGTTGGTGTCACCATGGGGATAATGTTTATATCTCTGGATTGACAGAAAACTGCTGGATAACCTTTGCTAACAATCATTAATAGCCAACACTTTGCACAACACAAATAGAGGACAATTTATATTTCATAAAGCCAGAATATTTACCATAGTAAAAATTGACAATTGGCTGCTTCATTCCCTGACAGAGTTGTGGGAATGAACAGAGTTACAAATGTTGATTAGTTTGTTCATGCCAAAGTAATGAATGGTGATGAGTGGTAAAGAAGTAAGAAATATTGTAAATAAAAGAAATCTGATGAGACAAAATAAAAGATATGTACCAGTACTGAGAGTTTGGTGAAGTACTGAACAGAAGCTGAATTCTTTCCAAGGCTTCCAAAGAGTTCAAGGACTTTCCAAGACTTCTGAATCCTCCTCTATCACTGTCAGCCAGTAAACCATACTATGTTTTCCCTACAGGTCACAAAACAGAAAAAAATATGTTCTAAATTTTTTCCAGATTATGATATTCTAAAACTTAGTGTTTTGTTTACTATGATATGGTATTATTATATGATATTATTTATTTTATTATTATATTATATAATTATTATATTATATGATATTTTATTTACTAGGATATGCTCACTCCTGAATGAGTGTGACTGGAATTCAGATTGGTATATGTTTTAAGGAAAAATTTTGTCTTAAAAGTCCTCCTTTTACGTATTTTTTTTTCCTACTCTTCTTCAAGAGCAACACAATTTTGGTATATAGCTGAAATTGGGAAGCATAAATTACATTTTAGTGTTTGTCAATACACTGACAAACACTGCTGAATTGTGTTTTTGCTGAAATTCCATTTGCTGTCTATGGAGAATCATTTTTTGCATAATAAATAAGTTTAGAAACTGTCATTCGACTACCAAAAATGTTTAATTTGAATCTTTAAAAATGGGCCACAGCAAATGAATTTAATTAGGGCATGCTGTCCCAGAAAAACTCCTGCTTGACTTTGAAGATCTGGAACAAAAGTTGTCATTAGAAGGCAGCTGCCTACAGGAGGGAAGAGACTGATTTTTTTTTTTTTTTTTTTCTAAATTGCTGGGTTTTATTTTTATTTTAAAGAGTATGTATGCATGTCAGTTGAAATAATAGCATGTTTCAGCACCATAAGTAATATTTTGTTAATCTTACTGATTAAAATTGGGCAATTGTTGAGTGAGGTGCTAGCAGCATTGAATTCATAAGTATTAGTAATATCGTGTGTAAACTTTAATACTTGCTCTACCATCCTCTACCTCCCTTCCCCCAAACCTACCCCACCCAATTTTTTGTTTTCATAGTATGTAAGTGAAGGAAAAATATCAGATTACACAAAAGCTTTCCTGAACTGTTTTTAATCAGAGAAAGTCTTGGGGCTTCTTCAGTGCCTTAAACGTAGTATAGGCATACACTTATCAATATGTATATGCTATCTAATGATAAGTACTGTTTTTGGTTATATTCTTGTTTCAGATGACTAATGGATAACAGCGAGACTGCTGTTGGGTGTAACTCACTGGAGTTTATTAAAATCCACTACAATCTATGCTGTAGCAGTGGAGTGGTTTTTTTTCAACATAGAAGCAACAAACCAGGCATGTCCAATTGAAGCGAAGTGCTCTTAGACCTTGTTAGATATAATCTAATACATAGCATTTCTCTTGTTTTACCGTCTAAACCTAATTGTTTTCGAAAAATGTGCATTTCATTGTGCAAATAGCTAGACAGTTAGCTGACCAATTGCCCAAGCAAAAATAAGATTAAAATCCATATTAGAGCAATGATAGTAATGAAAGGATCTTGCTAATTTATAGTCTAAGAGAATGGTTGATCGAATGCTTACCCAGCTCCTGGTCCTAATTTACATTTATCACAGAGTGAGACTAAATTTTATTTTTCTATATTTGTTACTGTT
Source organism: Netta rufina (assembly GCF_964035555.1). Taxonomy (NCBI): domain Eukaryota; kingdom Metazoa; phylum Chordata; class Aves; order Anseriformes; family Anatidae; genus Netta; species Netta rufina. Next base: position 29,068,904 of record NC_140124.1, on the reverse strand, counting down.
AAAATAGAAGCAGAAATATGTTGTGGAACATTTCAATCAGAACATAAATAATAGTATAACATTTATTCAATTGATTGAGTTTTTATCATTGAGAATTTATCTCAACATATACAATATATAGTGAGCAAAGTACATGAGCCTATTTTATGTCTTAGATAGAAAAGTGTTATTTCCTAACCAACGTTTCTTATTTAAGCATATGTAGTAGAGCTGAAAATATTAACCAAATAAATGTAAGCTTTAGAGCTGAATTTCAGTGTGTATCTGTGCCGTTTTGTTAGTATGTCCTTGCACCACATCTGTAGTCACTCTGCCATACTCCACATGGGCAGAAGTGATCGCACGTGTGTTGCTCTGAACCTTTTTTCATGTGTGAAGCAAGACTGAAGTAATGTTGAGGAGTATTGAGATTTCTGCAGAAGCACAGGGCGTTTAATCACCTTTGGGGTTTTGGAGGATGACTGTGCCATTTTCCCTACGAGTTTCTGACAGCACAGCATATCAGAGAGATGTAGGGGTGTGTCACAGGTTGCAAAGAAACTCACATTGCTGTAATTTGGGCCTGAGTTTACATATTCTCTACTCCGTATTATCTATCTGCTATAAAGGATCTTTAATAATTCAGTACGAAAACTACGTATTGCCCACTGTGCCCAAATATGATTCCTGAAATGCTGAAATGTTTTCTAAAACCAGGGAATTGCATGGGCTGTTTAGCAGGGAGAAAAAAAAAAAAAAAAAAAAAAGACATCCGCTAGTGCTAGAAGAGGTGTCCTCAAGTCAAGGTTTCACATTCTGCATTTCAAAATTCAGAAAGCAAAGCCTTCCTCTGCAGTGGGCTAAAGCCCTGGCTGGCCCCTGGAGGAGAGAGGCAACATCTCACACTCATGAGCTGAAGTGTAAGGACAGTTGGAGATGCTGACCAGGGCAGAGACAAGCAGGAGATCTGGAAAGCGGGACTTACTGCTTCTCCTGCAGCACAGGAGCAAGGTGAGAGGCTCTTGTTTTCCAAGGAGATGAAAAACTGAAGAGAAACTATAGTCTCCCTCTCTCGGTTGTCTCTTGATAAGGCAACAAAGCTTTGGTGTTGCTTGGGAGTTGGGGTGCAGAACACAGCCTTCCTATGCCTTGAGATTTTCTGCTTGCTCCTAAAAATAGTTTTCTGCATTCATGGGCTATGATCGGAGCAGCAGTATAAACTACTGCTAGTTTTAATCTCTTTCAGAACCCTGTCAAATAGGCTTTGAGAGACTGTATATCATGTATCAAAGAGCTTTTCTCAAAAGTGATACTTAAACTTTAATGGCAAGTTGCGCACTATGAACTGGGCTTCTAAAATGAATTGCAAAAGATTGGAGTAAGCCTCAGAGGGAATTTCTACAGGAGATAGTCCAGACGTCCAAATGGGTAGATTGTTTTATCCTTTTAGTACTATTCAATACTTACATTCAGTTAAAACCATATAATTAGATTCCTGCTTATAGTCTGTTTTTCTCCATAAAAAGGCAATAATGTGTCTTGACTTTTATTTTATTGCAGTCTGGCTTATTTCATAGAATGCAGCTAAACTTCAGTGGAAACTGAGATGGCTTAAAATGGTTTGAAGCTTGCTTTTATTAAGAAGGTAGTAATATTTCACTGGAAATGCCTAATACCACGAGAGTGAGATCAAAGTGCAAAATGAATTATCCAGCTGTAATTTAAGATTAAACATTTATAGCTTTTACACAAAGACTGTTTCAGTGGATATTTGTAATAGAAAGACTGCTGACAGTTTGAAAATTTAAATGCATGTAGACCTTTCAAAGACCTTTCTGCAGTGGTATATAGGTACAATGGCAGTTCATAAAAATCATCCCAGGTTTGAATTTTGGTAGTTGTGTTTTTGCTACACCCTTAAAGACAGTGTAAAATGCAAAAGCTGTGCAGGACCTGCCTGGCCAAAGCAGCTGGAAGTGCCTGGAGGGGCTGCAGCCACGAAGCTGCCAGTGTTGGGAGGCAGCTTCTTACTTGGGCTTATGGCACTGAGACACAGCCACAATTTTATGAAAGCTGATTTAGATTACACTTTACCTGCTAGAAAATGTTCTCATGCTAAAGCTGTGTTATTATCAATTTTGCCCTACAATAACATGTATTTTATTTCATTACTGTTTAAATAGATTCAGTAGGAGTGTGTTAGTTATATAGCAGTTTTCTTTCAGTCTGTTATGAAAAAAAAATCTACAACTTGGATCAAACTCCAATTTTCAGTATTTTTTGCTATATTTAATTTGATCTTAAATACTTATATTTATTCTTTATATAACACTTTCTGTATCTTTCATATTTATCATGAAAGATATCATATTTATCATATTTATCTGTATCTTATCATATTTATCAAAATCAGTAACACTATACTCCAACTACTGTGGCATTCAGTAGGATTTGGTCCTATTTGGGCTTCACATGTAAGGTAGCTCTTGGAGAAATCTTAGATATCTTACATTGTGGATTTACTTCATGAGGGATCCTAACCGTGATCAAAATCATAAGATTGTAAATTAATCTCTTAATTGTTACAGATGCATAAAATAGATTTTTTTTTCCCCATTCTATCCAACTTCATAGTAGTCAAGAATTATGACCTTTCAAAAATCTCAATGTAATATCCTTTTAAAAAGGGATGCAGTGTCATGTTGAAACATTCCAACCTAGAAAAATTCTGTGATTCTGTGTGATTCTGTGATTTGTATATTTTCTGTCATGCACAAGACTGATGAGAGACCAATAATTTGTCAAGTAGTTTGATTTAGAAACTTAAATTTCCAAATTGTACCATGCAGTTTATAAAAGCAGAAGACTCATCTCTACTTGGACAGGAAAGTATTGCATAGCATGAAAAAGTTGATGGAAGTATTCAGATTTATTTTTTTATTTTTTTTTTTTAGCTGTTGTAATTAGATGAAGACATAAGAATATTTCTCCCAACTGATAATTCAAATATTCAATTCATTAGAGCCAATCTGTATTCTCAAACCTTTTTGCTCAAGGTTTTAAACCCAATAAAAACAACTTGATTGCAAAGTTCATATCTCTGCTTTCATATTAATACCTAGTGGCACCAATGATCAGTATACTGCACAAGTACCACACAAAAAGCTTAGCTATGTTTTCCAGTGTCACAGGATGTGTCCATCTCCTGTGTTCAAGTTGCCATAGATCAAATTATCTCATGAAGGTCATGTTACTGGTGTCCTGAGTTTTGGCTTTGGCATCTTCTGTTAGTGTTTTGATCTTTCATCCTGCTGAGTGCAATTGTGAAAGGCTGTTTTCATTGATCTCAATTCTGATTGCAGTAGTCCTTCGTACTAGCATTACATGCATACAAGTTAATGTGTTGTGCTTAGATACTTGAGACAAGAGCTGGCTTCTCTTTCTCAGGGATTAATTTCATATTTAAAAAGATGTTTTCTCATTTCCTAAATGTTTCAGAACAGCAAGTGTAGTTTAACATTTCTACAGATACCTGTTCTGAGTCTGGATTGAGCTATTTGTGGAAGACACCATTATAAACAGAAATGGAATGGTTAAGGTTTCCAGAGTCCAAGGCAGAAATATGAAACCAGTTTTGTGATGCTGACTGATAAGCTTCTGTAACTTCTATACAGAGATCTGGTTTATATTTTAGCACAGCTTGTTTCATGTTGCTGGCACCTGCATCAATAATATCGCCAAATAATAGTAATTACATGTATGTATATAATCAAGGTAATTTGAAATTAAGCCTTCCAAAGGAAACACTAAATACATAGAACAAGACAGTCAGGCTGTTAGCTCAATTTTTGTTTAATTTAGAGTAATGTTATCATTTTAAGTGTTCATTAAAGGTATTGGCTGTACAGCATTACATTCAGCACAGTTTTGTGCTCACTGGATCAATGAGTGACTTAATTATTACATGCTGTTCAGTAGATACCCTTTTTGGGTGTTTAGCAAGTTACCTGGTGCCAGCTGAGAAATATTGGGTTTTCATTAAGGCAAGAAGCTTTGCCGGTTTGAAGAGAATAGTGTGCTCATTAGAGTGACTAAAACCAAAATAAGCAAGGATAAATTGTTTTATGATTCTTATGCTGACAAGGGTTTTGTGTGTGTATTTCTTACATCCCTATTCTATGCCTCAACATCACAAAACTCAAGTGAAGATAAAAAGTTTGTGTGCAGCTTTGTGCTAGTAATGAATTCGTGAATTGTGATGCTGTTTGGTCGTGTGATAAACAGACCACCCCTGATGCATATTTTGCTGGATGTAACCCAGGAATAACTTGACAAAGATTATTTCTACTTGGCATGCTTGTTCAACAAGTCCTCAGTACTTTTTAAATTATTGTTTAGTCTGTTCAGTGGTGCCTGCTCCAGCCATCCATCCATGTGTGACCATGAATGTAGTTGCAGGAAGCCACTTGATCCAGGCTGGGGCAATGTGGCAGCAAGAGGCTTCATCTGGCAACACTGAACAAGGACCAAGGCACTGGTGACTGTCAAAAGCCATGTTATTGCCTCTCAGCTGTTCCCAGCTGCAATTGTCCCGGCAACCTTCCTCAAATGTACAACAGTAGTGCCATTGATCTCAGCAGCCATGGGCTTCCTTTGATTTCATCATGCTGGGCCCAAGCCATCTGTTCCTGGACCCAGTCCTTGCTCCGGGTCCCCCTGCCCCTCTATTGGACTGCCATGGATCCACGCACATGAACACATTGCTGAATTGAAAGTATTGGTTATCTGTGTTGCCTTTCCTTCCCTGAATGTCAGATAACATGGTTATGTGAATGATGTATTAAGCCCTAAATAATCAGAAGGAACTGCATTATGTGGCTAGACTTGGTAGTTATTCCTTCCTTGATCAACATTATGGGAGCATGGTAGAATTTAATTCAGTACACTGTATGTAGTGAAACGTGCCACTGGTACAGTAACTCAAAGAAAGATTGTTACTTGGTTGTCATCACTTGACTGAAGAATGGTAAGAAAGTTGATTTGGAATTAAAATAAATTTAAATATTTAATTAAGAAATAAACATTGTACCTTAAAATAATGTAGCATTTTGTGTAAATGGACTGTGTGCGTTTGTGAAGGTAGGTAGTCTGTTTTGTGTAGTTTAAAGTTTGAAGTAAAGCCTATGTTGTTGTTTTTGGTTTTGTTTGTTTGTTTGTTTGTTTGTTTTTTTAAGTAAATTATGATATTGTATACTTTTACTATTTAAAATCTGATTTTAGATGCATATGATGAATTTGTCTTCACTAACGATTCCAATTAATGGAGAAGTAATACAAGGATACAGTTGTGCTCCAGGGTATTTGAAAATTGCCTGGAGTTTTCTGTGTAACTCAAGGCATTTTGACAAAAGAAGTCTAGGGCCGTGCTAATTCCCGTGACAAATTAATACCATATTTCTATATTACATTTCACAAGACAGAATTTACTGTTTCTGTCTTTTAGATTATTTGCATGAATGCAAGATTCCTATCTTATAAGAAATTAGTGAATTGTTATCTGTAAATAAAATTTATCTCTGAACTATTTGTGGAAACATGATGTGTGTCACTTTATGGTGTTAGAAATTACTAGTATAGGAGTTAAGAATAGAAATTACAGTTATTCATGTGAAATAAAAGAAAAAGTAGATAAAAGCCCAAAATTCTGTCCTCTCATTTAAGTTAATGTTTTCATTTGAAGTTCCATTTCACCACAAATTGTACAGTCCTGTTTAAGTCCACATTGGCTAGTAGTTTTTGTTTTCTCTGATTATAGCAAACCTCAAATAATAGTTTTTTTTTCAGAGTGGTTTTGGGAGCTATTTACCTCTCCTACATCTCACATTTACTTCAAGCAGTACATTAATAGCTAAAGCCCTAATTTTTAATGGAGGTAGATTCCTCTAGGGTGCAAGCCAGAGTTATATATCTCAGTTAGCAGTGCGAATAACCTCCATGAGCCAAACTGTACATCTGGGGTTGTTCAGTCAGCTTCAGTGCACTCAGCAGTAGAGATCAGAAATTGTTTAGTATGCTCTGTTAGCATATATTCTTTTATTGAGAATAATAGTCTAATATTATTCACTCCTTTCCTAAAATCACGAGGGTGTGTGATGAAAATTATCATTGTTTTACTCTTTTTTTAATGTGTGGTGAATTGTTTTAAAGGCCTTTGTATGCCCAACAACAACAACAAAATCTCTTGCTAGGAGAATTTGTTTGGTGAGTATGTTAATTCTGTAGCCACAGTTAAGACTGTGTGCTCATATTAATCAGTTAATTCTTGAAAGGAGTTCCAGTAAAGTAAATAATCTAGGCTGAATATGTGAGCAATATTAGGTATGCACCATAATAGAAGCAAATTGCTGTGGGCTAAATTTGATAAAATGGGACAATAAGCATTACTAAACCTTCCCTAGGGAGGAAAAATGACGACCTTTGGCCTGAATTTATGCTCTGACAAAAGAAAAAATACATTCTAATTCTTTGCATTTTAAGTTGATGTTGGTTGGAACCTCTATTGCTGGAATTGGAAGTTAAAGAAACTAAAAATTGTGGATCTACTGGAGATGGTAGCATTCTCTGACCCAAATTTTGGAGTAATAATATGAGTCTTTCAAGCTACTTTTGTTGTTGTTGCCTTTTTTTTTTTCTTTTTTTTTCCCCTAATACTATGCCAGTACTACATAGTTTTAGATGTAAATGTGTATTATTAGATTTATTTTTTGTTGTGCTTTAATGTTATATACGTCTGTCCCTTTATATAATATTTCTTACGGAAGTTCCTAATCTAAGAATGTGAAGCATTACGTGACTGTTGTCACGGAATGCCTACTTTTTATTTACTTGAAATTGCTAAATGTTTTCTGAGACTTCATTATTTCCAGGGATATTGTATGTACTTACTATCACAGGCCTACGCTTTTGTCTTCTCAATTCTCAATTAAAACAAGCATGAGCTTTGAGCTGGCTCTGCACTGAAAATGCTGATAATCCCAATGGAACAATCTATCTACCACATTTTGGGAGCACACCTTCCTTCTCAAGTTTCGCTGCAGTCTGCTTGCCTGACAGTACTGGGAAAAAATGTCCCTTTGGGGACATATGTGTAGCTTTCATAGAAAAAGGGCAAACTTTCAGTTTCAAATAAAATTGAGAGCAACGATGTTCAAACCAAAATAGGCTCTTGGGAACCTTAGACACCCTTGGGAGACATTCTGGTCAGTCTTCTATGGATTTTGTGGAATGTTTATTTCCAGATCAAGGCTGAAGACTTGACCTTTTTAAATATGCAAGGTATAGGTAAAAATTACTTACAAACGATATTCACACTTGTGTATATGTATGTATCTAAGCATATGTTAGATATAATATACATACAGACCTGTATCTGTTAGATGCAATGAAATATTTGGCTGGGGTTCCTGATATTAAATAAAGAAGTAGCTTGGAAGTCCTGGTTGTGTTGCAAAGAAACGTACATGCTCAGTATTTTCAGCCTATCTTCTCTGTGGTAAAGGATTCCTCTTCAGTGAATTAGAAATCATTTATCTCTAGGAAAGGTGCACTGAGGTGGATGTATAGGATATAGGACTTGACACACTCTGTGATGAGTGTGTATTGTGTGTCCTAATCATGCTTCAGAAGGGCTTTTGCTGTGAAGCTCAGATAACACACCATCTCTTTCTGCTGAAGGGTTGTGTTTTTTTTTTTTCTTTTCCCCTGGAGTGGTCAATCACAGTGACATTAGGTATGATTTGGGCTTTATTTGGCTTTATTTACACCCTGTCTTGGCTCATCTGGCTCCAGGAATTACGAGACAATTTTAGAAATTAAAAAATAAAAATAATTAAAAAATAATAAAAAAATAAAAATAAAAAAAATGTTCTTGCATTGTCTTTTTATAGCATTTTGCTTTGCTAGAAAAATCATTCACCAGTGTCTCATAGCTATTTATTTGGCTTTAGCATTTACACAGATTGCAGGGTGCTGTCACAATTTTTAGTAACTTCAACAGTCATTTCTAGAACAATAAAGCCAAATGACCCTTGAATAACAATTTATGTAATTGTTTTCTTTTGCATATCCCATACTAACCAGCTACCAGATGTACATCAAACTGCTGTAGCTGGTTTTTGAGCTATACATTGCAAAAGTTTTGTATTTTATTTACTTTTATATAGAGAATATAACAATATGTAAAGATTTATGACTCTTTTAAATAGAATCTTTACAAACTTTGCTAGTATCTGGCCTAAATGTTCACTTGGATTTGTCAATTTATGTAGCAAGTTTGTATTTGAGAGATGGATAGAAATGACTGTATATCCTGAAGAATCCTGACATATTCTGATAAACAGCCCAACCATTTTGTGTATGTTTATTAAAATTGTGACATAAGCAGAAATGGCTGCCTAGAGCAACATATAAGTTGCAATTAACTCTTTTGATGGATCTGATTTATTTATTTCAAACCCTCCTCTGCCTCTTTCTTCAGCCAGTTTGGGTGGAAGTTGGAGGGAAGGTATGACCTGTACTACCAACCTTTCCTCACTTAGGTCTTCAGGCCATCATAACTCTCCATTCAGTGCTACCTAGAACAAGCCTCTGCTGCATGAATTTCCAAGTAACAACTTAGAAAGTACAATGAAGCACAAAGAAAAACTGTTTAAATGAAGATTAATTAATGTCCTTCAATCCTCAGAGTTTTTGAGCAATATCAATCAACAAAACAGGCATCACAATATGCAGAACTTCAAATAAAAAAAAAATCACAGCACGTAGAAGAAGAAGTATGGGAACAATAATGTCAGTTTGGTAAAAGCAATGTATAACTTGTTTGACTATTTATTTAGAAATGGTTTTTTGTTTGTTTGTTTTTTGAAGTGATGCATGTAGTAGCAGTTAAGGCTGTGTTTGGCTTTTCTTTTGGGGTGACATGGGGAGAAGAGTTATGGAAAAGGAACAGTGAATTGTTGTAGTTTTTAAATGATGCATCTGTGCCATTACAAAACATGAGAAAGTCTGCCGTATCTGGAAACTCATAGTAATGGTTTCTGCTATTTCTTATGCTTTCCTGAAAACAGTCAAATAAGATTTTGATAAAGATAATTTCTCTGTTCAGCGCTGTTCTAGACTAGACTTCAGTACTTCATATTTTAAACACAAATGCATTTAATTGGAACTGCACATGATCATAAATTTGTCTATCTTCATGTTGGTTATTTTCTGTCTTTTCAGTACTACTCCCCTTTTCTGCTTCAGACATCTTCAGTGTTCCTCTGGTTCCTGCCAGATTTCTGGGCGCTTAGAGCTCCTGGACATTCTTAAGTCACTCAAGTGTCATTTGGTATCCTGTATATGTGTACTTTTTCCAATAATAGCCCTTGGTCTTTATCAGTTTGTTTTTAATATTGATTTTACACAGGCAGACTCCCATAGGATGTTTAAGTTAACTTAGTGGATGTAGACATTGCCATGCCCACTGAGGTCTGCCCAGTTTTCTTTGTATCTGCATCTCTGTTTATACTTCCTAGCATGTATTCTTTTTAGCCCTGTGGCATTTAGTTAGTTATTTTTATTTTAATGTTTTTCAAATGCATTTTTTCCTTTGTAGATAAGTGATCATGTCCCACTTTCATAGAAGTGATCATGTCCCACTTTCATATAAGCCTTGCATGTCTGAAATCAGTCTTTCTTAGTACTGTTAACAGCCTAAAATGTGATGTTTTTCTTCATCAGTGTTTTCAGGCTTAATGCTCTTTTGCATCTAAATGTTCAGAATCATTGGTATTCATGGTTATCAAGTTCAGCTGGCTAGTTTAAGACCATTCTTTTTGTCAGCTTATAAGGGTATATTTGGCTTGTCTTTACTAATCTTAAGTCCAATTTCTCTTCAAGTGACCATACATCATCATCTGTATCATATGTTCATGTTTTCTGGTGTTAGCAAAGTTATCTGCATACCTTAAAAGTTGCTGCAGGCTCATCCTAAAAACTCCTTAGCAGTCATACTGCTTTCCTAGAACCACTGTGTAAAGCTGTAGGGATCCAGCTGTGGGGAACTATGTATCTCCATGCCGCAATCATTTATTAAGATGAATAAGGGCAAAGATGTCACTCAATATTAGTGCTCTGATATTTTGAATCAGAAACACTCCAATGTATCACTGTAATAATTTTATAAAAGGTTCCAGATTTTTTGTAATTCAGAGACCATTTCATACTATGTAATGATTACATTTATTCTTTAAATCTGCTGGGTACTGCGATCCTGTGATCTTACTTCTTTTATCTCATTTTAATTCTCTCTCTCTCTCAAACAAAAAAAAAAAAAAAAAAAAGAAAAGCATAATTGTGTTGTAACCTCTGTCTTAAACGTTGTGAATATTTTTAAGTCAGTACCTCCTTGATTTTCAGCCTCTTCATTGGACTAAATGTTGAGTATGGAAAACTGCAAGAAAGGTAAGAGAGAAAGTTCCAGAAAAATATACAGGTTGCAGCCAACAACAAAAAAGCTTTAAGCAGGTGAAAAACGGGCCTGTGATGTAGGCTCCCTTCACTGTTATGATACTTCTTGCCAAATGTAACAGGCTTATACTGACCGAGTTAGCCACAGCACAATAGCTCTTCTTGTTTAACCTTGCTTTAGCAGAGCGGATTGCCAGGCAGGTTGTAGGAGCTCAGCGCAATCTCTTGGGTAGTGGATGTCGATGATCCTTTCTTGAGTTGCACTTTGTCTGATGGAATGATGCATCTGAGTCATTGAGAGGCGATCAGCTTCGGGGCAGACGCGTTCTGCAGTGAAGTGGGGGATCAGACAGGCAGGGCTAATTTTTCCGGCACCGAGCCCACTCGAGGGAGATGCCAGAACCCGGCAGCTCTCGCGAAGGAGGTGAATGAGGCGAGAACGAGGCGTAGGTGGAGCCAGCAGCGCCCCCTGCCCGGCCGTTCAAAAGCTGCCCCTGGAGAGCCTGAGTGACCGCAACCGGCAAACAGGGCGTGGTGCGTGAGAAGGGAGTGGCACTGCAGTTCGCGCAGGCAGGGCGAGCAGGAAGGGCAGGGCGTGCCCCCCCGCCCATACAAACACCTCCTCTAACAGCGGTCTACCGCTAGCTCAGCTACAATGGTGTACACCAGGCACAGTGTGTTCTCCAGAAGACTGTACACACCCAGACCGACTGCCTGCTCAAAACTGTGGCAGTTCAGGTCTCCGGGTGCAGGGAGTGCCTGAGCCTGTTGCTGCCACCTGCGGGGGGGCAAAGAGACTGTGTGCGTGAGGTGCGAGCAGGTGGATGACCTGGTCCGCCTCTTGGCATAACTCGAGGAGGTCAAGAGGTTGAGGGATATCAGGGAGCATGAGCACGAGATACACTTGTGGAGCAACTCCCTGTGTGGCCTGAAGGACAGGCACCGGGGTGAGACACCCGAAATGGGGGTGGACCCCCTGCCCTGTTGCTGTTGGGCAGAGGCAGGGGACCTAGGAGTTGAGGAGGAATGGAAACAGGTCCCTGCTTGACATTGCAGGCGATGCTCTCCCCCACTGGCCCCACCTTCCCAGGTGCCCTTATGCAACAGGTTTGAGGCACTGGAGCTTGAGAGACCAGTAGCTGAGGAAGAGGTAGAAAGTCTACCCAGGAGGATGCCTAGGGTGAGGAAGCCAATTCCATGCCTCAGGACTGCCTCCACCAGTACAGAAAGAAGGGTGACTGTTGTGGGTGACTCCCTTCTCAGGGGAACAGAGGGTCCTGTTTGTCAGGCTGACCCTACCCGTAGGGAAGTCTGCTGCCTCCCTGGGGCCAGGGTCAGGGACATTGCCAGAAAGCTTCCCAACCTGGTTCGCCCCTCTGACTATTATCACTGACAGCCTGGACTATTAAAAGAGGATGACATTGAAGAGAGAAGCCTGAAGACTATCAAACGGGACTTCAGGGGACTGGGATGGTTAGTGGATGGAGTGGGAGTACAGGTGGTGTTTTCATCCATCCCTACGGTGGCAGGGAGGGGTACAGAGAGGACACAGAAAGCCCACCTGATAAACACGTGGCTCAGAGGCTGGTGCCAATACAGAAATTTTGTGGTTTTTTTTTGACCATGGGGTGCTTTACTCGGCACCCGGCCTGATGGCCACAGATGGGTCCCTATCTCTAAGGGGAAAACGGATCCTGGACCAGGAGCTGGCTGGGCTCATTGAGAGGGCTTTAAACTAGGTGAGAAGGGGAACAGGGCTGAAACAAGGCTTGTTAGAGCTGTGCCAGGGGGAACAATGGCAAGGCTGGGAGAGAAGGCAATGGCCCAACTGAAGTGCATCTACACTAATGCATGCATCATGGGTAACAAACAGGAGGAGCTGGAAGCCATCGTGCAGCAGGCAGGCTACAACTTGGTTGCCATCATGGAAACGTGGTGGGACCGCTCTCAGGACTGGAGTGCTGCAATGTCTGGCTATAGGCTCTTCAGAAGGGACAGGCAGCATGGAAGGGGTGGTGGTGTGGCTCTCTATATCAGAGAGAGTTTGGATGTCGTGGAACTTGAGGCTGGGAATGATAAGGTTGAGTCCCTATGGGTTAGGATCAGCGGGAAGGCCAACAAGGCAAGCATCCTGGTGGGGGTCTGTTATAGACCACTGAACCAGGACGAGGAGACTGATGAGGAGTTCTACAGGCAGCTGACAAAAGTTGTGAAATCGTCAGCGCTTGTCCTTGTGGGGGACTTCAACTTCCCAGATACATGTATGTCCTGGAAGCACAACACAGCCCAGAGAAAGCAGTCTAGGAGGTTTCTGGAGAGCGTGGAAGATAGCTTCCTGATGCAGCTGGTTAGTGAGCCTACCAGGGGAGGTGCCCCGCTAGACCTTCTCTTCACAAACAGAGAAGGACTGGTGGGAGATGTGGTGGTTGGAAACTGTCTTGGGCAGAGTGACCATGAAATGGTAGAGTTCTCCATTCTTGGAGAAGCCAGGAAGGGGACCAGTAAAACCGCTGTATTGGACTTCCGGAGGGCCGACTTTGAACTGTTCAGGGAACTGGTTGGCAGAGTCCCTTGGGAGGTGGTTCTGAAGGGCAGAGGAGTCCAGGAAGGCTGGGCGCTCATCAAGAAGGAAATCTTAATGGTGCAGGAGCGGTCTGTCCCCATGTGCCCAAAGACGAGCCGGCAGGGAAGAAGACCGGCCTGGCTGAACAGAGAATTGTGGCTTGAGCTTAGGGAGAAAAAGAGGGTTTACAATCTTTGGAAAAGAGGGCGGGCCACTCGGGAGGACTATAAGGATGTTGCGAGGCAGTGCAGGGATAAAATTAGGAAGGCCAAAGCTCATCTGGAGCTCAATCTGGCAACTGCCATCAAAGACAACAAAAAATGATTTTACAAATACATTAATTCAGAACAGAGGACTAAGGAGAATCTCCAGCCTTTACTGGATGTGGGGAGGGGGCGAACTTAGTTACGAAAGATGAGGAAAAAATTCTATGATTCTGTGTTTCTGTGATGGTTGGGTAAAAAAAAAAAACATGTTTAGTTAAAAATCTAGGTTTGTAATAATAGACCGAAGTTACAAAGATCTATTTTAAATTAGGAGTTGTTTTAATAGTATACTTAACAGTATTGGATCTCCTTATCAGCTCCAATATCTTATCTAGCTTTTGAGCTTGTTCAATCTGACCTGCAATCTTCTGAGCACTGCACTTTTTCTGTTCGTATCTCTAAAGGAGATATCTAGAGCAAGCTGTTTGAGGACATTATTTTCTCTTACTAGGGATTACGTGGCTTGATCCTAGCTTTCTTTTTTGGATAATCCTTGTTCCCAGAGATTATACTGTTGGATATCATATAGTAATATCCTTCCTCATCTTTCCCAAGTTTCTTAAAAATATTTGTAGTGTCTTATCTTGATTTGATTACATTTTTGGCTCTAGCCTTTAGGGTACTTTCCTCTGCCTGCAGCCTTCTTAAGGCAGAATGTCTTCACAACATGTGTTTTTAAATATTGTGTTACTTCTATCAAGGTTTACAATGTTTGTTACTATCTTTCATAAAGAGAGAGATGTTTTCACTGTCTATGGTGTACATGTAGGTGTGCATGGCTGAGTTAGGCACTGTAAACTCCAGTTACAGCCAGAGAGGACAAAAAAGCACTTCAGGGTGTGTTTTATTTATTCTGGATGTCTACTTGGAGATTGATTTACTTCATCCTTAAGCTGTATTGCCTAGGAGACTAGTTGAAGCATCTACCACATAATGTCTGTTTTTAGATTATGTGTATGAGAAAAGATTAATCTGAAGATAGATTCAGTTCGGTGTGCAGCCTTCACTGGACAGCTTTTAGATTTAGGGTGACCCATTGCAAAAGTGCTTATTTTAGATTAGGTTTGACATTATCCTAGGAAATAGTGAAGCATATGAGCAAAGAACAAAAAATACTTTGAAAGTACTAATAATTGTACCTTCTAAAATGCTGGAATATGAATTTCCTGAGAAAAACACATGAGTGAGAAGATTAATTTCAGTGTGTTTGTGTTTAGAGAAAAGGATGTCTCTTCACAGAAGCCTGACATTTAAACCTGATCTGCCAGAGAACCAGGCATGAATATGAAATCCATACGTCAATTCTGCATTTGTGTGAATTTGTTTCTCTATATTGTGAATATTCACAGCTGCAAACTTTGTAATGATATTTACTGTGGCAGTAAAGTTTGCTTTTTATTAATTTTACCCTAAAAAAAGAGCCAGAGAAACCCAGGAAATCACTGGAATGCCTACTGAATTATAACTGTCTAAACCAGAAATCAAATAAACTAACCCAGGTGGAAGCACTATCTGGAATTAATGCTACATCTTTTTGCTGATCTTCATTGGATTTGCACAATTATGAATGATATATAACTGACAGTCTGATTCACAAACTTGCATAAGCCTTATGGTATTTGGTAAAATTATATTTTTCATTTTTGATCGATGTTTTCTTTCTGATAAGTATTACTGTGGGAAAACAGTGATTACCACTCATTTCTCCTGGGTGATTTACAGACCTTATTCGGGCAAGAATGGCATAAGTTGAAATCTTCCTTTAGGCATCTCAGTGAGCTGTGTTTTTAATTTTTCATCTTCCTGGAACTGCAATGTAACTTCCTAAAGACCAGGTGTCCCACTGACAGTAACTGCAACACAACAGCTAAAACTGAAGCCAACAGCTTGGCCAAATTATAATGCTACCCACAGTGTCTTGCTCACCCACTAGTAATTCCCAGATCTTGAATATCTATGAATAGTTTGTTTTAGGTAATAAGAAATATTAATCTCTAAATGAAACTCTGCGATGCAAATAGAATGTGCTGAATAAATATCAATTATTATTCATTAAAATGCAAATGTAGATAGGCACTTTAGAGACAGTTTAAGTGGTCAAAATAAATGGAATAAAAGAACACAAGTAATTAGACATTTATAACTTACATAATAATGTATTGCCATGATTACTGGACACACACATTGTAGAGCTCTGTGTTTGTCCTTCAGCTTTATGCTGTCACCTCACAACAATTTTTATGTCCAGCGAATATTTAAAATATTCAGGCACCACAGCTTGTACTTAAATTTTATTGGATTTGTTTTAAAGATAACTTTTTCAATGGCAGTAAATTTTAGCTGTATGACTTGAATTAATTTTAATGAATTCTGTAGTTAAATCCCTGTACATTGTTTAAAAAGCCTACTCTGTTTCCAGGGTATAATGGATTGGAATATTTTAGTTTACCACTTAATGAGCATATGTTTTCCAGGTTTACATAGGTTTTATACTTTCAATTCTGCACAGAAAAACCATTAAACCCTGTACACACATGTCAATCAAAAAACAAGAAAAGTGACAATGAATTTATTTTAATTTATTTTATTTCTATTTTTTGTGTGCTTGATATGAAGGGCTCATTGAAGTACATGCTCATCTTAGGGGTGATATGCAGCAACTTGTTTTGGTTTTAAATTGCTATCAGGACCAAACATGAATTGAACAGCAGTGACTACCAGGACTTCCATGAAATGGCCGCACTTGTAATATGTTTGAGGTTAAAATTTGCAGCAGTCTAACAGTAGGTCTATGATAATAAAGAGAAATAGCTCTTGTTATGGTCACAGTATTGTTAGGAGAATGCTTCATTAAGCTGTATCTGCGTGTATACATGTACTTTGCTAATTAATGCTCAGTTTAGCCATATGTCAACATTTAACCCTTCATTGTCTCTTTAGTTAGATGTTAAAAACATCAAGTAACATAAAAATAGTTGTGGGTCATGTTAATCTGTTCAATCACTTGAATCTACAACGAAATGAGATCCAAATATAAATTATGGTGCCCCATTTAATATTTTTACTATTACACATTTTAAAACAATTTTTTTTTTTTAGCTATTATCGAGAGCACAACATTTTATATTTGAAAACTAATTTTTTAGGGAGTTCAAGTGACTGTTTTTCATGGTCTATAGAAGAGCTTGTTTAGATCTTTCTCCTTGTGGAATATTATTGTGAAATTTAATCATGTAATATCCTTTTCTAAGTAGTTTGAAATAACATCTAGTAGGAATGAATTGATTTTTTATATATTTTGGTGTACGATAGCAACAAAATGGGAGATTATTTTAATGTCATCAGAATTAATTAACATATAGTTGGCACATATAAATTATGGTCAAAATTCTTGATGCATTCCAAATTACATTCAAATTGCAAAGCAATGAGTGTTATTTTATGGAGGAAAATCTCCAATATATTTTTATTTTTATTTTTTGTTTTTCCATTTGTTTCAATCCCTGCAGTAAAATGTGAAAGAATCATTAGGTGAAGTCCCACAGGAGCGTTTTCACTCTTTCCTGGAGCCAGTGGCAACAAAATTGGATACAAAGCAGACTAGATAGTCATCTGAAATTTAATGATGTGAAGACATGAAAAGGTATTGAAATATTTCATATCTTCATTCTGTGTAAGTATAACAAAGGCAGAGAAAAAGGAAAGTTTCATTAAATTCTCTCAGTAAATGCTGTGGCAGATGATTGCCTTTTTTATTTATCCATGTTGGCCCTTTGAGTAATTGGGATGGTGATGTTAGTAAATTTTCACACTGGTGTCCCTCAGTGTTTGCCCGTCTGCCTGTTCCAAATAATAATAATAATAAAGGGTAGCAGATCTCATTTTCATATGGGAAAGTACTTTATTCATTTTCTTTAAACAAGTAGGCAAAGGGTACAGTGTGCTGTAACTGATAGAAATGGAAATTCTTTATGGAGTGGCAAGGGTGAAATAATATCAGTATGAAGGCTAGAAATAGAATCTCCCCACTGTGCAAAGAACACAGAACATGCACAGACAAAATCTCATTTCTTTCAAGTTTGCTTCCACTAGCATTGTATCAGGACCTTGCAGGTCTTGTAACATGGTGTTCACTTTAATATTACCTTTTACTCATTCACCTAACTTCCTACCCTTCTGCCCTGCTCCCTGTCATTTTCTCTCTGTTAAGATGAACAGATATCTCTACAAAGAATATTTGGTAATGGTTTTAAAAAAAACAGACTATTTTTCGTTTCAGCATCACTTAAAGATGCTTAGATATGGTATCAGTAATGTTTGTACAAAAGCCTACTTGGGTCCAAGAAGCCACACGTTGTATAAATAAATCTGAAGAAATCCTTCCAATGCCATTATTCATTATTATTAATGAACACGTTTCTAATACTGTTATGCCCAAAAGAGGAAAAGGAAAAAGCATATTGTCAAAAATGCGTGTGCATATGTGGTCACATGTATGTTAGAAAAGTATAATTTCTGTCAAGAGGGCCTAGCTATGTGTAAATATATTACCTGATCCAGTATGTTACTGAACAGAAGGTGAAAATTCTAGATGTTATGATCTAAGTCTACATGTATTTAAGGGATCTACACAGAAAATACAGAATGTAAAAATGCACCATTCATGGTATTATTGGTACAAGTGTTGTGATCTAATGAAGTAATGTAATGAATACACTGATCAGGGAATCATATGTAGTCAAAGTGCATTTGTTAAACATTGTTTTTACCTCATGATCTTCTGCATATTAGAATAGGAAACTAAGGTACTTATATTATTCTAATATTCAGGTTTCTGTTTGCAAGTTGAGGGATTTGTGTTCTTGGCAATTAATTTCAGGTGTCTGTATGTTTGCTTCATACAATCCGTTGCGGATTCTTTTGTAAATGACACCAAATGTCAGCCTTTTACTGAATACGCGTTTCTTCTGAATTCTATTTGTGACACCACTATTTACTAGTGAAAGGTTCAGAACTACATTTTCTTTTTGAAAAATTAAAGTTTAGTTATTGGGTGAGTGGTTGGGAAGAACATCTACATCAACTGTCGGGTACATTAAATCATTGGAGTTACATAAGACATGAGGGTTACATTTATGAGTCACAGGAATGCGATTCTCTGCTTTTGTTAGGGATAATTTTCTTTAAATAATGCTGTCATGTGAGTCTTGATAGAATTTATTGACCTTATGGCTGAAATCTAAAACATTTCTGCTTTGACCTTAGGAGGGAACAAGAGTCTGAATTTTTAATTGTTGATATTTATTTCACATTTATCAAATAATAATAATAAAAAAAAAAGCCATAAACAGTTACTGAATAATGTGAACTGTTACTGAATCCTTAGATGTAAACTCACTAATTTTGAAATGTCAAGAATAGGCAATCCATCCTCTAGTGAAAACTGTTTTATATGGTAAGGGCTTGTGGGCATTTTATTATAATGTGGGTGAGAGGAGGACATTGTCAATTTGGTGGAAAAATCATTTAGAATATTTAAGTGGCCTTTATCTCAAGATATCAGTAAGACTACTCTGAGGTTAATTTTCATTAAGATAAAACACACATCTCCTGTGTGTGTTTTATTGTCATTCATTGGGTAAGTATAATGAACCAGATGAACAAATGGTTCTTCAATACCTTAAAGAAAGAAGAAAAAAAAAAAACAAACTATGAGGATGCAAAGGAAAAGACAATTGCATCTTGTTACTGCAGTTCTTTTACGAAAGTCAG
This sequence comes from Netta rufina, assembly GCF_964035555.1. Taxonomy (NCBI): domain Eukaryota; kingdom Metazoa; phylum Chordata; class Aves; order Anseriformes; family Anatidae; genus Netta; species Netta rufina. The sequence goes on along the minus strand of NC_140124.1, from coordinate 29,049,815 downwards.
AATAAAATGACAATGTTAAATCTTATATGTGGAATGATTTGTATAGTAAGATCTAGATTATGTTAAAACCTAATAACAAAATGTTTTGACTACATGTAAATTTTCTGACATTGATTTTTTTTTTTTTTTTTTTAACAGCACAAACTAAAATAGATCTCAAATTAGATTAGGTATAATCCTAATGCTGGATGCAAAAGCTTGAGTTTTCTCAATATAGCAAAGATGGATGCAACTAAGGAGAAAGTTGTCTTCATCGTGGTCCATCTTTTTAAGTTAACATGTTATGCTCTTCTGTGTTCAGAGAGAAAAAGAGAAGAGAGAGGTTACGTGAGCAATAAAGCTGAGGGTGTTCCTAAACTCTGGCAAAAGAAATGCAACTAGATCTCACCAGTAACATAGAGTAAATGGAGTAAAAGATAGTACTGATAGTTATGTTTTTATTTATTTATTTATTTATTTATTTATTTATTTATTTATTTCTGTTTAGCTGGCATATTTCTGGTAGCCAAGGGAACTTTGTCATTGTTTGAATGCAGAATCATTTTTCATTATTTGGTGGCAATGCGCCATACTTAATATATTAAATTTGTACCAATTGGTTGCCTGGCCCTGTTTATTTGTCTGCACTTTTTCTTTATTTTAATAAGCCTCTGTAAAGATTTAATCTTAATCATTTGGTGTAGTAATCACTGACAGGTAACAGACTGTTAACTTTTAAACAAACTTTTCTATTTGCTAACATAGCTACAGACTGAAAATAAGTCTCTTTCAATGCATCTGGAAACATATGGGCAAGGCTAAATCATGATTCAGAGAAATGTCCTCTTAAATTAGAACTTTGAGAAGGATATAAGTAATGTGATCAGATGGCATAAATGGAATAAAGGGAGGAAAAAAAGTTCAAAACAGATGCGTGGCAGCAGTCTTTCACACGCACAAAAAATGTGTGGAATGACCTTCCAGACATGATAAAGCTATGCAAAATTGAACATTGGGCCATTCAGGGAAATTAGAAAGCATCCAGGGTCATGTGTGGCAAAGTAAGCTTGGAAATGGAGGGAGAGCTATTAAAATAAACTTATTGTCATCTGTTCTTGTAAATATAAATACTGAATTTACTGCCTGCTGTACGTAGTTTAGATCATCACAACACACCATCCCTCTCCTTAGTGAATCATCAGAGCAACTTGTATGGGCAACTTGTTTAATTTTTACCTTTTGACCTTTTATCTGCTTATTTACAGCTTTCTTATAAATTCACTGCAAGGGGTTGTCTGTCCAGATTTTATGACTATAGTGGAATCATGTCATTCGTGAAGTTCCTCGGCAGCAGAGAATGAATCCTGTAGCAGAAAGGTATGTTTAGCTTCTTTTATTTTTAAAAATTTATTTTTAAATTTTTAGACCTGGAGGAATTCCATGTAGAATACTAGATGGTCTCTCTCGTAACAAGTTTTGGATACTTCCTACAGAAAACTTAAAACTTTTTTTTTTTTTTTTTTTTTAAATCAGTAGCAGTTATTTTTTCATAACAAAGTTTATGAATAGAGTTACAGTATTCTACATAAGGTATGTAAGTCTAGCCTTACAGGTAGACTAAGAAAGCTGACAGGATTCTGAAGAGGATAACAGTAAACTGCAGTTTATCTAAATTAAATGTTGAGAGTTTTAGGTTTATATTTTTGTTCCAGTTATAAATATGTCTGAGTAAATAAGACTGTTCCCTAGACAATAATAGCTAACTGGCTGTTGTGCACTTAGGTTGTCTCAAGTCAAAAATTGATTGTGAGTCTGCACAGTTTGTCAGAAGTGAATCTGTCTCAGAGAAATTACCTTTGACTAAAAAAGTAATTATGGCAGCAGAAGAATGTTGTTCTGTTTTTTCAGAGTCACCATCCCTGGAGGTCTTTAAAAGACATTTAGAAGTTGAACTTAGAGTTATGGTTTAGTGGAGGACTGTTAGTGTTAGGTCAGAGGTTGGACTCGATGATCTTGAGGTCTCTTCCAACCTAGAAATTCTGTGATTCTGTGATTCTTTTCTTCAGCAACTTATGTGTATATGTAGTTTGAGCATAAATCAGTTTCAGCATAAATCATTTTCAACCAAGGTTGAAAAGATTCATTTCTAATCAGGAGATGAAAAATTATTTTCTCTAAAATAGCATGATTTTTTTTTGCCACTTTATGGTCTTTCAGGACAAAGCCAAGAGTTTTTTGTGGAGCCAGTGTTTTGACAGAGTCAGTAGTCTTCCTAAGGTAACACTTTTTAATGACTGATATTTCAGTAAGCAAAAACCAGTCAAGTCATTTTTATGTACTCACTTTAATTCATTTGGTTTTCCACCATACATGGAAGATCTAGCCTCACGATAACTTGGACACTTTTTATTTTCATAATCAGAGGGTTATAAGCAGTTAAAATTACTCTAAGTTTATTGGGTTTCATATAAGAATTATTGGACAAAATCCTATGAAAATTATAAAAATGATGGCAAAAAAAGTCTCATGGAAGACAGATACGGCAGAATTGTCTGAAAACTACTAAGAAAAAATCCTATCAAGCATCTTTAAAACTGTTATTATACAAGTGTGAAAAATTTGCAATGCATATGATAGTGTAACTGTTGCGTTATTGACAGTTGGTTGTCCTAACAGACAGATGTGTTGTCATTCAAAATTTATACCAGTAAAACCTGTAAATTATTCCAAACACTAAGATACTTTTTTATTTTCCAACATAAATCAGAGTTTCTCCATACTGTTATGAATATTCTAAAACCTTTTTTTTTTTTCCATTATTATTTTTTATTTTGTAAATAAGCAATAAAAACTCCAAATAAAATGTTAATGATAATGATGGCATGTTAGCAATGGAAGATGAAATGAAACCAGAATGTACAAGTATCATGAGAAAAGGGAGGGAGTAGTAGTCTTTTTGATTGCTATATTGTATAAAAATAATTGGTTCATTATCATAATTACATGTTCTTTTTCATGATAGCAAGGTCGAACTAAATAATGTAGAGGGATGTCAGTTTACAGATTCTGGCAGGTATTAATTGAGGAAATGAGAGTTTGGTGGTGCTGAAAAGAGACAGGTGAACAGCAAACCCAGAGGACCTTCCCTGTATTTCATATTCTTTACCATCTGTGATGAGACTTCCTAATTCAGCCATGGACTGGTAAAGGACAGAAGGCTGCATCTACTTCTGCTTTTCCATTTCACTTCAATATAGTAGTACAATGGAGCACATATATTTTAATTTTATATTAAAAGTTTAGCTTTTTTAACAGAAACATTATTCTCTGAGATCAAGCTCATGTGAGTGTTTACATTTTGAAATACCAAATGCTGCATTATGTATTCTAACAAGCATTCTAATAAATTTTCCTTAATGAAAGTCATTAGTGATTTAAGCAAAAGAGTTATGGCTGTTTCTCCCCTTTATTCCAGAAATCTTTAATGCTAAGAGCAATAATATATTTTGACCTGTTGAGTAGTAAAAAATAAATATTTAAAAAGGTTTAACTTCCTCACATAGAACAGGAGAGTATAAAATGAACTTCTAAACTTCTAAACCCAATAGATGCTTAACCTGACTGAAGTAATAAATGTTTAAAAGCATTTTGATTATTCCATGCTAATAGAGTAAATAAAGTGTTAAATGTGTTGAAAGAACTATGTTCAATTATCAGTGTTGTTATTTTATGCAGTCTCATGTAGTGTAACAGAATATGAAGTATAAAGCCAACATTTTACCAGATGAATAAATATGACAATGTTTTGTTTGGTTTCTGTTGCTGTTAAATATTTCCTCCTAAGTTCTCTAACTACTCATTTTGCTTTATCTTATTAAAATTTACACATGCTAGGTAAATTTATTGGATATAGGTATGAAATGACAGTAAGGTTACAAATTTGAGCATTCGGAGTGTGTGTCAAATTACAAAAGCAATGAATTTTTCTTCAGTATAATTGGCTGAACTGTTTTATCTAAAGCTTCATATTTATATGTCAGCTTGATGGACGTATGGAACTTGAAAACATCATCCGAACATTTGGCAAATGTAAATGCAAGTTTAAAAAATGTCAGAATGGAAACCAGTTTTGGCTAACAAGATGAAGTTCTGGATTATTTACTGACTCTCTGTCTTCTACTAATACCTCAGAGTGAAGACAGTGCAGTGAGTGAGCACCATGGCTGGTGTAGGGTGCCATGGGTATCTTGTACCACTTCCAAACTGAACGACAGTCTTATCCCTGAAAAGATGAAGCAGTGTTTACTGGAGGTGACCTTGTTTTGATAAAATAAATTGGACCTGTTTTACAGTGATTGTAGCACATACAGTTTTCCTGTAATATAAGATTCAATTTTTTCCCTTGTGTTGCAGAGCGCAATGTCTTGAATTGAGTATGAACAGTACCACATTTATGAAACTGTTCATGTGGTTATATTAAATATTTGGTCTTTATATTAAATATTTGGTCTTTGACACTGAATTTTTGTTGTAGTTTTTATCCTCTGGGTAGTGGTGTAATAAAAAATAAATAAAAATAAATATTTTTTCAGACCACCCATACAAAAGTTTAAAAATGACTGACATAATAGCTGGATATTTCTGTTAATACAGAATGTGTCAGTGCTTAGTTAAAATTTTGTCGCTTACTTAAACAGATTTACATTCTGAATTGTCAAAAATACAGCATTTGGGTTCTGGTTGGTAATTAACCCCTACCACCTCCTCTCCCATCTCCCATCTTTGGGCAGGAGAGGTTTTTTAGAGGAGCGGCCTGGTCTGTCTTTTGTCATCTTTAATTGCATTTAATTATATGTCCTGTTATGTACATGTGTGTGTATATGTGTGTAGCCACTGCAGTGGTTTTGGCTCCAGTTTTCAGTTCAGGAAGATGGCATTACAGAATTATACCTACACAGCTGCCATAGCTAGCTGGGTTGGTTTTACTTTGTTTGTAGGAGTTTCTCAGAAAGTTTGTAGGAGTTCTCAGAAAGGAGAGAAGAGGAAATAGGATTTGGGGGATTTGTTGTTAAATTACTTTATTTTGCCTTTTCCCAGTTTGCCTAATTTATTCCCTGTGAGCCTATGGCACTTGGTGTTGCTCTTGCTCAGAATGACATGACTTTTGGCAACTGGCTACATCACTTTTAACTTCAGATCTCTCTCTGAAGTGAGTAGTATCTCTATTTGTTACCTGCCAAGTAGCTAACACTTCTCTCCACGTTCTCAGTGAAGAAGAGTATTCGTTAATCAGTGTAATCTGTTACTGGCCTTCTCCCATCGGTCCTGTGCCTTCACCCTGCTGGTTTTTACTACTGCTTTACACCTGCCTGTCAGGCTTCTGGACCTGCAAGCCAGCACCATGGGAACCGGGAGCACCCCCAGCTATCTACACATCGTATTATTTTTCACTAGCTGTGAGGAAGAAATATATAGTGATACAGTGACATCTTGATGAGATGCATTTAATGGATGGCCAAGCTGTCAAATATTTGAAAGAGATGTAGGAGGAATGTTTCTTGCCAGTCTGAATAAGTATTAAGAAACTGGGATTGGCAGTAAGTGTTGGGTTTCTGAGCTTCTCGGGGTGGCAGCTGCTGGCCTTCAAGAACTCTACAACCTGAAATTAAATTGTGGTATGGTTGTGCTTGTAAAAATGTCAATATTTGCCCATTGTGTTGGTGACAAATTTTAGTTCTTCTTGTAAAATGTTCCCTATTTAACCACTGGCACATGTCTGTTTATAGGAATGAAATATTTAATATTTCAGAAAGGAAAAAATATTTCTCCAACAGCTGGGAGGAATTGACCGCTGTGTCCAAACACTTTGGTATTGCTAATTCAGTTATTGAAATAAGATGACAAGTCAGATTAAAACTTAAAAAAGCTGTGTGATAATTTCATTTTCTTTTTATTGGTGTGACATGTCTGTGTTATGGAGCTCCACTGAATCTTTACTCTGTGTATATTTTCTTGGAGGAAGGGAACACACTGAGCTGAGTCACATTTCCTTCATCCTCAAAATCCTTCACAAGCAATGCAATTAAACAGCTTGGAAAAAGGGGGATGGTAGTAAAAACTGTTTTAGGAAGCTGTTCCAAAAGCTTCAAAGGGTGTTTCTTAGGCATTTAGTGTGGTGACATAAAAAGGTCGCACAGAAAACTCAAAGTATTATTAAATGTGTACAGATATTGTGATATGTGTGCTAATCATATGCCACTCTTTAAACATGTAAGAACTTTCCCTGTATACGTGGCCTACTTTGAGTAGGAGGGGAACTTTTAGGATAAGTCCTGTAAGATGATAGCTAATATCTGAAATTTGGCACCAAAACCTTTACAGCCCATTAATCCAAGCTGCAATATCCTTCTGATGCTTCTAAGAGTGATTTTTCTGTTTTTTAATAATTGCCTTAGCTTAGCTCCACTGTTAGAGATGGTTCAAAAAGATCTCAATGGGAATGATTTTCACTAAAAGGAGAAGGGTCTTAATGAAGCTGACAGAAAGCCTGGAATAGTGTTGTTACTGTCAGATACCAGAAAGAATTATAACAAGATATTCCCAGATTATTTATTTATTTATTTACAGAAATAGGACGTTGTTATTGCTGTTATAAAAACAGGACTTTGGGAACAAGGAAAATCAAAATTATTCTCCTTTTGCTTCCTTCATCTGTACATTTAAGATTTCAGTTTTCTAATACATGACAGCCTGCTCCACAGGGACAGGAGCTTCCACACAGCTGGTGCTAGTGGTGCAGCAACCAGCAATTTGGAATCGCCTTTTCAGTGATGAAAAAGGCTAATGGTGAATAAATTGGTGCTTCTCATTACTCTGTATCTTATATTGTGTGCATGCTATTTAAAGAGCATGGTCTCATGCTGACATAATAGGTGGCTGAACTATTTTTCCTGTTTTATGATGGATATATTGTAAAGTATCCAGGCTGCTGAAAAATAAAACAATTAAGGAATTGTTTCTAAGAATGTGTTACATTCTTACAGACTTTTTAATTAATTAGTTGAAATATTTATTTTAATTGGATTAGTTAATGTAAAACATGGTAAAGTAAATTCGTAACTTCTTTCCTAAGTCAAAAGTTTAGATCAAGAATGATTTCTGATTCATTATATTTGCAGCACTTTCTATGTTTTGAATAATATTTTCCATTATGAAGTGACTCCTCAGAAATAAAGTAAAATGAGAAAAGCTTAAAGGCAAGTTATGCCATTAGTGAGTAATGATACTTCTTCCTGGCAGTTCAGTCAGCTTTAATAATACACAGTTTAAGTGATTTATTACCTTACAATGCTGAAATAATATCTACTAATACAAATGTTTCCATTAAAAATAAAGTGAACTTATTAAATGGAAAAGACAATGTTTTATTAATTTTTCTTCCTGGTTTTATATATTTTTGCCCTGAAGCTCTAGTGCAGCTGCTATAAGTGCAAATGCAAATACCAATGTGCTTAATAGGGTAATTAAAGACAGTGAAGAAAAGTTATGTAATGAATACTTGCTAAATGTAAATCATATTCAACCCATTCCAAAACTGTGGAATTGTCTCCTAAGGATGGAAATATATCACATATCACTTCTCAAATTGTTCTTTTCTAAAACTGAATGGGGAAAGAATGGCCCTTCCTTAATTCTACGTATTATTGATTCTTTCTGCTCATTTTACACATGTAAGAGAATTTAATATTTTTTCCCCATTATTAAACCATCTTCCCTATATATTTAAAAAACAATGTACTGAAATCCTGTCTGGCAGCTGCATTATCAGGAAGACCATTATACAGATGCAGCTTTCAGAAAAGTTGCTTTGTCTTCAGATTATGTACAGCTCTGTACAGCTTTGTGCAGAGTATATCTGAATGTAGCTGAGGGCAGAGCCAAGGACATGGTACATTGTATTGTTTAGGGAGAGAACCCAAAACTGCATTTTTAATATGCCCAGAAATCTGAGACTAGTTAAAGATTTTACTTTCCAGATCTGCAAGCTTTTGAAACTGGACATTATTATTCCTTTTTAAAACTAATGTGCAATAATCTAGGACAGCTTCTCAGAAATTTCCAAAGGTAAAATTTGGGCTGCTTGCTAGAATTGTTTTCATTTAGTAACAAAGTACAAAATTCAAGTGTAATCACTATAGTGATAAGACTATAAATGATGATAAAAAATTCCATATATATTTGAAAGGTGATTTCCTACATTTTAAAGAATGAAGCATAAGTGGGTTTTGCTATTGAGAGAAATGTGTATGACAGCACAATTTCATGTGTATTTCAACTGAATTAAATAAAAGTTTGGAGATAGTGTTTAAACTATGTTTAAAATTCTGTACAATATGTAATCTTATTTTAGTAGATTATGGTGCTGAAAGTTTTGGAAGGTGTGCCCTGAGGGTTTATGACACTTTATCTTACCACATCATTTCAGGTAGGATTTGGCAGTTGCAGTCCTGAACTACCAATGTTGGTATGCACAGTCTTTGTCCTCTTCCGAATTCTCAATCCTATCTTTTTCTTTTTTTTTTTGTGCGTCTTTCTTATTTTTTTTTTTTTAATTATTATTACTTTATTTTAAGTTTTTATTTTCCAATCCTTTAAATTCTAACAATTTATTTCCCCTCCTTGCCATCATGTGCCCTTTTGGATGCAGTGTTGGGAACGTGGAGGCAGCTGCTCCATGTACACTTTGTAGTGAGAGCAGCAATTGCCAGGAATGTCTGTGCTTGGCTGTTGTAGCAATGCTTCTCATGCTGGCAGGATGGCACCTGCCTAATTAATCTGACAGACAGGGTAACACATGATTGGTGTAAAGAAATCTTTGATCAGTGCTCTCCAATTACTCTCTCTGCTGGGAGTTGTGTGACTTGTGATTTTTAAACCTTTATTATATTTCTGAGCAGTCTTTTCTTACTTTGAGTAGGTCAAGAGGTGTCTCTGGTGCTAGACATTCTCTACTTGCTAAACTTCATGCTGTTCTAGCTTGAAAGAATATCAGCATAGTCCTTTTTTAGTGAATTTGTCAGTTGTTTATTTTAATTTTTTCCTTTTCCAGAGCTAATGTCTTTTTAGTTCACCACTCCAAAAATATAATATCCAGGTAAAATAACCCCAAAATCATCACTCAAAGAGTCACACCAAGTGATGTTTTTGATTGTGGAATAGATAGATTAAATTAGTTAAAAATGAGAGAATAATGATCAATTAAGATACGGTCTTTCAATGGAAATTATTAAATTATATTAAGCATTTCTCCCATAAACTATATGTTTAAGGCTTTTTTTTTTTTTTTTTTTTTTTTTTTTTTTTTTAATTGCAAAGCATTCTAAACACATTAAAGAAACATTCCAAAAGCCATCTTTTCATTTTTATGGAACCCTTAGTCATTTTATTTTGTCATTCCATAGGAAAAGTAGGAATTTTGGAAAAATAGGGTTTGGGTTTTCTTTTTCATTTGGAGACTGGAGTTGGTAGGAGGGTTCAAATGACTGATAGTTGTTGTTTGCTTGCTTGTTATTGCTTGCTTATTTTTTTATAATGTTGATGCATTTCTCACTCTGTTACTTTTCAGGTGCATTACTTCCCTACAATGCAAAATTTTTATTTTTTTTTTCTTTTCTCTTCATTCACATTCATGTTAAAAAAAAAAAATACAACCACATAGTTGTGTTTTTTTTTTTTTTAAAGATTCTTCTTCTGTCAATAAATTCCTTATAGTGTCTCAGATATTTCTGTATTTCTTGCACAGATCTTTTAGTTTGGAAGTATTTTTTGCTTGCCTAACCTTATTTATAAAAGTGGTTCCTCCTTTACAAACTAATTACTAGTTAACATGTTAAATGAATCTTAAGTGATGCAGTTCACTGTCCCCATTTGACAATTTTGATAGGTTAACTTATTTTCCTCTGCGTTTCTCTTCTGGAATTTGGCTCAGTGGTTCTTCATGGCTGGAACCAAACTTGTTTTGAAAATTTGTTACAAAAAATATAATTGCTGATGTATAAAAAACTGCTCTCATAGAAGACTGAAAGATATTTCAGTTCTATTAGTAGTGATTCACAAAGAAGTGATAAAGATGAGTAAGGCTTTGATCAGACACTTAATGAAGTCCCCTGTGAAATTCTAAGTTTAGCACTCCACATTAGCATGTGTGAAGTAAAATCCATTAAATGGATCAAAAAAACTATTATTGGTCACAGTCAAAAAGAAATACCTGGGAATGTTACTGTATTGTGGAGTTTCTCTTGAAACAAAAAATATCTGTGTTTGCTAAAGCAGGATTGTTTCAATGCTGCTAAATTTCAAAACCGACTTCGCTAAGCTTCAAAATCAATGCCCATGAAATTTGCAGTTGATAACATTTTTTTTTTAGAGTGGCAGAACAGAGTAGCCTCAGGAATAATCTGCACTGGCTGAAAATACGGATTTTTTGTAGACAGTGACTTGATATAACCAAAGTCAAAATGATGAATCTAGGAACAAGAAGTGCAGACCATGTTTTCAGAAAGATCCTGTATTCTTGACTGGTGAAAGCACTGACTCTAAAGCAGACTTAGGGAATCAGAGCAGACAAATGAGCTCTCAGTCTGATCAAGATTAGTTCAGTCTCTGGCTGTGAAATAGTGCAGGAAAGACTAGAAGTCAGCTTTTAGTAGAAATGTTGAGAGCTGTGTTCTTTAATCTGTGAAATCAATACTGGAACAATTCTTGGTGATTGATGTTGAGAGCTTAAAAGGGTGCAGAAGAGCACAAGATGTAGAAAAGGTCATATTAACAATGCTTGAGGAAACTTTCCAAAAAATCTGTTTATTTCATCAACAACAATCATATTATTATAGGGTGTAAGATGCATAAATCACTTCAGAAGATAAAATGAATATTGTGTGCAAAAAATGTTCTGTTAAAGTACATGTATATCTGGAAGGTGCACACTAGAGAATGGATCATATTTAATGATTTGGAAATACTTCTTCAGTGAGTTTTAAGGTTTTGAAATAACCCAGCAAACCCTTCTGGAACTCTGAACCCTAGTAACCTGTGAAAATTCGGGGGACTGATATCTTGCATGTAGTCAGAGATAGGGACATGTTTTAGTGGGTGATATTGGTAGTAGGGTGATAGTTGGACCAGATGATCTTGGTCTCTTCCAAACTTAATGATTTTATGATTCTATGATTCAGATGCTGTGTAGAGAAAAAAGTAAGCAACGCTGAAGTTCCAGTTCTGTCATTTTGTTGATTTGGGGTATTCGATTTTTATTTATTTAAATATTACTATTGTCTTTTGATACAGTGATATATTTTTTTTTTCATAAAAGTTATAAATCAGATTTGATTGCCAAATTCTGTGATTCTGTGATTCTGTGTGAGTGGTCCATCACTGACAAATATCTTGCAGTTATACACTTAGGCTATCAGATAGAACCTAAGGTATAGCAGTAGAGACTTCAGTTAAAATAGTTAAAATTGCTGCCTTGATGGATGCATACATACATATATGTGGCCAAGTCCCCAGTTCTTGAATCTGCATTTCAGCCTGGCTTCAGAGCATGTTTGTTTGGTCGTGGCACCCACATTTACAGGGCTGCTGGATCATGGAAGCATGGAGAGGGAATAGTAGGGCCTGGACCTGTTTTAATTTTGTTTGTTCTAACTAATATTTGAAGGTAGCTGTGCTACCATGGATAGAAGGATGGATAGCAAAGAAGCTGTTTTGGTAGAGTTATGTTTCTCTTAACAGGTTGTACAGTCTCTTCTGTTCTTGGCCTACCAAGCTGTCTATATTTGTATTTCAAACTGTAAGCATAGAAAAGGTTCAAGATACTGGAAACGCATGTTTATGGTCAAAGTTTTGTAAACATTTCCCAGTCCAGACAGATGACTGGCCGAAAAGGAAGCTTATGAGAAACATTAGGAACTGGAAGTAGAGTGGTTTTTGAATTAAAGTGTTAAAGAACCTTAATTACCATATAAATAAATTTCATTTTTATTTATTTATTTTTTTAGAAGGAAGGGAAATAATACTCCATATCTGAAAGCCAGAGAATATGGGCTTAATCTGATATAGGTATCTGTAGCTGAGTTGGTTCTCTCTTCTATAGACAAAGAATGTTTTGATATGTTAGGACTGGATTCTTCTGACAGGTTTTACGTTCTTCCAGGCAAGATAAATTGTATCCATCTTATTGACAAGATTTTTATTAACTATAATGAAGTATACTGGAAATGTAGATACCAACAATGGGGAATGATGAATCCTATTCAAGATGTGTACCATAGAACCCCTGCAGGCAGTAAAATATTGCACATTTCCATCAAAATGAATGTACTTTCTGAAATAGTTGGGAGAAAATTATATCCATTCTTCCCAGCATAGTAACATGAAAGATCAAGCATTTCATTAATGGAGGAAAAAATTCATATGCATTGTATAGTTGACTGATTTATGCTGAAAAGTGCTGTTTATCTTTGAACTCTCAAATTGCAGGTCAGACTGGCTTGTGTAACTTTTTCTTTTGTTTCAGAATGTTCTGTGCAGATACGATTGAACAGATACGTGCATGAAAGATTTCTTTCTAACAAAAGCCAAGTAGTTTTCTCCAGCTGTAGCCTATCCTGCATATAATAAATGCAAGCTTGGGTAGTGACCCCCAGCTATCATAAATAGCACTAACCCTTAGCTGGTATTTTGGAGCTAGAGGAGAAAAGTACTGATTAATGATTCTGTTCCATTTTCCTGAATGATCTCCAATCAAGAAGGCTCAATGCTTTACTCAAGTTTGCTTTCTGTATTTGTTCACATACCTTTCTGCAGAAATATTGAGACTTATTTATGGACTTTAGAAAAATAATTTTACAGGAAGTATGAATAAATATTTTTAGAAACCAAATATTTTTATAAAGTGTATATTTTTAAATCATTGCCAACGTACCCAGCATAACTGAGACTTTCTTTTTACACTTGAAATTTCCTTGATAAACTACTAACTTCTGGAAACAAAAAAAAAACAACAACAAAAAAAGCATTTCTGTTTGTCTTTTAACTTTTAGAATAGTTCGGATATTGACATTTGTTGAGTTTATCTTTTTAAAAAATTAAAGTATTGAGATCTTTTGTATGGCTGTATGGTTTGTAGTGTTAATGCCGTGTGTGTGATACATTCTAAAAAAAAATCTACATTGTAATGATAGATCTTAAGTGACTTACTGAAAATAGGAAATGGGGTTCTGGTAGCTGCCAGAAGAATGTGTGTTTGTTTTGTGTTTTTGTTGTTGTTGTTGTTGTTTGTTTTTTGTTTGTTTTTTTTTTTTTCCATCAAATGGACAGTAGGGTTCTCTATCTCTTTTAAAAAATTATTTGACAAACAGTCTGAATTTAAGATAAATCAACAAACAAACAAACAAACAAACAAATGAAGGAAAGTCTTCCAATGGTGTTTTCACTTGGTATTGTAATGATTTTTTTCTTCATTAGTCATTAGTCATATCAAAGTGTTGAAGTGCTTGTGTTGTTTCTAATTTTGTGGAGCAAGTAGGTAGTTTTAGGTGCAGGTCAAAATATACAATTGAAGCTGCTAAAAGCTAGTTTAATTTATTCATTAAAAGTACAAGACACAACATTGAGTGACTGGTTAGGGTAGTGAGTGTCTTAATGCATGATGATTCCACCCATGAACAGTCCTTTTTAATATCTTCCTGGCACCAGTAACTCCCAAGCTTCCATATCAGGCAGCAAAACAAAGGATTGTAGAATTCAAGGATAATGTTCTTACCTACTCTTTTGCTGAACAGATAGAATAAAAGAATGTAAACCCCAAGTGATCGGGCACTCATTGGATCAGTTGATTTACCTCTGCTATCCTTAAAGAAGACATTTTAACACACTGAACTACTTTATCTATGAGATGTAATAATTGTTTTAAGATTTTAGATATGTTTTTGGTGTTGTGTCAGAGAGTAAAGGAAACTTTTCCAGTGTTCATGGTATGGTTTTTTTTTAGTGTTACCAGATCCATTGAAAATCTGTGGAAATTCTGTTTCCAAAATCAACTAGCTGTGATAGCACTCCAGTTATGGAATCAGTTCATGTTTGTATTCAGAAGTCATCAGGAGGGAAACATATATATATATAAAATTATATCTATATATTACATATATTTTATATAATACATATATATATTAATTAATTAGTATAATGTGGTTTCCTAATTATTTTGGTCCCAGTTTTATACAGTTTGTGTTGGAATTTGAAAATCCAAATGCTTATTCTGTAATTTGCAGGAATGCTGGGTGCCTGAGACTTGGCTTGCTGTAAATACTGTCAGTGCACTTATATGCACAGGCCATGATTTGAGACTAGATTTGCATGCTGAATTATTGCACCATTAAATGCCTTTAATCTCCCACTACAAATGAATTGTCATCTTGCCATTAAAAGTAATGTGTCATGTCATGTACTTTGGCATGAAGTTTAATCCTATCTGCATCAGGAAGTTTGAAAGGGACAACGTGTATGATTGTGCAACCAGACCTGCCAAGTGTTTCATGCACCCAGCTGAGACGGGGGATGTTTGGCCTGGCTGAGGGAAATGCCTGCAGCTGCTTTCTTTCTCCACTGGGAACATTCTGTCTTGCTGTTGAGATCTGCTCCTGGTGCAGTGCCAGCATCAGGTGTCACCAAAATGTGCTGTCTGGTGGTATCATATGCCCTGTCACCCTCAGACATTGCCACGTGTCCCAGAAGTCATTGCATGCATTCTTTCAGCGACCTGCGTGTTCAGATTCTTGCTGTGCTGCTTTTCCTCCTGAATTGTGATCTGAAAGTTGTAATTTTAAGCAAAATACATACTCATACAAGTTTGTTAAATATGCATAAAGTAACAAAGCTTTTGCAAATAGCTGGAATTGTAAATGAATTAACAAAATCATGATGAAGGCCCATTGGAGGTAGAGAATATTTCTTGCAAGGATTTAACTCAAAACTTTTAACTGAAAAACTCAGGGAAGTATTAACAAACGAAAAGATTTCTGTGGAATCTTGTTTAATCAGAAGCATCATCTTCATGTTACATCTGTAGCATGTGTAGCATGCTTTAAATTATTTTTGCGAGCTTCTAAGCTTTTTTTTTTTTTTTTTTTTTTTCTGCCAGTTTTTTGAAGTAAGGCAGCTACACTGTGAAGGAAAGGCCAGCAGTAATTTTCCACAGGTTTGAGCCTTTATTTATCTTCATAAGTTACAAGCATTCGAGAATGCCACTTCTCAGGATGCTTTTTAGAAGGATCTAATTTCAGATAATATTTCTTCTTGTTTCTTAGTGATTAGTTAGTGGTTGTTTTTTTTGGCTTCCAAGCCAAATATGCATATAATATATATGTATATATATTCAATTTAAGCATGAGTTCTCTTATTTCGCTTCTTTTGCTAATACTTTTTTTGCTTCTTACTGTATTTCAAAAATTAGGTGCATTCTTTTTTGCCTGTTTTCCTGCATGAAACAAGATCACATGAACAGTATGATAGCTGAATCTTGATAAGAAACATGTCTATGGATGTTTGTAGTGAAATTAAATCTTCCTCATTTTCAGTATATTGTTTACATGAACCACAAATTAATTATGTGGGCTTCTGACTTTTAGATGGCAAACACATCCTTTTAATTTGTGTTTTGCATACAGTTTTTGCACATCTCTATATTTTCTATGATTGAATCCTAGAAGCCAGAGCTACAAATACATGTTCCATCACTAGCAAGAGCTATTTTTATGGAGTTATTATTTTTTTTTCTCCAGTAGCTCTTACAATAAATTGTCTGGTAATATATACTGTTTTTTTTTTTTTTACTTTTTGTCAGTAATTTGAAGTGTCATTCTGTCTTTCATAATTAGGAAATGTATTCCATTCACTTTCATGCCTGCCTAGCACTCTTGATAATGAAATTAAAGATATTAAGATAACAATGTGATAGAAGTGTGAGAACTCTTCAAGAATAGTTTGCAGTAACATAATGCTATACTTAAGCAATCACACGTTTCTTTTTCTGACACAGCAAACTAAAAAAAAACAAAAAAAAAAAAAAACAAAAAAAAACAACTCTTGGTAAAATAATAGATTTATATAATTCCATTCTAATTTATATGTGCTCTTATTTATTGATGGAACCGTTTATAGGTTATAGAGCTAAGTTTTATCTTAATGTTACCTCTAATTCTAATGAGTTAGTAAGAGTTGTAAGCAGTTGAAAGAGACATGCTTTTGCAGTCATTTTTAGCTTAGAATTCTCACATTTTGTGTAACAAACACGTGACAAAGAGATCACTAATGATCTCAATTAGGAGATTTTACAACAGTGAATTTGAATTTATTCCCAGCTCTTTATAATTACATTGAAGACCATAGAATCTTCTTGCATATACATTTCTTAAACTGTAATTCATACATTCAAATTACTAAAGACTGAAAGATTGCTAAAGTTGCTTATTTGTGCCTGGTCAGCATTCTTGATGTGTTTGTTATGGTGTAGAATAATTAGAGGACTTGGGTTTGCAAGCAAGGTGTCTGTAAAGTACTTGGCTATCCTAAGTAAAGCTAAACTATAGTGTAATACATGGATATAGTGTAATATCATGGATACCGAGGAGAAACACTGACTGGTACAAACCACCTATTTTTTTTCATGAAGTTCCATGCAAGAAACTGATAAACCAAAACCAAACAAACAAAAAATCAAACACCCAAATAAACCCAGACATTTAACCACTTCCTGTGCTTGTGAAATATTTTTGATTTTGTTTCATGTGGATATAGGTATTGGGTCATCCAAGTGACACTAGGTACACTTTTAATTGAAATGATAACAGATTTTAGTCTCTAAAATCAAACTGTTGATGATCTTCAGTTCCCATATTTTTCCTGTCTCTACTCATCTTTGTATCTGAGCTCTCCTTTCTAAGTACGAATAAAGAGGAGATGTGAGAGTTTGAATGTTTAACTTACAGTGCTAGGTTCTTAAAAATAGAGTGCTATCATCAATGGAAATGACTGTCTCTATAAAATTAGAGAATTGAATCAAATCTAGGTGTATGTTTCCAGCAAGGAAAACAGAAATACATGGAAGTTCTTTAGACAGGGAGCACTTCAGCTGGACTAAAACTTACCTGTTTCCATATATTTTTCGTGTTATTCCTAAAGTTGTATCAGATTTCAGAGTGAAATATCTCTTAACAACTATTGAATTTTTATAGGGAGATATAGAATAATAATAATTAATAAAAGAAAAATCTTAAGTCCTGTTTTGAAAATTAAGTTACTCCTGTAGAAATTGTTAAGCTTACTATTGGTGCATGTATTGGTCCCCAGCAAGCTTGTCCCAGCGTTGTAAGTACTAACAGACTTCAAGTGCAGGGGTGTATGTTTTCTGCTCTTCGAAATATTCGTTGAAAATTATACAAAAGTACTTTTTAAGTATAAGAGCTCTCATATACTCTGTACTGAGAGAAAAGCTAGTGAATGATCCTAGCCTTGTAAAAGATATCTCAAAGTTTCTGTCATTGGAAATAGCTGATAGTCATTTATAAGTATCAGAATAATTCTTATATTTCTGTTAAAAAAAGAGGTCATTGAAGAACCTGAACTAAGTGACAGAAAAATCCGAGTCATGAGAAGAAAAATCTGTCGACAGAAAACAGCGTTTGAACAAATTTAAATTTCTAAATTTGGATTAAAAAAAATGAAAAAGACAGACTTTGGTCAACTTTTTTTTTTTTTTTTTCCTTCAACAAAAAAGGTTAAAAACCCAAACTCCATCAAAAAAAAAAAAAAAAAAAAGGCATTTTGGGCAAGCTAGCTATTGGTTTATAGCTTCTGGTCATCAATGAACTTGCAGGTTTAAAAGTCAGTCCAAACATCAGTCTGCTGAGAGCTGTATCTCAGAGAGAAAATATCTGATGTATATTCAGAATTATCTCTCTAATAATTGAACATTGTCTTGATCTTCAGAGTACTTTACAGGTCTTAAAACAATTCAGTAATTTTTAAAAGCCTGTGATGACATGTATGAAATAGCCCTCTAAAAATATCACCCATTTTATTCAAAATAACTAAGAATAAACAAAACTGTGAGGTAATTTTAAGCTGTTCCACAAAAATAAGATTATTTCAGCCATCATTTTAGTATTTTTTTCTGTATCTTCTTTTTACAAGACCTATTATTGATGGTAAAAATCAGCCCTGGTCAAAATGATCAAAAACATTGGGATTTGACGCTAAATAAGTCGAGTTGAGAACAATACTGCCTTCCCCCCCCCCCCGTGAATTGCATGTGTTCATAGTTACTTAAGATTGCTGGATATTAGAGCCACTATCTAAGCAGCCAACTTAACCACACCATATTTCCCTCAGCATTGGTAAAGTAGGTCAAATTCTAATATTTACTGTGACTTCTTTTTAAAAAGCTTTCTGTCATCCTGTTACAGACAAACTAAAATATCAGTCACATTTGACTAGCAAATGTTTCAGGCTCATGACCTCTGCTAATACTGGCATAACAGCTTAGGTTTCAAGTTTATTGCAAAATTGAAAAATATATCTTGTGCATTTCTCTAGTTGCACTACATTAATTAAATAAATGAAATAAATGTTTTGCCCTGCTTTGCATTAGAAAAAGTGATGTGCATATTATGTTCTGTTATATGTTAATGGAGGAGTTCAGGTTTGCCCATTGCACGCAGAAATGTGGACATGGTAGGTGGATAACTATCAAGTTAATTATGTGCAAATTGTTGTGCACTATTCTGTTTTCATAGGCTTTTACAGATTATAGCCAGATGGGTCAGATTGCTGCAGGGGTCATATAACCCTTTACTGCCCCAATGGAGTGGCAAAAAGTTGTTCATGGCTGAAGAGTAGTGTAAAGTCCTGCTTCCTAAATTTGGGTGCAACCACCCTCAGTGTTCAACCCAGTGATAGTGTAAAAGCAAGGAGGAAAGCAGAAATAGTGTCAGAAGCTAGTGCAATCCTAGAATACCCAAGCCTGAACTTGGGGCTGAATGATTGCTGCAGCCCCAGTCTTATCTTGGAGTGTCCAGAACTGCTCTGCTCCTTTATAAAAGGGCACACCTTTGTGGCTCCACTATAGAAGAAATGTACAGTCAGCTCTAATGAAAACTATTGGTCTCAAATGTTACACAGACTGAACAAATGCTATTTTTAAAAGTACTTTCTGTCAGGATGTGTAAATATTGTTTCTGCTGAAAATAAGTATATTCCAGATGTTTTATATGCATTCCAAAAATTATACTGATTTTTGTGTACTGAAAATTGCCTTTTGACAACATGTTTTGTAGATAAATACAGAGTAAATCTTGCTGCTTTTCCTCCCATAGTGTATCACAGATGGAGTAAATGGGGCCGTAAGTCCCCTGGGTTTTTAAAAATTCACTGCCTTAGTTCAGATATTGTGGCTGCATCATTGCCTCACCACTGAAACTGTCTGACTCAGTCTGGCATACTGGATGCAAAGCCCCGCTAGATTAAACTGATAGCTTTGCTTAAAATCTCTTTATGGATTGTTAATCACCAAAACAGAGGCTATACAGTATTGCAAATATTTACAGGACTGAGAATGCTGTGATGCCTGGATAATCTGGTAGATTTGAAAGGCGGTGGTGAGCAGTTATTCTGAATTCATGAGCAGTTAGTCAAAGTCAAGAGTCAGGTAAAATTTAGAAGTAGTAACTGCACCAATAGTTTTGATGTACCTAGCTCAAATGTCTGTGAACCTGGCAGAAGTCTCTCTCCCTGGAATTTAAGGAAAGATTTTGAGATTTACCTGCAAAATGACAATGTTAAGATTATCCAGGATTTACTCTTAAAACATGATTTTTTTCAATGACAGGAAAGATTGAAGTGAGTAAAAGCTTTGATTCAAAACACTTGCATGATATATTTTGGAACATAATACAAATTAATGAAAAATCCATCAGCTTGTGCATTCACTTCTTTCCATTAGTTTTCTACAGACAAATATGTATGTATGTCTGTGAAATCCACCAGAGTAGTTTTTTAATCCCTAATGGTGCTTTGGCGTTTTGTTGCTTAAACTTTATTATTACATCAGCTTATGTAAGTATGGTCTCATTTAACTTGGTTGAGGAGTTTGTTTCCTGCCAAACAATTTGTTTTGAAAACTTGGATCTCACCCACTCCTACACCCCTCCTGGCACAATGAAAAATATCTGCAGGAAATTAATCTGTTAATCTTCCTGGAAAGCATATTTAAAAGGAAATGTAGGTTATTTTTAAAGCAGGAAAGGAAAGTGTTAATTGTAAAAGGATGTTGGTGAACATAATTACCCTATAGAATTAACTTGTCGCTGTATAAACTAAATTATAGCAAGGAAGTAACTTAGTTGGAAAATACAAATTGTATCATAGTATAATATTTTGCTAAAATATCTCATAGGCTTTATAAATGACCAAGAAGCAAAGATATGCTTGACTGTAAATTAGCTAAAGGCTTTTCTTCCAGTACAGAGTATGTTTATATATAATAAAAGCATTTGACAGTGCTAAATAGTTTATTATATCAATTATATTTTGCTTTAACAGTACCTATTTCTGTATCATTTTTGTCATGAATATAATCACATTTTAGTAAATAAAGTAAATATTGGATTGTAATTTGGTTTCTCTTTATATTATGAATTAATAAAAATTTAACTTGAGGTTAGAGTCTTAAAAACACTAAAAAAATCTTTGCAAAATCTTGCAGAGCAGTGAATTTTAAATAGTATTTGTCAAGATGTCTATTGAAGTCTTACATTGGTAATTTTACACACTTTGAGAGGTATCAGTATTTGATGGTTGGACCAGATGACCTTGAAGGTCTCTTCCAACCTTAATGACTCTATGATATTAATAAGAATTATTTTCTTTTTATATGAATCCCTCTGTATTCCTTGTTTAAAAGTAATTACTTCTGGAAGTAATTCCAGAAGGATATCAGAAAAAATATTGTTATATTTTGGAGTCTCTGAATGCTTACCTTGACTACAGTCTTGAAACTTTTCTTTCATTTTATAAAGTTTAGCATGTGTGCAAAACAAAAAAAAACTTTTTTATTTTTTTATTTTTATTTTTTAAGATTTTTAATTCTCCAAAGTGTTTTTTATTTTCAAAAATTTTGTAGCATAGCTACAGAAATTGCATAGGATAGCAGTTGAAGGATGCTGGTGATAGATGGGCATGGTTCTCACTGCAAACATGGCTAAGTGCTCTTGACTCAAAGAGATGTCAAGTGTCTTCTTTAACCCCATCTGAATAGGGTGTTCTCACAACTTGTCTCCTCTGCACCCTTTTGTAGTATGATAATTTGTGTCTAGCTTTGTGACTTCTGAAATAATTTAATTTCCTCTGTTTTCCTCATATGTTTATTAAACTTCCACTAAGCAATTTGTAATCAAGCACAAGAAGCTATCATAATAGCTGTCCTGCTTTCAGGCATCCCCCAGCACCCCCTGTGCTCTTTCACCTCAGCACAGGCCAGGGTAGCTCAGCACATGTCAAACCAAGTGTCATTCCTTTGTGGTGACTGGTAAAAACTTACTGTTGCAAACTTATTTTTGTGGCTTTTCTGTTTTGGATAGCACAAGCATAAGCCTTCAACTTTTCCTGTGCTGATTTCCTGATTGGGAATCTGTGCCAACTCACACTAACATCAACACTGGGGCTATTCCAGTTATTGTTCTGGATGGAGAGTTTAGGAGGAGACCTCCATTAAGCTAATTTTCAGTGTATTAACTGCTTATTTGCTGTTCTGTCTTCCAATTGCAGTTTGACACGCAAAATTTATATATTACAAAAATACTTTATCTTTTCTAAATGAATAAGAAGCTTTGTAATGGTAGCAGACATGCTCCTAGAAACTGGAGGTTCCAGATTTCTGTGGCTACCCTTCCCTCCTACTTTGTACTTCTACTTTAAGAACTATGTTTTTACTAAACTGTCAGTCTGACAAACTATATGTGCTGGAGGCCTGGAAGCAATTTACTGCTGAAGCGGTTGCTCCTGTTGTGTTGGGTTTTTGTTTGTGTGTGTTTGTTTGCTTGTTTTTATAATCTGTGTTGATAGATATGGTTGGGTTAACAGGCAAAGGACTTGTAATTTTCAATAATATATAGTGTTTGTTATTTTGCCAAAACCATGACCAGAGTCAAGGAAAGCAAGGAATAGGTAAGTTTTATGTCCATGAAACAAATGAGATCCTGAGGTTTTATCAGAACAGAGCTTGTTATTTGCTTATCCTCATGGGAGCTGAATATTACAATTAACTTACTGTAATGGCAGGTTAACAAAGGACCTGAGAGTCTGTCTTAAGTGAGATGGGTTCAACAAGAAGGTTGAATTTTCCCCAAAACATGTTTCTTAAATCAAAACACCTCTGCACCTTTTTAATTCAGGGCATACCTGGAATACAATTTATGAACATCAAGTAATATTTTAGTGACTTCAAAATTTTAATTTCCACTTAAATCAGTCAGTTCACAGTAATTACAGTATTTTTCTTTTTCTTTTTCTTTCTTGCTATTAAAATTATATAATTGTATGATAGTGAGAGGATTGATAAGTGTTTCTTGAGTACATGATCTAATTCTGAGACTATACTTAACATTTTAGTTTGCTATAATATGACTTTAAATGTATATTAATCTTTTAGGTATTTCTTCCAAAATGGATTTGATTTCTGACTGTACCTTACAGCATCAGATATGCCATTTCTTATTCAATATTTTAAAATATTCTATTCTTTGGAGCTTTAACACAGCCCTGAGCTTCTTTAAAGTGAAGAGCAGTTTCTGTCCAACTCTGTATTTATATTAAAAAAAAAAAAAAAAAAGTCCTCTGTGAAAAGTCCTTTTAAATGTTTTCCTGACCATATTTACTCAGATATGTTGTTGCTTGTTATTATAGAAACATATGCTTTAGATTTGTTTGCAGGGAGGACAATAAGCGCTTCTTCTGCAGCTTTGAGAAGAAAATTTACTTTGAAGCATTGAGTTTATTGAGCTCAACAGTAATAAGTGTTCATGCTAGTTCAGCTGTGCTAGTTCTTTTTAAGATAATATGTATGTTTGTGAATTATAAGACATACTGTCTTCTTCTTTGTTAATAACACCACTGAATCAGGAGAAATAATAGTAAACTGTTTTTGGCCAGTGTTGTCGAAAACAAATCTCAGCATTGTTCCATTCACTTTGATGGAAAAAAAAAAAAAAAAAAAAAGTATATTTTGGCAGAAGTTTATCATTAAGCAAATACCACTATTTGGAACAACCAAGAAAAATAAAATTAAGCTATCAGGGCACTATGTCAGGCACATGATCTTAAACTTTGCTTGCTTCATTTAGCATTTCATCATCAATAGGGCTTACATTAGGCCCATCGCTATTACAGGCTTTATCACACATCAGTCAGGCACTTGTAGCATTGTCTTTTTTAGGTAACTACAATAATAAATACATTTCTATTTTCCCTCTTCATTTTCTTAATGTTAGTTAATTGTCTTATATGTGGAGAAAACAAAACAAAACAAAACAAGCAAAAATCAATCAATCAAACAAACAAACAAAAAACAGTTTAAATAGGTAGGAGAGCAGTAGATTGGACCAAACCTGGAGACTGGGAAAATGAACAATGGAGGCATGTTTTCATTAGATTAGAAATATTATTCTTTGGAACTCAAGGTACAAATTATGCTGTGCCATAATGTTCTTTTCAAACACACAAGATAAAATTTGCATATCTAAATTAGATCAGCTTGAATGGGTCTCCCTGCTGTCTCATCCCCTCAGCTGCAATCTTGCTGAAATGGCCTGCAGGTGGATCCAAATAATAATTTTTAAGCCTATTTTTAAGAGCATCTCTAAAATGAATATATATGTTTTTTAGTTTTACATTGATTTGTTGCAGTGAACATCAGCAAAAAAATCTCCTATGCCTCATCCAAGTATAATCTACATGATAACTGGAGGTTTGAATTCAATTTGCTTTGCATTGACTTTAAGAATAAAAATTTTAACTGGCTCAATAAAATCACAATTGTTTCAATGTTAAAATTGCATTATTATTATTATTTTATTTATTTATTTATTTTTTCTCATGGGGGAAGAGAAGAAACTTTTTATGACTATGCTTAAATTTTTTATGATTAATTTGAATAGTTTTGCCATTGGGGGGTGTGTGTGGGGGTACCTTTCAAACAATCTTAACAATCTTAGTCCAAGTCCACAATTCTTTTTTTTTTTTTTTTTTTCTCTTTTCTCTCCCTTCCCCTCCTCTCCTCTTCCTTTCTCTTCTTTTTTTAAAATAAGCTTGCTATACTGATTCTGATTTCCCCTTTCCATGAACTCTTTTCTCCTAACTTTGATAACATTACCCTACAATGCATCTTTAAGGAAGTGGATTTTTTTTGTTTTTCCATTAAAGCCATGATGTTCTTAATGGAGGTATAATTTTAGTTCCTTTTGTATATCTGCTTAATTTTATTTTGTGTTCATTTGATAGTTTGACTTTTTTGATTTAATCTTAAACAGTGAAAGAAATATTTTAACCTTGAAGGACAACAGTGCTGCAGTTCAAAGACAATGTTTTGATTCCTGTACAGTAGAGCTAAAGAGTTCTAAGGGTACAATAGGTACATAAGGGTACAATATTCTATTCAAAAGAGTTCTAAGTACAATATTCTTGCATAGATATACTTTAATATGTGTAATATATATATAACGCAATCTTAGACTATAAAACTTCCTTGTTGTG
Organism: Netta rufina; assembly: GCF_964035555.1. Lineage (NCBI taxonomy): Eukaryota > Metazoa > Chordata > Aves > Anseriformes > Anatidae > Netta > Netta rufina. The sequence goes on along the minus strand of NC_140124.1, from coordinate 29,024,972 downwards.
ACTGTAAAAATCCAGGTATGGATGACCTCAAGTTTATGCCAGTTCAGTTTGTTTTTCGAGCTACATGTGTGTTAAAACAGTCCATTATCTTTTCACATAAGCAGTATGCTCTAAACAGAGTCCTTATGCTCTGTTTAATGATCAAATAGTAGCAGGAATGGTTGTGACATCAACGGAGCTTCACCAGACCCTGTCCAAGGTCCTGAGTACTGGGATTGGTCTCAGCATGTTGAGAAGGTATCTCACCTCGTACAGAAGGCAAACTCTGGGTTGTTTGAACGGTTGTCTGCCACAAATCAGTGCATTTATTGCAAGATTATATTTGTTCTGGTTTGGGATGGGATAGAATTAATTTTCTTCCTAGCGGATGATATGGTGCCATGTTTTGGATTTAGAATGATTAATGCTGATAACACACTGATATTCAGCTGTTGAGCAGTGCTTATACTATGTATTTGATTATACTAATCAAAGACTTTTCAACTGCTCACACTGCCCAGCCAGTGAAGAGTCTGGGGAGGCTGGAAGGGGAAACAATCAGTACAGCTGACACAAACTGGCCAAAGGGATATTCCATACTATACCGCATTAAGCCGAACAATAAAAAAGGGTGGAGTTGGCTGGGGTGAGGACTGCTGCTACTTGAGAACTGGCTGTACGTTGGTCAGTTGGTGGTGAGCAATTTCACTGTGTATCACTTGCTTTGTGTATTCTATTATTATTACTAATTTATTTATTATTATTATTATTATTATTATTTATTATGTTCTCTTCTTCTTCTGTCCTACTAAACTGTCTTTTTCTCAGTCTGTGAGTTTTACTTTTTCTTCCGATTCTCTTCCCTATCCCACTGGTGGGAGGTGAGCAAACAGCTATGTGGTGCTTAGCTGCCTGCAGGGCCAACCCACAACAATATTCAAAGTGGGTGTTTTTTTTTCCCTTCCCTCTTTTTTTTTTTTTTTTTCCTTTTTTCTTTTTGCCATCTGTTTTATGTGGAATGTTAGAATATTACAGAAAAGTGAAAGTTGGTCTGTTGGTAGTTTAACTTTTGAGTGGTTCAAACTGAACATTAGCAAACTTATGGTAGTTTACCTACTATATTAGCTACCTCCATTAACTCAGGCTGGTGTTTCTGTTCGTTCCTCTAGAAGATTTGAAGGCTCTGTTAAGTTCAGGTTTTCATTTATATATGCACACACACATATATATTCTGATTTACGTTGATGGAGTTTTTCTCTTGTTTTTGCCAACATAATTTGAATTATTCTTCCTAATTAAGCAATGTAGTAATGTTAATATTGCATCCAGAAATATTTTATTTATTTATTTATTTTTAAGATCATAATGACTGTCTTGTCTGATATTCAAGGTGGTGTTTTTGACCTAGAGTCCAATGGCTTCATCTGACTGATGTGATGGAGCTCATCTCTTTTCTACTATAATAGAAGATTAGTAATGCTGCCTCTGTAGAAACACCTTAAATGTCTTTGGTAAGGAGGGGAATTAGAAGCGGGGAAGCTAAGGAATAGAAGTTATGTGCTGGAGGTTGTCTGACTTCAACATTAATTCTCTTACTTTAGGGTTTTAGGGAATACAGTAAGGTTTAAATGCTTACTTTTCTTTTTACATATGTTATTTTTATTATGAAGAACATAAAATGCCAGCATTTTTTGAGAAAATTCTAACTGTGTTGTGATGGTGGGAAGGGGAGTTGTACACCAAACAATGTGGTGCTACTGTGCTCAGGTTGTTAGTGGACCAAGCAAGTAGGGATGGACTGTGTCAGGGAAGCTTCTTGCACATGTAAGCAGACATATCTAGAAAGTTAACAGACCTATCCCAATTAGCACTGCAGTGTTTGGCACAGGTGAACTGGGTCAAAGTGTATTGAATGTAGTATTCAGTGTACAGAATGTGTACAAAGTGTACAGAATGCAATATTCATTTACACCTGTTTCAGGCTCTGGGCAGCAGTTCAACATGGCATTAGACCTCTAAACAATCTTCCTCTATCATCCATATTTGTGTGTTGAGGGGCTAGCCAAAGAGCTACAGACCACTGATCAAATCAGCTACTGACAGTATCAGGGTATTTACAGAAGTTTCAGGTGTTTTCCTGTTACTTGTTGATCCATGGCCTATACTGATATTTATTACATTCAGTTCTTGTTTGCACTGCCTTTTAGCTATGGCTTATACTCAGCTCTTGATCAAGGCAAGGTCAAGATGCTTCACTGACAACTCATTATTTATTATTTATTATTTTAACATAACTGCAAATTTCAAGAGGTCACATCATGGATCCTATGTTGTAATTCTGAAAATGGATGAGTAGAATAGTTTTGTGTGAGAGTGTGACTGTTCAGTTTTGGCTATATATCTGTGTAAGTTAAGACAGCATGCCTTCTAAATTGTAGGTGTGGTGCTTGGCTTTCTATGGCAAGTCTTATGCAAAACATTATCACAGTATAATAATTTGTAATGAAATTCCATGATACTGTCTTTCTCACTAACCCTTAGTCTTTTAAACTGCATTCACTGTTTATAATAAAGCTGAAGTAATTTGGTGTATCAGACAAAAAACTTGCATTAAGTATCCTTTCTGATCTTCTTCTAGATATGTTGAAAGTATTTACCATCAGAGACAACGTGGGTTTTTAATTCATTAGGGAAACTGCGGTACAGAAAAGTTTCTTAAAAATGAAATTACTGCAGAAAAAGAAATACCTTGAAAGTTTAATAATAATCTTTGTCAAAAGCAGTGTTTGTATTTTGCAAAGAAATCACTTGTTCTACCATAGTGAAGCTAATTATTCTTAACACACACTAGCTATGCTGAATTGCAAAAGGAACACTAGGCTTTGTAAGTTGCAGGAATTAAAACACCATCAGTTGAGTTAATGAAGAGCATAGAATGAATATGATCTCATTTTTGCAATGCAGTTAAAATGAAAACCATTTAAAGAACTGTTGCAAAAATCATAATTTAAGAAGGAAAAACAAACAATAAAGCAAATGTTTACTATCTATTTTAATTACTTACTGCTTAGAGGTATGCATTAGGGTTATTTATTGTTTGATTTCAAGTTCTTTCATTTAATGGCTTAAGACTACAGTGGCTAATGGTCCATTCTGAAATCAAATGAATACAATCTTTTGTATTCCATTATGCAAAACCAAAGAAAACTATTTGGGATCATTTCATTATGTTAGCATCTGCAAAACAGTACTTGAAATTGCAGGTTAACATAAGGATAGCAATGTGAAAAAGAATATGAAAAATAAAATTCTTGCACATTTTTAAAAATAGAACTTTATTTGAATTGAGGAAAAATTGAGACTAGGTTTCTGAATTATATTCTGAAGATGTGAATGCAATAAAAATGCTATTTCCTTTTCATATTTTAATGAACTTTACACTTTTCTAGTGCTTGATGGGAATAAGAAGTTCTATCTTGAACAAAGCAATAACAACTTTTTTTTTTTTATTATTTGCATATATGTAATAAAGAAGTAGATGGATGTCCTCCATTCCTCCAAAGATCCAAGACATGTTTTTATTTCCTTTGTGAAAACTATGTATTCACCTATATAATTAGGACTTGAAGTCGGAAGTCTTGACTTTTGAGGCTTTTTTTTTTTTTTTTTTTTTTTTTTTTTTTTTTGAGGCTAGGAACCCGCAGTGCACTTTCCCAGTGTCTTTTTGAAATTAAAATTAAATCTTGGCTAGGAGCTTAGAAGAAGCCCTGCCAAACTGCCTATAAAAAATCTAGGGTAATTTGCATAAGAGATCGTAGTAGTTTAGATAACTCAATATAGTTAAGTTTTACATTAAAAACATATGATTCACAAGGTCAGCAATCAATCAGTATTTCTGGTTGGTTGCCAGTAAACCAGTTATTGACAGAGAGAGGGGACATCCGGTAGGCGTATGCATCTTTAAATGTTTGACATAATGAAGGGAATTCTTTTCTGAATCCTGTCAGTGTAATACTTTGCTACAGCAACCCTGTACAGAAGTGTAATTTATTGAACTGTAAATCAGCCTAAGTAAGGTACAGTGTGCCCTGCTTTTCAGCAAGTTTCAGTATTTAGCATGCATTCAACAGCATAAAATAATTAAACTCTTTCTTTAGACAATAAAATAAGGGCAAACTTCTGTGTATGTTATGGGTACAACTATACGTCTGTAAGAAGAAGGAAGAACTGAAATGATCAGGGGGTGTTTGAACATGCAATCGTCCACCAAGGTCTACAAAGCAGGTTGTTTATAATGTTTTCTCTAATATTTTTTTTGCTTTATGCGTGACGTGCTTTTCTTTTTTTTTTCTTTTTTTTTTTTTTTTTTTTTTTGTACTGGAAAACTTGAATCTTTACCTGAATTCAGTGTGTTTTTGTTTGTTTCTTTTAACCCAAACTCTGCGTCATTCAAATATTGCTGTTTGTGGTTCAATAATGGTAATAGTGCTTCATTTTCTGAGCATAGCCCACCCTACTTCATATGTGTAGATTACGTTTTTGTCCCAGGGAAGTCATGCTCAACTCATCTAATTGTGTGGTAGCAAGTGAATTCAATTCTGATCAAGAGCCATCTGCTTTGTATGTTTCTACACTACTTCAGTAATAGGACAATCATTGAGAAAACTCCTTGTTCTTTTTATCTCCTCCATCCTGTTTCTTCCTTCAGTGAGCAATATAAGTTGTCATATATCCTGCAGAGATTACAGAACTGTCACTTATTTAGACCAATGTTAGTTTTGAGTCTCATGGGAGCAACTTGTGGAAGTACCAGAGTTGCCACTAACAGATAATCGGAAATCTTTTTATTTCCTTTTTGGTGATGCAAGTATAATAGTGATTGGAGAAAACTGGTAATAATGTCTTTTTGTCGCCATAGTGAAGAACAATTGTGCCAATTTAATGATTTTTTTTTTTCCCATCCCAAAAGTGTCACATCACCTTAAGCTTGGTTTGATCCCCCATAGTGAAGCTCTAATTTTAACACTAATGCTGATAATTTAGAGAAAAGTTTTCTGTAGCATGCAGAATGTGCTTTTTGTAGTCCGTATGAATAAAACCCAATTATACGTAGTTGTGATGTCACCTATCTCACTTGCATAGATTTGGCTACCTGCTTTATGTTTGCCACTGAAACACTGCTGCAATGGAGTGTAGGAGAGGAGACTGCTGCAACAGCGGAGGAGGAAGAAAGATCAGGAAGGAATCCTGATTCCTTAGAGGATTCCTGATTCCTTAGAGGAATAGGGAGATTTTGTTGATATAACTCAGCATTTTGGATCTAGTTATTCATGTTCAAGATTAAATAGTGAAATGGTTTGAAATAGAATCATGTTATCATTAATACGGTCTTATAATTCAATATTTTTGTTGCCTCCCTTGTTTAGACTTAGTTTTTATATTGTATTTTGCTACAGAGTTGACTTCAGTGACCTAAAATTTTCAATAGGAAGATTGGTCAGTAGGAATAGGTGTCCTTTTGAACCTCTAGTTAAAGCACAACTATACAATTCAAATGTGACAGATGGAATACCTTTGTAAATCTTTTGTACAAAGCTAAAGATGGAAGGATTTATTCTCAGATCTTTTCTTTTGTACTATAATTACCATACAAGGTGCTACTAAATATGATGGCTAATTACATAACAGTTCTAGCTTAGAGCTTGGTTTGTTGGTAAATCACAGCTGAAACATGATCCTTAATTTAATATGGCTTAAACCTCACATCATGTCAAAATGGTGTGAGATGCTTTAACCAGTTTCTTGAAGTTATACTCCTCTTGTTTATTGATCTGTTTATGCCTGCACAAAACATGCAGCTGTACTTTTGGCCAGCTAAATTGAAACTCTTAAGAAGTTAACAAATCATTGAAAGCTATTTCCAACTATATTGTTTTGGTTGGTACTTCTGGACCCATCCACTTCTGGAAGCCATTAAACATATGGGCTGATTTTTTATTTTTTTTTTTTTAAATGCAGTCTTATTTAATTTTCTTATTAATTTGTATAATTTAACTAATTTGAGAATTGATAACAGAATGTTTGAGTGATTTATGGCTTGAAAAAGAAGACCAATGTTTCCCTCCTAGAAAATGGAAATTGGCTTGTCAAACGTTTAGATGAAGAATGATCAATCAATAGCATTTTAATAAGGAGAAAAGGCTTAAAATTGACTGAAGGTAGCTTTTGTTTAAAGGTGATTTGGTATGTGCAAATTACTAAGCTGTCCCTGGAGAGGATTTTCAAAAGCAATATTGGGCACTGATTTTCTTTGTTTATTCCATTCTCTGTCTTTCTGTTCCCCTTGCCAGGGATTTCAATACTTACCTCACCATTGTCTTTGAAATCTCCCTGACTGCATTTCAAGTACTGTGTATATTCTACTTATTTGCACTTACAGCTATCAGTTTTAACTGTTACTTTTCTCCAGTGAACATATTGCCTGGATAAGGTTATTTATTTTCAGCACAGGTCCATGTCAGCAAAGGGGCTAGCTGACATTGATCCTATTGACTTTAGAAACTCAAATTCAAAAAGTATGTGCACACATTGGAGGAATAGAATTGACTTGGAAAGCCCCATTTAAAGTCTTGCCTTTTAGTTTTCTGTGTGAAAACTTAGTGCAATGGGCTTGGTGATAGAACACTGATTCTATCTGTGCATACTGGTACACAATTTCAAAATGGGTTCGAATTGAGTGCAGATTTCAGAGGCTGTGATGAGAAGTGACTGATCACTCTTAGCAGAAGCAAATTTCAAACTTCTCCCCCAAAGAATCAAAAAAGCTTTTAACTGAAAAAATTCACAACCTTACTCAGGAACTTCTTTCTTTCTTTTTTATTAACAAAATAAAGTAATGATTGTCTATCTTCTTCTTTAAAATGACTGGAACAAGGATGAAAAAAAAATAAATATATATATTCCTTTTCTGCTTCTTATTTTTATCCATTATAAGTTATTATGGAACTATGAATTTGTCAGTCTTAAAAAAAAATATTAATATATTTGAGAGAGAGTAGTGATGCAGACCTCACTACAAACTCTAACTGTAATTGGTATTTTGTTTGTAGATTTTAAGTATGATTAGAATTATTTTGTATGTATGATCTCTGCAAGAGAAATTTCACATATGAGGGATTACTACATCCAATTCTGGATGAATATAATCACACTCAAAATCTCTTTCAGCAAGCTACCATATCAATGCAGTTGATTTTCTAGTGAAAAATTCACACTATGTTTTCCTACTAGTAGGCAAGCTGCACCAGATGATATTAAAGAGAATTGATGAGAAAAGTTTCAGAGCTTGAATTCTTGATAGAGATGGCAATTCGTGGTAGGGAACTTCACAGAGACTTTTACAGCCAGTTTTGTACTTGCAAAGGTTCTGTTTCATGCAGTCTGCAGATGGAACGCATATAATCTGGGAAGAAAGGAAAATGTTCATTCACAGTGCTTAGGGCCAAAAGGTAGAACTAGTTTATTTAGTCTGACTGACCTTCTGCAGTTCTCTAGCTTTACCTTCTAGCAAGCAGTTCTTGGTAATACATCCTTGTGGTATGTTAATATGTTCCTTTTTACAAAGAATGGTTTCTTTACATGAACATTCCAGGCTGGGGGTGTTGATAATCACCTACCAAAGGAATCAATGAAAAATATAACAGCCAGGTTTTCAGCCAAACTGAGACAGCTACTCAAGAACAGCAGTACAAAAATAAATAAATAAATAGCTAAATTGTATCTTTTTGCAACTGCAGAAAAAAAAAAAAAAAAAAAGGTTGGCTAGGCAAACTTTGACCTATGGACTAGATTTCAACTAGATTTAAAAATAAACAACATCAACAACAAAAAGAAAAAGAGAGCAATCTGGCCAAGCATCATTTATTTTCCTTAATAAAAACAATGCATTTGTAAAGCCTGTGTGAGATGTTTGCTGCTTGTGCATTCATGCAAGTAGAGTCTTTATTCATGTTCTAAAAACAAGGTTTTCTTTTATGAAAGTTGCTTGTGTTTTTTTTTTTTTTTTTTTTTTTTTTTAATTACAAGTTTGAAAGGAGAATATTTCATAATATCACTCCTTGAAAGTATAAAATTAAGGTCTCTTAACTGCTATGAAAGAATAAGAAATCCATAAATAGTGTATTATGACATGGACAAGTGTGACACCTAGAGGCCAGATGTTTAGGCTCCCTAAAGAATATTTTTTTTTTCAGCTACAAGTTTTGCACAACACATATTTTATTTGGGAGTTAAGTTATGCAGATACTATACTTTGAGAAATTAAGTATGTTACAACATATATGCATTACAATATATATAAATATATATATATATATTTAGTTTGTTCACATTTAGCATATTTTTGTGGCTTCCCTGACTATGCTCACTTGCTTTCATATGAAGAAACATAATAGACCACTACTGAGTGTGTTGATAAATGCTCAAAACTCCACAGGAAAACCTAAAGAACCCTGTACATCTTATTCTGGCTCAGAGTTCTGAAAATCTTTTAAAAATCTTGGAAATTCCAGCTCAAGAGAATCATTTAAATACATTTCTGTCTGTAGTAAAATATCTGCAAGAAAGTCAGGCTCCTATAAAAATGCAGAGTTAGAAATTTTGGCCAGAGAATTTATTCAGGGGTATATAGAGAATATAAGTTCATTTGAGCTGTTGTTTTGGAATTTTTAGTTGATGAAGCTTGCAAAATAAACAAGCATGAAAGGGAACGTGCCACCTCTAATACTTTCTTTAAAATTCAGGTGTGAGACCCATGCAGTGCACTGTGTGGGAGTGCAGTGGATATATCCAAGGGCCCACTCCATCCCGTAAAGTAGAAATAGCCAAGGGTCTCCTAATATAGTGATTGAACCAGATCAGTATGGTAAAAATGTAGGGGGCTTTTTGGAAATTGTTATCAGATAGGTGTTATCTGTAAGAAACTCAACAACCATACCCTGGGGTGCATCAGGTACAGTCCTGTTAGCCAATCAAAGGAAGTGATTGTCCTGTTCTACTCTGTACTGCTGTAACCTCAACTTGAGTACCGTTTGAACTTTTGGGCACCACAAAATAAGAAGGACATAAAAATATTAGAGAGTATCCAAAGAAGGACTATGGAAATAGTGAACGGTCTGGAGGGCAGGACATTTGAGTTATGAAGTCACTTGGTTTCTTCAGCCCAGAGCAGAGCAGGCTGAGGGGAGGCCTCACGGCGACCTGCAGCTTCCTCAGGAGGGAAGCAGAGGGGCAGGCGCTAAGCTCTGGGGACAGCGACAGGACCTGAGGGAATGGCATGTAGCTGGGACAGGGGAGGATCGGGCTGGTGTTAGGAAAAGGTTCTTCACCAGGAGGGTGGTTGGGCACTGGAACAGGCTCCCCTGGCTTCCCAGCACTGAGCGGTTCACAGCACTGAGCCTGCTGGAGTTCAAGAAGCATTTGGACAACGCTCTCAGATATATGGTCTGTTTTTTGAGTGGTCCTGTGTGGAGCCAGGAGTTGGACTTGATGATTCTTGTGGATCCCTTCCAGCTTGGAATATTCTGTGATTCTAACTCTAGAGCTCTTTCTAGGGAGGTAGTCAACTTAGTTGTCTGTGGCAACACTTGTCCTTTTCATACTTAAGTGAAGGGGATATAAATTCCAATGAGTTCAGTTAAGGAGGAATTTTGATTTCCTACATAAGAAATGAAACACTTCATTCTCTAGAATTTGGGTGATTTTTCTGGTATTCTAGTATTCACACAGCACAGAAGATTTAGAGGGAGAAAACTATAGAATTTTCCATCTATAAACATCTATGGATCTAGAAGAATGGAGACTGAAGCTTTACTAAGAACTGCTGGCTTATGCAGAGCCTACAAAGTTAAAGGTGGACAAAAGTGATGCTGGACACACCCCTTATCGAATGTTGAGCCTAGAAGCCAATGTGCCATATGTGTGCCTTGTTCTCTCTATGCTCTTTGACTTTGTCCAGTATGTGTAGAAATACAATGTCTTCAGGATAGAATATAAGATGATCCTGAAGCACTTATTCATGGCATTTCACAGAGACAGGTTTATGAAATGCGACTGCCTACCAGCGCAGGAATACACTACTACTAGCGGGATGATTCTGCTTGGCAGGCAGCTTTTCATACCCAGCAGCTATGAAATTTGTATTTTGTTTTCATTTCTCTTTTCACTAAATAAAAGATATGATATGTTTGTTTTGTCATCCTCCAAGTTTTTAATTCTAGGAAACATGAACAAAATAATTCCAATATTTTCTGAATAACTCTACCTTGTTTTCTTGAAAGTCTTCAAGATTAGTCACTTTTCCCTAGAAAGTAAAAAAGTGCTAATGTGTCAATCACTTGAGAGAGCAGTTTACAGACTCAACATAGCTGCAGTGCCTCAGATAAATAAATGTATGTGAATACAGGTCTACTGAGACCCATATGTTGATGCTCCAAGGTACAGCACTGACAATACTATATGTTCCTACTGATACAGAGACTAATGTTGATTGCAGTTTATTTTTATGCTTTGTCTAGAGGTTTCTTTTCAGAAGTACTTAATGTTTGTTTTGGGAATGCGTAAACCACAAACAATTGATAATTTATGATCCTTAGATATGTATTAGAATGTGGGTTGTCAGTGTGGGCTGGAAACAGTGGCTGCATTATTAACTGGGAGGGCGGCCCTTCATCTACTGTAGCAAATAGGAAGTACGTAAGAGCATGTTGGGCACACTGGGGTGGAAAAGGATACCAGCAGCTCTCTGGATTATTCATGTTAATAGAAGTTGAAGCTTGCAATCTGTATATGCTGCTGCTTATGCCTGAAGTCTAACTCCTGCAGATAGGTTAGTGTATCCACCTTTTTTGGCCTGTGTTTTCACTGATCTTTTCCTGCTCCAATTGAAAGAGGACTGTTTGGGCTGCAGAAGTGATGAACTCAGAAATGAGTGTTTACCAAAGACAGCTCTTCAGGAATCTGTAGTTTTCCCAATTATGCCTCTGTTCTTTCCCTTTGATGTTTTTCTGAATAGTTTTAAATGCATCATAGCTTGTCACCAAAATGAATGAAAATGAAATTACTTGTCCATAGGATATTGGTTTTTGTCAAGAAAAAAAAAAAAAAGCACAGTAAAACCATTAAAAGTAGTGTGCAAATATGAGTTTTAATCATCTATATTTCACTAATTTTTTTAAAGTATGTGGTCCTGTTATTGCATAAATATAAACCATTTGAGTGTTTGTGTATGTGTATTCACCCTCTCATGATACTGCTTTGTTCTGCTGTCAAAACCCACTTTGATTCATTGTGCCAACTGCATGGATGATCTGTTTTCTGATGATGTTTCCAGATGATCTGAGTCATGTACAAAATATTTTCAGAGGCTTTCTTTAGACGTTCATAAAAAATCTAGATAGAATACATTGCAATCAATAACTCTGAAAAGGTCCCTTTTCCCCTAGTCAACCCATAAATGTAACTTCTCCCCTGGTGTGGAACTCCAGTTAAAAAGCCAAGGGTTTTATTCTTAATTCTTCAAAGATATATGTTATATATATATATATATATATATATATATATATATATATGTTATATATATCTTATTGTAACTATGCAAGTCAATAAAGGTATTGCTACAGATTTCCTGATGGTCTTAAGACTTTTTAAGCCCTTAAATTCAGTGTGGACTTCTTTTTTTTTTAATAACTGAAAATAATTTTTCATTTTTTTCATAAATTTGTGAAGATGGGATTATTTTTAAGTTTTTCAAGTGTATTCTTATTTTTATATTCTTATATTCTTATGTATCATGTAAAACAATGCACATGTGAATAACTTAACCTCAGATTTTCCTGTGGAATTGCTGTACTTCTATAAACTCAGAGAGTGTTTTGTTTTAGTAGTCCAGGTCAGCAAAAGACAGGATGAAGGGGTTTCCATGCTTCCTAAGGTGAATGCAGTATGATGTAGCAGAAATAAATAAAATATATCTCTAGAAGTGCTTTAGCTGAGGTTGCAAGTAAGGATGCTATAAATTTGTTAAGATCGTGGCTTTCTATGTATCCCTTATCAACCTATAATCTCCTGATTGTTGCCTGTTTTTCAACAGCTGAAGAACAGTAATCCACACTTGCTTATCTCTCTTAATCACAGCCTCACAGTGCTAGAGCTCCCTGAGCCTTTAATTCCCTCTTAGAGGCGTAACAGAGTGGAAAGTAAACAAAGACAAATTTGCAACCTTCAACATCGCTAATTTGCTCTGATGTCAGAATATTTAAACAGGCAAGGACTTGGGAATTACTTGATCATGGCTGATTTTAATCTAATGCATGTGAAAAGGCAGAGTCTGGGAAGGTTGTGCAAAATGACAGCCGTCCCAAGAGAGGTTCACTGAAGGTTTCTTTAAACAACAATAGCTCTGTCCTTTTAAAACTCTGGATCCCGTGTTCCTACAGCATGTTTCTGTAGCTGCTTGCACTTTGAATGGAACATTTTGGATATGGTAGCAGTTTTCCTGAAAATATCTCATTTGCTTTGCAGTTTATAGATGTCTGAAACCTGATCTTTAGGCTTGTTATTGCATCTGTTCACTGGGCAGTGGGTGGGAGAGATAAAGATGCCTATTTTAAAAGCTTTGTCTCTCTCCACGTTTTTGTATCATCACGACAGCCTAATGTATCCTGAATACTTTCATATGTAAAACTCGGTATATGCTTTAAAAGTGATTGATAACTTGATCTTCAAATTATTCTAAATTACATAGTTGACATTTATGCATATGTATGTGTATACATACTTGCTGGGTAGCAAAGGATGTTATTTTGCATTATATATTACACGCAGACTTTCTCTACCACAGAGATAGTGTGCTTACACCTCCGTACACAGCAGACAACTGTGTGTTATTACCTGAATTGGATTTGACAAATACACAAGAAAAGTTATGTTTTTCTTTCCTTTCATTTCCCTTTGTGAAGACTTAAAAGTCTATTTAATGCATGAGTAATCACTTATTGTTTGTTGTTTACAAAATGGTTAATGCAGCATATATATTATCAGGACAAGTGTCTGATGCTTTCCTAATTAATATATATTGCTCTGGTGATATCTGTTCTGGTTGTACAACTTGTGTTTCTGAAGCACATCCTGATGATGATTTCTTTTCTTCTTAATGTGTGTCATCTGGGATATTCCAGTGAGAGATGTCTGGGAAACCAGGCTTTCACAGTCACTCTCTGCCTTGAGATTACAGCACTGGGTTATTTGTGTTTCTCCTCATCCCTGTTCTGTCTCTCGCTCTCTCCAGCTGGTGTAAATGACTGCTGCCGCCTCTCAGCGCAAGATAACCTGCTCAGTCAGCTGGAGCCCCCTGCGGACAGCTGTCTCTCTTTTAGCTGATGGAAAACTGCAACTAACCGCTGAATGGAAGAGCGTGGAGTAGCAACCATACTAGCAGCAGCCGCTGCAGCAAGAGCGAGCAAGGACTCTATTGTTCCCTAGTGTTAAACAGTTTTTCCTTTTCAACTGGCATGCACAATAGCAGGAGAGAGCTTTCCAGTCTGCATCTCCCCATGAAGAAATTCTGAAGAGGGGAATATTATTTGAAGAAGGTTTCACGGTTTTGCTGCAGGCTTTGGATGTGGGAGCAGGCTGCTGGAGGAGGCATGGGGTTGAGTAAGGGGAGCGCTGCTTTCCCCCGTGGTCCGAGGGTTTGTGCTGTGCCAGCCCGCTGCGTGGGAGTTCTTGTGGTTCTGCTTGTGGGAGCCTGGGACGCTCGGGCACAGAGTGAATTTCAAACTTCATCTGTGTATTTGTGGAAGACTGGTAAGTAAGGATGCTACACTAACACAGCAGCAGTATGATTATTTTTTTGTTGTAAGTAAGCAGTAACCTTTCTGTGTGCTTTGTGTACATGCAGAGAGAAAGTTAAATCTACATTAGCAATGTTTATTTGCAGGATTCTAGGAAAACAAATCAGGTCGCCTTCCAGTATTTCACTGGCCAAGCAACTAAGGCAATTAAAAAAAAAAAAATGTGACTGTCATGCTGTTATTGGGATCTCTCATGCATCTTTGAGTCTTTTGATGTTTTTTGTTTTATTTAGTAGCTCTGTGTTGTATGTAAATAGCAAAGGTCAGGGTTTTAGTGCCTGCTCACAATGGAAAGGAACATTTGTTACAGTTGGAGTTAGCAACGTTAACAGTGCTCTAAAAATATTGACATTTCACAAAGAAAGATGTAATGCAGCATGTCTAATCTTCATGCTCTGTGCTGACATGTAATATATTCAGTGTGGTAATTGATGGGGAGTTGGGTTTGTTAAATTTAGGTTTGTTGCACAGTATATAGGACACATGAAAGCTAATGATGGATTAGGTGAAATAATCCAACTGATGCCAGATCTCATAACCAAAGAGCCAAAGGCAAATAGGCTATGTGGATTCAGCACCACACTAGATAGATAATTTCCTCTACTTTGGCACTAATGAGTTACGTGTCTGTTTTAAAGATTGCATAGCCATAACACTGTTCCAGTCTTAACTTTGCATTAAAAACCAATGGGGAATTTTCTTGCGTCTGTCAATATATTGTGTTAATTCAGAATTTTGATAATGAGGACCACATATGTTTTAGTTCTCTAACATAGTAACACTTCCTACATAAGCTTCCAAAACTCCTTTAGGAAATTTAAAAATTTCAAGACAGTAAATATTTCACACTGACTTTGGCAGGTTTTTTTGGCATGTTGCCAGGAACAAACCAATACAAAAAGTAGAGTGTTGTTTAAGACATGCATTTCCATTAAGGGATAATACGATAGAAAACGAATGTGCAAATTCATTATTTGTATGAAAAGCAACTTTGAGAAGATAGTGTGTTCCCCTGGATGGAGGGCCCCAGCCTTCTGAAACAAAAACAGATCAATTCACAATTACAGTGTTATCCTGAATTTTTTAGAGGCTTCATCTATCCAGCAGCTCAAGGAGATTAAAAGGAAATTCATTTAAACAAAAAGACAGGCTTTCCAATAACGCTATAAAGAGAAATCTGAAGAAGGGAAAATCTTTCACAACTTTCACTTCTGCTGAAAGATGGGTAGCACAATGACACTGATGACCCTTTCCTTTTCTTCTTCTTTTAAACCACTCACAAACTCAAAACATAGTGATCAATTCTATTAGAGTTTTGTAAATGTTTGCTACACACTTAAAAAGAGATCAAATACATACGTAGATTTATAGAAAAATGTAGTGATCATAGTAGCATTTTCATAAAGCATTTTGCATTTAAACTACGTTGCTAGGCAGCAGTAGATTAAACTCTCCAGCATGTTATTATGTCTCCATTTAGAAGATTGAATTTTAAAAGGTTAATAGTAACTTGGTTGAGAATAATGACAACTGTAGTTAACTAATACTTATGAAAATGAACTGCCAATTTGCTATGGGGTAACTTGGTTTACCTTGAATATAGCACACGTGTTCTGAAGTCAAGTAGTTAAACTAGCAAGGAGGAAACTGGCTTGGCTTTTTTTCCTCTGCCTTTTCTGCCTTCCTTGAATAACTTTTGTTTAGAACAGGTACGGTATAATCATGTTGTGTAACGAAGAGCTAGTTTTTACTTTAAGCTCTTCTTTTTCTGACCTTTCTCCTGTTTTACCCACAATAAGGAATAGGATAAGCCTGTTCTCTGCACAATGTTTAATATCATAGCATCCATTTATTTTTTTCCGTCCTTTGTGGGAGGTTCTAGAAAGTGAACTAGAATAACTGCTCATCAGTGATCTGAATGTATATCCAGCATGAATCTAAAGTTCAGCTAAAGTATCAGAGGGGAAAATAAAACTGAACTGGACAGTAGTGAGCTTATCCAACTGAGACAATATTTCAGCTTTTCTTTCTGTGAAATAAATATAAGTCAAGGCTAAAATTGTGTCTAGGAAATTGGCATGAGTGTGTGTGTATACCTTTTGGCACCCGTTATTGCTGAAGTATGTCCGTTTTCTTGAGAAACATGCTACTTTTGTTATCAAATTTAGTTTGGCATTAGCTACTGTAAGTGGCTTGAGTGTGCCTGACTTTAATTTCTAAAGATTTTTTGAAATAATGTCTTAGTGTATGCTGCTCCATGACTTCTAAGCAGGTTTACTGCAGTGTGTTATTTTAAGAATGCCCTGGAAAATAATATACAGGGCTTATGGAATTTGAGTTATGACATTTTCTCTTATAAAATTGTGATACCTATTACAGTGTCTTGATACTTGTTTTTTTGGGATAGGGATGGGATGAGGTCAGGGGCTGTTCTTCTAATTCAAATTTCACGTTTGTTTTGAACCTTTGAAAACCTCTCGGGGGTCATGACTCTTCCTATCACTATTCTCCTGTAAAAATATGAGGAGAGTATACTCTTTAACCCTCTTGGGGTTTAATTACCTTCAATTCAGCATGGACACCGTTGTGAACAACCTGCTCTGGGAAGGGAGGTTGGACTAAATGATTTCCAGAGGTTCCTTCCACCATTCTGCAGTATGGATGCCATCACAAAGTCATTTCTACTTCTCCAACTGAAAATGAAGTTTTGACTGTCATAAATTTTTGAAGTTTTCATCTAATATGAGATGAAAATGATATTTGCTTTTGCATATTTATGCTGGAATTATGGTGTATGAATGGATCTCCAGTGTATTGCATGACATTGAGATGGATGTAGTTGATTACAGTTACTAGTCTTTAAACTTTAGATTTCTTGCCAAACATTCACATTCCATACTATGTAGACCCAGTGTGTGCATTTTCTTTGGGTACAAATACACAGCTGGCTTAATTTTACTGGTTTCTGGGCAAAGCCATCTAGTTTTTTAACATAAACTAAGGCAAAGTCTCCATCTGTGCAGAATACCTGGGTCTGTACGGCAAAATGAAGAAACAGCTAAATTACTAGAGTTGGATTGTTATGTCTGTCTGCTTTATGACTTGAGGTGGAGAATTGCAGTCTTTAACTACTCATCAAACAGAACTTCTTGTATTGAGAGGCAGTGATTCCTGTGATGTGAGGTGGAGCATTTGAGTTTTGAAGTTGAAATAATTTTTACCAACTAGGGCATTGAACTCTACTATTTATTAATAGTTGTGTGAAACGGAGATTATCTCTGTTTCCTGAAAAAACATGCTTGGTGTACAAACTGGGAGGGGGGAGGAGGTGTGTCTGTATAGGAGAAACTACATTGGGGGGGAGAATAAGCACATTTCTGTGCATTGTGTTGTGAATGACTCATGGCTAGATGATCAATGTAATGATGATGGCTCACAATGTTTAAAAATATCTATGTAAAACTGTTGTAAGATGGTATGAGCAACACAAATGTTTGTGGATAATACAAAACTGATAACTGCATACAAAACAAACACAGTAAAGCTGAAAGCTTGATGAAAACTTCCATGAAGCATGAAAGATTAAGAAAGTTATAGTAAAAATGGGATGCAGTCACACTTTCATTTTGAATACTTGTTGTGGGCCAAGAACACTTTAACACATAAATCACCAGTGATAATAATAATCAAACGATCTATTTCAAAATGTAAACTTCTCTAGCTCGTTTGGAAACCTTGCTTCCACTGAACAACCTGTTCTCTTCATCAGTGGATGACCTTCTCAGAGCTGACTGAGTTGCAATGAATGGTTTGTTAGTTCAGTTAGTGCACTACTACACTGAACTTGAAGGTGTTCATGAAATTTTTTGAATTTCATTATTATTTTATTCTAACTATTACAATGATCTATTGAATTGTTTCTTTGTATGCAGCCGAAAAAAGGAGAAAATATTCTGTGCCATAATTCAGTATAAGCTGCTTCCATTAACTTCTACTGATTGTTATTGTTCATTTTTCTTCTTTTAAAGTGATTTTTTTCATATTTAAGAACAACTTATGTTCTTGCTTATACCATCTCCATAGGCTAAGATTTTGATCTCACTGTACATCTTGCAGTGAACAAACTGAGTATATTTACTAAGAATATTTATAGAAATAAATATTTCTACAGTTACCACTCTTTCAAAACAAGATGTATGTTTTTTCTTGGTTTGTAGTTTCATAATGCAGGTGATATATATGCTATTTTTTTATACACAACTGACTAAGCACAGGTATTTCTTGTCACATCAAAATTATCTTTTACTTCTACCTTGTACTTCGTTTATTTATTTGTTTTTCAAATCAACTGACACTATTATCTGTGATGTGCTGTCAGTGTTGGGTGTATTGCCTGCCTACAGGAACTAATGTAATTACTGAAGAGTGCACAAGATCAGCAAGGTTCGATCACATTGTAAAATTGCTTCTTCCGACAGTTTGAAGTAATGCATGTTACCCTCTTGAAGTGGAAGATATCATTGAGTTGATATCTCTGGAATAAGATAAATCATCAGTAAAAGTCCAGGAGGTAATGTCTTTACCTTCACTGTCTTTTAAAGACTATTGATCAAATCTCAGATAGTACAAATCAGTATAGGTCTGCTGAATTATTTGAGTTATCTACTGTTGTATGATGATGAAGACTTGGTCTTCTCTGTAACAATTGCTGATGGCTGTTTTCCTATTCTTGCCAACAAACCACAGCAGAAATTTAAATACAGTTGCTGTAAGTGTAAGTAAGTGCCTTTTTAAAATTACAAGTAAAAAATTACAGATATAGAAAATGTACAGAAGATCAAGGGTTCACCTGGGGGAGTGGATGCCTGGTTTCAAACCAGTGTGCCAAGTGGTTTCTTGTGGAACTACAAGGGTGTTACAAACTCTTGCTGGCTAAGGGCTCTCCTTAAGCTTTTTCTGAGCTTTTCCAGGCACCAACATTTTTGACTCTTATGTGCTTCTTGGGAGGAGGACTGTGCAAGAACATCTTTCCTCACTTGAAGAGCCTATGAACAGTTTTTTCTTGTCATTTCAGGATGTTACTGATCTTATAACCACATATCCTTCTTCACTACTTGATAAGAACTCAGATCATAAAACCCCTCTGACTTTTTAACCTGTGTTAACATTGGCTTCACACTCAGCCACAGAGAGAACACAACCTCTGTACTGTTGCATACTTATCATGTTTTATAATGTCATGAATTCCAAGGCCCAGATCTTTTTAAAAGAGTTTGGTGCCAGAAGTGGAGTTAGAGAAGAGGGCTCAAACACTTTGAAATTACTCATCCAGCACCTTTGGTGGGTAACATACCTAAACTTCACTGAATAAAAAGTTCATTTCATTTTCCATATGTCCCTAGGACTGTATTTATTGCTGCAGAACTGAGTGCTCCTAGCACGTACTCATATGATGGGGGGAATGACAGGGCAGGGAAAGCAGAAGTCCTTCCTAGAAGTTCAGTCCAGCAGGCATTTCGAAATGAACCTAAATGTGCACAGACAGGGATGATCACAAGGGAAGAGGGAGAGAAAATATTAACTAACAGCTCTCTGATTAAAGCACTTACCTTTCAAAGGCTGTACCATCAACTTGTTTGTTGAGGGTGTTCCATCATGTAGCACAAAAAATCCCTACGTTTCAGCATTGTGCCTCTTTTTTTTTTTTTCTTTTCAAAAGTAGACTAAAGAATTTTGCAGTAATCACAACTTGAGACGAGAGACAGATAAGCCTATGTCAGTAAATAGAAAACTCCTGATTTTAAAGAGATTACGAAGAAATGATCTGAAGAAGCGGATTAGATGGGAAGAGCTAGGGAAAATGGTGAATGAGAAAAGATACTTTAACTTCAGGCCTGATTGACAGGAAGGGAATTCACATGTCTCTAGTGATGATGAAAGAGAGCAATGAGGACTTCTTCAGTGGAAAACAGATCTCTAGTTATGATACGGTGAATTAGAGTTCTTACCTACATACCTGTGAGGTTAGAAAGAGATCAAAATTTTTAAATTATTAACATAAAAGGTGTTTTTTGGGCTTCATCTTGATTCTCAGGCCTTCAGTTACAGAATAAGATAAATGGAGTTTTAGTAAAAGCCGCATTTCATCTGCTTTTCAAAGCATAAAAATTGTTCGAACACAATGTGTTAAAGATGCATCGTTGACTTAAATATAAATGATCCTCCAAGACTGAATGTGGTTAAGTGTTGGTTACATATGCCCTGTGTAAATTCATATTAATTAGGATTAAAATTTATCACTTTTATTGCGTTCTGTAATGTGTACCTAAGCAACCTCACTGTTTACTGTCTGTCTCCCAATTAAATCTGACTTTTATTTAGTCAAGGGGTGAGGGGTTGTCTATGACTTGAATAAGGAAATACTCATTTTCTTTAGACATGTTCATCATTCTTGTTCTTTGGGCTCATTTATAAAGTATCCCTTCAGATTTTTTATTGAATGGAAATTGTACAAGGCAAGTATTCAGTCTTTGATCAATGTGAAAGGTTTTTAGTGCAGCCTAGCAATGAAACATTTGGCAGAGATGCAGAAAATGCATACTTCAAGAAAATTCAAGAAAATTCAAGAAAATGCTTTTTAGTAATGTATCCTTATTTAACAAAACTAAATTAAATATTTAAATAGTGATTGGAGGAAAAAAAAAGACTTTTTTTTTTTTTCCAGTTACTTTACCATATCTGAAATAGGGAAATAGATGGAAGTGTGGCTGATATTGTAAGCCTTTTGTTAACATAGAGAAGTGGTGTGCTCTGGGCTAATGGTTGACTTTAGTTGCAGGATAGCATTTTCAAGTTGTCAGAAAAACATGAAATGGCAGCAGGTCATGTTGTACTGGCAGCTAAGAATGTCTGTATTGTTTTTAGCAGGTGCCCCGGAGTGCTTATGCTAACTGGATAAGCTGAATCCCTCAGTTTATGGGGATACTGGAATAAGAGAAGCCCCTAAAAGCTGTAGGTTGTTTTGTTCTAAGGCTGGCTGCTCTAGTGTTGGGTTAAATCTGTTTATTAGTATCTTATAGTCAAAGATTTAGCTTTACAAGATTTAGCTTTTTTAGTTCCCAACTCCACTTGATGTTGAAGTCGTCTTTTTATGGTGTTCATCCACTCACTTGTTCATATCAGAAGCATTTAACTTTTAACAACATAACTACAGATTTAATAGAAAGCCCAATTCCCATAGTATAAAGGTTATTATTCTGAAAGTCAAGTAGTAATTTTGACATTTGTCATGGTGTAAACTAAATCGTGTATTCAATTAAGTACTGTAGCTGAGAATTATTTCTAGTTTATGGACAACACATGTATTTATTTTGTTTATTGGAGGTCCTTTACTGCATTCACAAGTTTCTTCATTATATATGTCTTTTTTTTTCCTTTCCTATATTCCTCTGTTGGTCCACAAACAAGGTGTCTCCAGGCCTAGGGAGGCAGAAGCCTCTCTCTCCCAGGGAAATTCTTTTCCTGATTTCTTGATTAGTCAAAATCTCTGTTTCTATTGTGTTTCTTTATCTTAGACAAAAGAAGCTGGAGAAAAAAACAACAACAACAACAACAAAAAAAAAACATTTTGGGTTGCCTAGGTGGTTTAGGTTGCTTAAAGATCTCTTTGAATTCAGACTGACAGAATTGAAATACTCAGTTGTATTGCACGGAGCCTCAGAGGAGGTACTGGAATGGCATAGCCTAAAGTTGAGATAACAGTAGTATTATTGACTTGGGATTTTATTTATGGATTTTTTGAAAAATCTATTTCTGTCTAGTGAGGCAGTAATAATATACTGAAATAATAGTTATTAAAATAATGGAAGAATCAGATGAGACATCCAGAAAATTTCAAAAATCACAGTAATTGGTAAAAGTTATCCTTGTTCTGAGCTGTGAATTTCCCTGTCAGAAAAGACGAGATCCTACTAGAAAGCAGGATTTTAAATGATCACAATTAGCATAGCCATATTGTTCTGGTTATTAAATGCAAGTCAAACAAAAGCTAATGTAAGCAGTTTTGTTACAACTATCAGAAATTAAACTCCCCTAGCATTCCCATTATTTCCCACTTTCATGTACGTTAAACGTACCGGTGCCTGGCATTTCAAATAAAATCCAAAAGACATATACTGTGTCAATCAGTGTGCTCTCAGCATCAAATAGGACTGTGCCTTTTGCCATGGCTGACATTTCAGGTTGTCACAATATCTTTTTTTTTCCATTTTGTGTGTGTTCCAAGATTGTTTTGGTATTTTTAGGTCTGTGGAATAGAGAAGAAAAAAATGATGTGCTTGTGTGAGCTTAGTGCCTGTAGACATAGCCCTTACTGGCCCAATAGAGAATGGTGTTGCTGGAAACAGAGCTAGCTTTCCAACATCCAAATCCTGGTAAGAGTTTTCCATAGGTATTTTGAAAGAAAGAGAGAATGAATAAATAACTGTTCTGTGTAGACTGTTTATATTGCACCGTCTTTTTGAGGATATTAATTGGAAAGGGTTTCTAATGTGATGAGATGTACTTAAAAAAATTAATGACATCTCCTAAGCCAATGAGAAATTTCCTAATGAGATGTTATTAGCTTCTACATCCTGTATTATGCAAAATGAAATGTTTATATTACTGAGCAATAATGTAACTCTCCCTATGTGTATTGGGGAATAGCTATTTTACCCAAAAGCCATAAGAGAAATAAGGAATAGAACAGACAGAGATTGTTTTATAATGACTTGTGTTTGTACAGTGCCTAGCACAATTGAATTCTCCTCAGTTGCTGGTGTTCCTATGTACCACAGCTTTATACAAAATGATATAATTAAGACTTGTTAAAGAGGCCGTTCACAAAGATACAAAGATAAATTATTAACATTTTAAAAGAACATTCAAATAATTTCAAGTGCCACAAATAGTTTAAATAGGTGATACTCAAGATATCATACTGGAAGATAGAACAGGAAAAAAATGTTTTCAGAGGAAAACAATGCTAGGAAAAACCTTTGAAGCAGTTCTGTCGATGTAGTAGTTCCAAAATGTTGGGAGAAAAATGTTTTCAGTAGAAAACATTCCTAGAAAGAGAGATTTTTAAATGTTACTTAGCATTTCCACATTGGCAGATTTGGCAGTCATCCCTTTTTCTATTTGCATGTAACAAAATTCTTGTTTCAATTTAATAAGAATGTGCTTGATTATCCTAAAAGATCACTTGGATTATGTAAACAGGTTTTACTTGTTTTGCAATTTTCTCCTGACTCACTGAACCAACTGTTTATTGCAATGTGTTTTGCCCTCTTTTATTCTGTTTTTATTGATATACTTGTGACTTTTGCTCAAAATAATTCAACTTTACAATAGTTGCATTATAATATATTCTGTAGGTGTCTGTGCAAAAAATAAATATGTCATAGAAACACTGAGTGCTGTGTGTTTTGGTTCAGTTTTACTGCTTCCAAGACACCATTACTTTAGCACATGTGTAGTACTTGCCATATGCAAAGAAAAAAAAAAAAAGATGAAAGAGGAAGAAACAAGTTACAGGAGTGAAGATCAAAACCATGGAAAGTAAGGGCAAGCAATCAGAAGCTACTTTCTGTCAAATGCAAAAGTTTAAAATGGAGTGTGAAATTAAAATCTCAAGGGACTGAGAGAATTAAGGCAATTACTACATAAACAAATACAAATATCTTTTAACTAACACAAGTTTTCTAATGAATCCGTCTTGAATCTGTTTTCTTAGGACATTTCCAACATTACGTGTGTGTGTGTGTGTTCGTTCTTCCATGTATAGATACTATATCCATACATTGTTGTATGGATCCAATGGCACTACCTTTAAATATAATAGTCTTCAGACCTAAGGCTTCAATGTCTGACTGAAAATGTAGCACATCATGAATTTGTCGTCTCATCTAATAACAGACGTATGTTTTTCATATACCACTAACTTATTTTAAGAAATTCCAGCTTTGCTGTTGCTTGCTATTATTAACAGGAATACTTTGAAGGCTGTCATTGAAAGCTTTTTTTTTTTTTTTTCTCTTGTAACCCTAAATGAAAGTCAAAGCATTGCTTTTCAGACAGCAGTATTGGAAAGACCAGCTTGTTTCTGTGAGACATGTTTGGTGTCATGCAAAAGATAATAAAAGGAAGAAGAGGGGGAGTGATAAAGCAGCTGAACATGCAAGGAAGATTTGTAGTCTTTAACTTGACGTGGATGAATGGGTTGTGGCTCTCCATATTTCAGCTTGATTTATGAGTGTGAACACCTTGGGTACCTGAACCATAAAACTAGGAATTTCAAGTTATTTTCTATACCCACTGTTTGTGGGGAGCTGCAGAAATACATTGTACTGTTGAGTTTTAAAATGCTTTAAAAGCCTTATGGAATAAATCAAGATGATGAGCATATGTACAGATTATAATTGAGACTTGGTTTCTTTTTTATAGCACAGATTTGAGCTATTTTCTCAGATGTGCAATCAATCACATGTGATAGAAGTAACTAAAATCATGATTTTATTTTTAGATAGCAATGTTTTTGTTTTTTTCTAATACTTACTCTACAAGTATTTTATATTGTGCTGAGGATGTTATGTAGTAAATACCTACCCTTGAAAATATTGAATTTGCTATGTTAAAGTGTTTCAGAATTTCTCTTGAACAGTGCAGTGCCTAGTTTCTCTCCTAATACAAAAGTTAATGGTCTCTAAGGATCAGGGTTCATAAACTAAAGCTGAAATTGAGTAGTCAATATTTTTACCTTTTGGATGTAGAAGTACTTCTTCCAAAATGTTTTTGTTGTTGTTGTTCATTTTGAACCCTTGCATATAAATGGTTCTAATGTTTCTCATTAGAAATGAAGTAGCAATTCAGTGAACAAAAAATTTCTGCCATACAAACTGGAAAAATATTTCAAAATGAGAAAAAAACTGTTGCTTATATGATGCCTTCATCAATGTCATTTAAAAAGTATCTTATAGCTGTGTTCGATCTGATGAGAAGTCTTTAGTATTATACTAGAAACAGATGAAATAGTGACTGTGTATCTCTGAGAGTAAGTTACGTTACTGTTACTGATAGTTGGGTGTAAGCCATTGTAAGAAAGTGGGTAGATAATTTGCTACTGAAGTCAAGCTTATGTTGCTCTGAGAAGGTTTGTATGTACATTTTCTGAACTAAGACCTTCCTACTTCAGTAAACTAAAGGCAATATTACATATATGACTATATCTTTCAAATATATTTTCTCAGCAAGTAAAAACACCATTATCCAGAAAACTCACCATTGTTATACTAAGAATGGAACCCAGTCTGTATATAATCCCTTTAGAGAAATTAATAGCACTCCTAGAGACTGGCATTCATTAA
The DNA here is from genome assembly GCF_964035555.1 of Netta rufina. Lineage (NCBI taxonomy): Eukaryota > Metazoa > Chordata > Aves > Anseriformes > Anatidae > Netta > Netta rufina. The sequence goes on along the minus strand of NC_140124.1, from coordinate 28,999,678 downwards.
AGAAAACATGGATGTAAAGAGAACCTGAGATGAAAAAAATGTGCAACTTAATTGGGGACAGTCAGGAAGAGCAAAAAATGAGTCTTCAGTCTTGTGATGCCTACATCATTTGCTAATGCAATTCAGTGTTGCAAATTCTTTTCAGTTTAAGACAGACGTTTTTCACCTTTTATGTAAATGTTACCACTTGAGAGAGAGTTATTATGGAAAGGAAAGATAAAATACATTAAGAAGCTATAAAACAAAGATGTCCTGCTTACTTTGTAATGAATCAGGTAATATATTGCATTTTTGTTAACTTTTTTTTTTTTCACTGAAAGTATTTAAAAATAAACAAGTTACTATTGGTGAAGGTTTACTAAATGTTTAGAACCTTTCAGAACTAGTTTAATCTAGAAAGGGAAAACAGTTTAATGAATAGCACGTAGGGGGGAAGATACTACATAAAATTTGGAGTTTAGAACATCAAAGATAGGATGGCAATTAAAAAACAATGAACAAACAAGAATTTACATTTATGTTATATCACTTTACCTGTGTCTGAAGCTAATAGATGCAGAGTTAGTCTCATTTGCAATAGTTGGTTATAAGCAAGGAGTCCATTTGAAGTAGTAGTGTTGCTTTGGTTTTGAATTTTTAAAGATGAAGAAGGCTCCCTGAAGAAAGAAACTCATTAAGAAAGCCAAGGGCTTTTTGGAGAATACGTTCAGTTCAGGGTGGCTTTTTGTTCCTCACTTTGTATGTCTCAGAGCACACTGCAGCTTCTAATGAAAAAATAATGCAGTTCATTAATCTGGAAAAACTTCTGAAAGTAGCTACATTTTCACAGTATTCTGGGAATTAGTTTGAACATAATTGGTTGGATGTCAATATTAAAAAGCACTCTAATGAAAAAGGAAATGCTCAAACTATGATAGTTTGCTGCTTCTGATGAAAAATTTAATGAGGCTGAATAATTACCCTTTCTTTTTTCTTTCTTCCCAATCTGCCATGTCTTTCCCAATCTCTACTTTACGCTTATTGTAAATATTTTAAACAGTAGGATTTCTATCCCTGTAATTGAAAGACTACACTATTGTCTGCATGTTGCAGTATTTTATAGCTGTTTTGCTTTTTTCTGTAATCCTTTTTCCCTTCGTGACTAGATTCCTCAAGAAGAGTATTTGTCAGCTGTCATGCCCCTCAGCTATCACTTAGCTGAACTGTGCTTAGTGAACTCTAATCTTTCTTGATAAATCAACCTATTAGTGTTGTGCCAAGCAACACAGTATCTGCCATTTACATAATGGTTCCTCTAGTTGCTTTAATGTGACTTTTATCTCCTAACTTCGGGTTGCGAGTTATTTCCTTCTGAGACGCAATGATTGCCCAAATATGTATACATTCCAGTTATGGAGTTGACTGTTAATCAGTCCTTTAATTAAGTTATATAGCACACGGAAGCTGGGATTTGTCCTGGAGAACCCATTATAAGGAAGGAAGAAGAAGAGGGGAAAAAAAAAAAAAGGAAACAAAAAGCCACAGAAACATACTGGGCTCTTCACTGAGAGGATGGCCAAGCACTGGGACAGTGTCCCCAGGGAACTGCTCCCCAAGCCTGGTGGAATTCAAGAAATATTTGCAGATATATGCAGATATATGGTTTGATTTTTGGGTGGTCCTGTGTGGAGCTAGGAGTTGGATGCAATGATCCTTGTAAGTACCTTCTACCTCAGGATATTCTATGACTATTGGAATAGAGAGCCTTTACTTGTTCTTACAGTGTTTCAATATCAGTTTGATGTTATGCACACTAAAAATAGTGTGCATACATGTTCTTATTACTAGCTGCAGTACAGATTGTTCAGGTATCTCGAGTTGCAAAGGGATTCAACACTGTAGTCACATAAGAAATGAAGCAGTCATACTAGTTCTTTAAGATGCAGTTTTTGTATATACAGAGGTTTTAAGTCTTTTTTTTTTTTTTTTTTTTTTTTTTAATTTTAGTAGGTATGATAATCCGTAACTCCTCACCACAATGTCTCATCTGACATGTATTAACTCTTCCGTATAATATCCTGTTCGTATCTCAGTGGCTTAATAGATCTTATATTGAGATGTTTGTCCCTGTGAAGAATGTCTGTGATAACTGCTCATTCAATAACTTCTCAGAATTCTAAAAAACAAGTGTACCCATAGTACCATAGGCCCCTACCTGAAGCAAGAAACATTAGCTCACCTTTTGGTCATCTTGTATTAATGAACTTCCAAAGAGAAAAATAAGAGAATTTATTTTTTTTTTCCTCAGGCTGCCAACATTTGAGAATTTTTATCAAAACTAAACTACTGAAGTTAGAAAACAAATTCTGAACCATTTTGCTGTTTTTGTTAATGGTATTTTAAATTTTTAAGTTACAAACCCTGAATGTCACACCATGATGGTGATGCAAACCTTCATTTGAATTTTCAGCTGCAGTCCTTGGAGATATTTGGTACTTCAGAAGACATTTACTGACTTTTCCAGAGAGCCTGCAGTCTTGCAGATGACCTGGAATGCCAGATTAGAGCAAAACTCCAAGTGCTTTGCTATGCTCTAGTTCCTGGGCTACAAGCCACCTTGTCACTTACAGTGCTCTTGATGTCATCATATACATGTATGTGACATTAAGAGATCATATCTTTTTCCTCACTTCATAAAAAGTTGATAAACTTTTATTATAAGTTGAATAAACAAAGTGTGACACATACTTACGCAGTCTTTAATCATAGGATTTTTTTTTTCCTAATTCCTTTTCATTTAATAATTCTGAATTTTATCCTTTTACTGTGGTTAAGAGAGGTAAATCTGAATATTTCTAGCAATATATATATAATGCGAACATATTCTCTTTTGCTATACAGATCACAATATGTGCACTTCTGGAGGATTTTTCCATTGAGAAAGTAAAATTTTACATGCATTTACCTCCTATGACTTTAATGCCATGACTCGAGCTAATGCTTCAGTGTGTTCTCGATTCAGGGATGTAAGAATCAGAAGATTTAAAAAAAAAAAAAAAAAAAAAAAAAAAAAAAAGCTATATTTTGCCCAGACATAATTTTAGGTGTCTACAGAGGAGGTACTTTTTTAATACTAATATCTATACTAGATAATATTTTCTATTTTAATTTGAAAATTAACATTTGAGATAAGAAATATATAAAATCAGCTTCTTGTTTGTTGGATTGAAAGGGGGAAATGCTCTCTTTGAGAAGTCCCAAAATATTGAGGTGTTTGTTTTGCCATTATAATTTGTACTTTATGCCATTTTTTTTCTTCAATATGTGTTTTGTAGTATCACTTTCTTTAAAATATTGAGCTTAGTGCAGGCAGCTCTCAATACACTGATATTTCCTACAGAGCATCTATTAAAGTTTGATATAGGTCATAATGATGAGACTCTTCCCATTGTGGAAACATCTTTAAAACCTTATTTCTTCTTATGTCATTGCATTTACCTCTAGTTGCAAGAACATCCTGTAGAGCAGCTTCCCAGAAGCTCATGAACTTTCAGTTTTAGTTTGTGGAATTTGTATTAGTTGCTTTCATGTATATAATTTTATACATATATATATAATTTTATTTTTTTTTAAAAGAAAAAAAGGTCATTACCATGGTTACTAGCCATGATAAAACCTAATTTAAAAAAAAAAAAAAAGTCTAAAATGATTGTCTTGATCTTTTCTTTCCAGAAGAATCTTAGGTAATGTATGGATTACTCATTTTGCTTTAGTTGAGGAGTAGCACCTAATCCTTTCAATAAAAGAATGAGAAGCAGAAGATGAATTCAAGCTAGTTCCTGAGAAAACAAAATTTTTCTCTCATTTTGGAAGATTTTTTAAAAGGTTATTCCTTTATCCCTCAGAAATATGAGTGACTGTTAAAGTTGATTCTCTAGCATAATGCCAACATAGGTTTAGCAGGCAGGTTTATTAAACTGGAGTTTTGGATTAATGTAGATTGTTTTATTCCTTTTCCAGTTAGAATGAAAGCCGTATTCTTTCAGTTAACCTTTCATCATATCATCAGGAAAGTTATAGGTTTTTGCTAGTTCCTGTAGTTTCTGCAATTTGGCTGATGGTTTAAGATTCTGAGTAGGAGTTATGCAGTTTTTTGTGTGTCTAACCTATTTCCATCTCCCTTCTGCGTCTGTCAAAATGGTTGTATTTCTGTAGAACTGAAGTAATGGAAACAATTTTTACTCATGTGGTTTTTCTCACCCCTAAGGTGAGAAAAGTAATTTTAAATTTCTGTACAATACGGGCAAAAAGGAATTTATTCCTCATGTTTGCAAAAAAAAAAATCTCAAGTTTTTTGAAATCTTGTAGGTGAGTTCCATTGGCCTGGTTGACTCTTGTACATCTGTTGTTGGAAGTGATTTTGTATTTAGAGAAAGCTTTTCATTATCATTCAATTTTTGAAGCAGAGAATGTCATGTGTATTTAATAATAACTGGTGTTAGGAAAAGTTTCAAAACAAGAATATTGTTGTAAAGTCTGTTTAATGGAAAAGCTTTCAAACTGAGATTTAATTCATGGTAGCCAATTCATGGTAGCCACTTGTAAACAGAGGCATTACAGTATGATTTTAAGCTTTTGCTTTTATCTGCCTTAATAATAGTGCATCAATCTTCAGCATTGATAAAGATACATTAATTGTTCCTAGCAGCATGAAAGCAATGCCTGCTTTAATTTTAAAGGTCATGAATGTGCAATGTTTTCATGAATTAGTAATTAAGCTTTTTTGATAAATTTGGTCTTTCTTGGTTTTGTGGAATTTTAAGCTCGTTCCGTATTTGATTTAGTGTCCTTTAGCTTTTCAGTACAACATGAGAACTTCAGCGATGTTTTTACCACAGGGATAGAGGGTTGCACAAAATGAACTTCTGACCATTTTTCCAGCTTTATAACTGCCTCCAGTTTCAATTACATGCATCTTTTCCAAGTAGCTAATAAGATTTTTATTTTTTATTCTTATTTTATTTATGAACAAGAAATTGAGTGACATATTTAGACATGTATGTAGCATTTCTTTTTAGGCCAGTGCAATTGAGTTTCTTAGTTTATAAATTATTAAAGTCTATTCAATAATGTTTGTAAAAATACACTTCACCAGTGTGGTCTGGTACTTCTGTTTTAAAATATTCTTAATACTTTTTGGTGATTAAATAAAAGTAGTTTCTTGGAAATGCTTATACCATCATGACGATGCTATAAAATTATCTAATATAGTTTTCACTGCTGAAAGATCTTTGCTGTCTGTTTTTTCACTGTCAGGATTTCTGAAATCCTAACAGATTATTGAAATTTAGCAGATGGCCCTAGCCTTGATCTTTAATCACTAAACTCAAACTGAAGGTTTGGAATTTATCTGTTTCATTCTTAGCTATGGAATAGTGGTGGGACAGATGGGTTCAGTCCTGTTTGTTGCAGTTGCAACACATAACAGTCTTTAGAGCAGTAAAATCTGTTGTGAAATAGAGCTAGTACCACTATAATATTGTGCAAAAATGTTAATGTCATTAAAATACTCATTTATCAAAAAGACAACTTCATTTCACTTGTTAAGTAGGTCCCTTACAACTTTTAAGAGAAGTTCAAATAATCTTACATGAGAAAAGGGAACCTTAGCACCTGAGAATAAAGAAATTGTTGTTTTTGGTTTTGTTTGAAATGTATTAAATAGATTATTTTATGTGGATTTTCAACTTATTTACCTATTGTGTAGTCTTTTTGTTGTAATTATCTTCATGAAAATTTGAAGCAAAATATAAAAATGCAGACTTGAAAAACGTTGGTGACTTCAATTTTTATTTAAAACATCCTTTTATACACGCGAAGTCGTAACCGCAAAAGAGGTTTGCTGTTTGTTGTTGAAATATGTTAAGGCTATCAGTACAATAGCTATATTTTCTTTAGCTTGATGGTAAGTGAAATTCACAGTACTAATGTTACTTTATTAGCATGTTGTTTTCATGTAATGTTCCTTTTGTGCCAGAGTATTCTGCCATTTATCCAGATGATTTGGTGATGGGTTGCTGTAACTGCATCTCAGAATATACAAGTAATATCAAAATCTCTATAAATACATGTATCTGTCAGCCACTGCTAGCTTCTGCTCTTAGAGTAACCTTCCTTTCTGACAATTTTTAAAAATTTGTTTGTGTTTTGTGCTTTGTTGTGAACAAATTTTAGGTAACATATTTAAAATTTTATATATATATATATATAATATATATATATTTGTTGATCAAACCTGTATTTTTGAGTGCTTCTTTTTTAATGCCATGATGCAGTCAACTATGGGCCTCAATTTTATTATAATCAGTTTTGAGTGTTTTGAAAGGGAAAAAGAGTTAGTTGTGTTGTCAGTGTTTGTATGTCCTGGTGTAATTCAACTTTCTTCTAAGCTTCTGCTGCTGTTTGCGTCACAGAGGAGAATGTTGACTGGCTGTTCCTGTTTGGAAGTGTAGCTTCAAGATAATCTCTTGACTAATTCCTGGCATTCAGAAATAACATTTAATTAAATGTAAACAAAACAGTAATTCAGTGATTCTAAAAAAAAAAAAACACAAAACATCTTAAATATAAAATACTGAGTTTACATGAAGTCTAAGCTTTTATTTTTGTACTTTTGTGCCCTCTTTCCTAAACAAGTATTTATTAATGGTAAATCATTTTGTTTTACTGATGTGTTACTATCAAATGGTATTGTTAGACCTAAATATTATAGGTGAGAGGTCATGCTAGGAATAAATAATTTAGAGCAAAGTAGGCTAATTACTAATGAAGGATGGATTTCAACCCTCTTCTTCTCCCCCTACCCTACCTCCCAAATACACTATTCTGGATATTCAGTGTTTTGAACTGTATTAGAAAAATATGCCATATGGTATTGCCTGTCTATACTGATTGGATGTAACACCAGCTGTTATGCTGCAAGTTCCTGAGTAGACAATATAGATTTTGTCTGTAAATGCTCAGGCATTTACTTTCAGATTTGTTGTCAGCATGGATTGTCTAAAAATTAGGTTATGATTTAGTTGAAAATACGAGAGGGATCTATGGATATGGATATTATTTAAAAATGTGTAATTTCAGTTGGCTGCCTTCAGCCTTGTATACTAAATAAAAGCACCACATGGTGTGGCTTTTTTGTGATGCGTAGACCTCACTTTTATTTTGCAAAGATATACATGCTGAAACAATTATTAGTCTTTCAAAATAATCTATTTAAAAAAGCACTCTTTATAGAGTCAGTTTACATATATCATGGCTCTTTTTAATATAAATGTTTGAAGTGTGTATTTCATACCTGAACTATTCACATTTATGGGGATTTTTACATCTACTCAATTATCTTCATTTCATTAAAATCATAAAATAATGTTTGTCGAATGATAAAAACACATGCTTATTATGTAAGATAAAGCTTATTTAAGACTTAGAAGTATCTGGATCAAAATAAAAAACTGTTCTGTACCAACGGTTCTATAGTACTCGTACTCATCTAACGTTTCTAATAAATATTGCTTTTCCTGAATCTTGCTCCTTTATGAAAGCTGAGTCAGCAGAACTGACCAGTGACTTTGAGGGGCTAGGAAAAATAAGGTATTTCCATATTCTTCTGAAAGCACCCAGAATCTTGTGACACAGCAAAATTTCAAGCTGAACACCCTAGCAGGTGGGGGTAGCTACGTTCTCTCTTATATCAAGAACGTACATCTTCCTGTTGGTCTTGTTTTCTTGGTGTATCATTTACTTTTCCTATGACTCGAAGAGACACTGTGCTTTTGTAAAGGTCCAACTCCAGGGTTCGTGGAAAGAATGTTTACTCTTCATTTGTAGCATATAGGACTGTGTTTATAGTACAGTGAAAAACTATCCTGTGTAGTATCTAGTTTTTAGTGTCTTTCTGTTCCACTTCCTTTTCCCCCAGCATGTGGGTAAGAACTGGTGTTCGTTATGCAGTGACCTTTGTTATTGCTGCTTTACAGAGCTGTGTGAGTTCCCTGTCTATTCTACATCCACCATAGGGTGTGTGGATGGCTTCAAACATTCACAGTCATTCTAGTTGGTTGGGTTATTGATGAAATTGCTGTTCAGATCAGATGACAATTTAATACAGTATGTGATAACTGGACTGAATGACCTTTGCTGCAATTGATGTTGGCCTCTCTCCCTGTTAAGTGACCACTCAATTTATCTAACTTATAGGAAATATTGTAATTGCTGAATGAACTGTCTTGGATGAAGATATCTGCCATTTATCTTGAGAAGGTTGAGTGGGCACTAGTAATAAGAAAAGGTCAAAGATTGTGATTTAAGATAGTTTAGATCTAGTGTTGTTTTTTAGAAATAAAAGTACAGGATGTAACTAAGTATCTAACAGGGGTATTAATGCATCTGGTATAGGCAAACAAGTGGTGTAGAAGACTTAGTGTCATCCAGAGTGTCAGTTTGTAAGTGCTAAACAAAACCAAAAGTTTTGGGCTTCTTTTCAGTTTTCACAGGTGTGGTAGTTTAGTTTTATTATAAAGTTGTGGGGGACCTTTAATACATATATAACTACTATTTCATAGAATTGAGAGACAAACGTTTGTCTGTGGGGAAAATTGGTAGATATTGATCAGATAAAATGTGATCTATAGATGAATTTATCCAGGCTATTTTCTAAAGCTCTTCTGCTGTTGGAGAACTTACTACATTCGCATGGTGTTAACTACTGCTTCTATGCTGAATCACAAATCCATCAAAGGGAAATGAAGAGCAATCAGTCTGCATGTTTTTCTTCAATATATATTGATTTAATCCATTAAGATTATTTTCTGTTTGATTATTCAGAATCTTGAAGTGTTTTAGCAGGGAATGGTTAACAGTTATTTTCTTTCTTGCTTTCACTGTTGACCTAATCTCATTGATTCCTTGCTGCTGATCTATGCATACAGAGATACAGGAATTTACTTAGCATGTTGCATTAATGTTTAGAACTTAGAATGTTGCATGTAATGTTGTCTATTTACTGTAACGGTACTTTTTTCTCCTTTTCTTTTTTCCCTAAATTTCAATATGACAAACTGGATATCTTTTTTTTTGTTTGTTTTGTATTGTTTTTAAGATTTAGCTCTGTTCTAAGTACTAACCACAGCTGGGTGACATGTGACTTCTGGTGGGTTAGCACAGCAACAATTTAAATGGATGAAAACATTGTTTCAGAGACAGACCCAGTCTGTCCTAACATGAGGATACTCACAACACTCTGCTCTAGGCATCGAAGCTAAGTGCTTAAGTTTGCTTAGAACAAACTTACTGTTTGGACAGTAACAAGGGATATCCAATTACTTCAAATCATTGAGGTAATCTAATAAACATTTATTCATTTTCTCCTGTATGTAATTAAGTAAATTTGTTTGCATTTCTTTGATGCATCATTGCAGAGAAAGGCTATGTTTGCCCAGTTGTGAGATTTGAGTCTCATTTGGATTGGCCTGTGTTGACCTGTGTGAAATATCTGTAGGGAGAAATGTAGCCACTTCCATTTTTTCTCCATATCTTTGACAATGGTAAGAAACGCAGGACACTTGGACTGTATTTTAGAATGTTTTACTTAATTATAATTAAACTTTCACTTTTTACATATGACTGTAGTTATCATTTCAGCAAGTGTCTACGCATGCACATATGTATGTTTGTTTATTTACCCAGCGCACAGTGTGACTTGATTGAAATTTCATTATGAACTTGTTAACAGCTAGTGTAAAGAGAGACTGTAGACTGCCTGGTTGTTAATTAGTTCCCATCAGCAAAATTATTAGCACAGTAGGTCAGAATTACTACTGCTAAATGAAAGCTGCAATAATCAGTACTGTATCTGGGTCAGAGACCAGTCTAGTCATAAATACTCTGACTGCTTGGGCCTGGAGGGTGCAGGGCAAGAGTCAGCTGCACCACAAAGCTCATGATTTAGAACTACTTCTGTTTTGCTGATAAAAGTGTAGTCTGTGTATGAGCAGTAGCTGTTCCCTCCCCCCGCGCCAAGTTCTTGCTGACACGGTGAAATATTGCCCATCATCGGTAATGATCAAGCATGAGGCAGCAGTTTGCATAGTGAATTGTCACCGCAGGAGATGTGTGCACTGGGATGTTTACATTCAGAGTACTGCACTAATAAGGATCCCATTGCAGGAGAATAGTATTTAGCAGTTAAAATGGTAGAAAGAGCATCAAATGAATTTGAACTCACAAGCTAAGAAATCTGTCTGAACTCTGGAGTGGTTTGCTCAAGTTTGTGTTTGTTTGTTTTTGTTCATGCTTCACTCAAAGAGAAAATAATTTGCTATGTTACACATGTGTATGCCCATATTCTGAAAATGGACAGGATATCTTGAATGAAGAAGTGTGTTTTGTGAAAAAAAGGCAACAGGACTGAGAAACAGTCTTACTGATTTAGTTTTAAAATGTCTGTTTATGTGGTCACCTAAAGGACAGAAGGAAAATGGGGCTGGGGCAGTTGATACCTTATAAAGGTGGATCAGCAGCTTTGACACTTTCTAAAGGACAGCTCTAATATTGCTCCATCTGGGAAGAAAACACATAAAGATCTAGTTCCCTTTCCTATCTAGAAGGAAACCATGAGCCAAGTTTTATCCTAGAAAATGTTGTTGATAGTAGTGTCATGGGAAAGCAAAAGGGTATTGTAGGTACAGGTAATTAACCCAAGGAAACACTTCACTCTTGAAGATACACTAATTAATTTAAAAATAAATAGATAAAATGAGAGCAAAAATATTAGGAATGTAAGCAGTATAAATAATATGTACTTAGGAAAATATGCTTCACATGAACCTGCCTATCTGACTTCTGTTTATAACATTAGACCAGAATTTTTAAAGATAGTATCACTTCCAACTCGTTTCTTTGACTGTTTCCAGCTAAGAAAACCTAATGTCTGTTATCAGTGCAACACCATTGTTTTGGTTTGAAAACAGATCATTTTTATCGCATTTAATCTGAAATTATATATTTATGTATAATATAGATATTTAAGGATGTATTTTATATATGTCTAAATTAACCATGGTTCCACAACCATTTGAGATCATTTTGTATTGAGTTATAAACACAGATGTGATCCAACATATGATCATGTTTAAGCAGAAAACTGTGCTGTTACATGTTCAATTTCCTGTCTGTTTTCTTTGCTGTAAATAGTAGTTCTTCAGAAAGAACTTTTCTTTGTCCTTTCTTCCACTTCAGCCAGTCATTTCTCATGTGTTTTTGGTTTTCATTTTGCATTCATAAGCAGTATTTCTGATAAGGCTTTAAAGGTTACATAAAAAACATGGAAAAATTAGTGTTTTGGTGCTCTTCAGGTTTGCTTCTGTAAGTTGAAACCAAATGTTTAAAGTACAGTACTATATTTTCGGGTTCTGCTTGAAACCCATACGTTTGTAGGGTTAAAAAGAAAAAAAGTGAAGAAAGAAACAAAGATATCTTCAGATGTACATGCATGATTGTTTTACCCAGTTATATTTTATTATTATTATTATCCTAATTTTTTTTTGTACCAATATACAATACTAACATTCTGGAATTTTTAATCCCCATTTATTACTGATTTGTCACTGTCTTGCAGAGGTATTAATGACATTGATGGCAACATTACCTGCACCTAAATTAAAATAGTTTTATTTCACACTATATTTCCTCAACTGTGTATACATTTTCCTTAACTGGTCAGGAATATATGAATTTGGTGTTTAGGAGAACTCATCTTCTAGTCCGAAGATCTTATGCTTATAACATCACATTACTTTAGTGTTAGCATGATCTGCTCTCTGATACAGGCTTTTGCTGGCCTGCTTTTTGACCTTGCTTTTGTTACCTCTAGTTTTTCTTTGTCCCTCTTATCACAGTGCTGAAGGTATACCCTGAAGTCTTCATCCTCAAGGTCCTGCAGTGCCCTTGCTTCTTTTCCTTCCTTAGAGCTTCATTATTCTGTTTGCCATCAGCTTAGTGTTGAATGACAAATGTGAATTGTCCCTTTGTTACATGTGTGGTGTTTTTTTTTGTTTTGTTTTGTTTTTGTTTTATTTAGTACTAGGAATCTAGTCAAGGTCTCTTATAAGATGATATTTACTGTCCTGTGTCGAAAGGCTTGTGGAATCATTTTTAGTAAGCATGCCACCTTAGTTGTCATCCTCACATTCTTTTTATTGCTGCTTAATATGATTGAAATAATGTAGTAAATGAGAAACATCTGGAAATTACTGTTTTGGGATAGAGCTGTACAACTTAGGATACTAGTTTGAATCCAGCCCTTGTAAAATCCCAAACCTTAGCAATTCCTGGAGTTAATTTATCATAGAATCATAGAATCATAGAATATCCTGAGTTGGAAGGGACCCTTAAGGATCATCAAGTCCAACTCTTGACACCGCACAGGTCTACCCAAAAGTTCAGACCATGTGACTAAGTGCACAGTCCAATCTCTTCTTAAATTCAGCCAGGCTCGGTGCAGTGACCACTTCCCTGGGGAGCCTGTTCCAGTGTGCAACCACCCTCTCTGTGAAGAACCCCCTCCTGACGTCCAGCCTAAATTTCCCCTGCCTCAGCTTAACCCCGTTCCCGCGGGTCCTGTCACTAGTGTTAATGGAGAAAAGGTCTCCTGCCTCTCGACACCCCCTTACGAGGAAGTTGTAGACTGTGATGAGGTCTCCCCTCAGCCTCCTCTTCTCCAGGCTGAACAGGCCCAGTGACCTCAGCCGTTCCTCGTACGTCTTCCCCTCCAGGCCTTTCACCATCTTCGTAGCCCTCCTCTGGACACTTTCCAACAGTTTCATGTCCTTTTTATACTGTGGTGCCCAGAACTGCACACAGTACTCGAGGTGAGGCCGCACCAGCGCAGAGTAGAGCGGGACAATCACCTCCCTTGACCTACTAGCGATGCCATGCTTGATGCACCCCAGGACACGGTTGGCCCTCCTGGCTGCCAGGGCACACTGCTGGCTCATATTCAACTTGCTGTCTACCACGACCCCCAGATCCCTCTCTTCTAGGCTGCTCTCCAGCGTCTCATCGCCCAGTCTGTACATGCAGCCAGGGTTTCCCCGTCCCAGGTGCAGGACCCGGCACTTGCTCTTATTGAACTTCATGCGGTTGGTGATCGCCCAGCTCTCCAACCTGTCCAGATCCCTCTGTAAGGCCTTTACGCCCTCATTTGAGTCCACAACTCCTCCAAGTTTGGTGTCATCAGCAAACTTGCTCAAAATACCCTCTATTCCTACATCCAGATCGTTTATAAAAATATTGAAAAGTACCGGCCCTAAAATGGAGCCTTGAGGGACCCCACTGGTGACCGCCCGCCAGCCTGACGCAGCCCCATTTACCATAACCCTTTGGGCCCTGCCCGTTAGCCAATTGCTCACCCATCGTATGATGTTTTTATTTAGCTGTATGGTGGACATTTTGTCCAGTAGGATCCTATGGGAAACCGTGTCAAAAGCCTTGCTGAAGTCCAAAAAAATCACATCAGCTGGTTTCCCTTGGTCCACCATACGGGTGATCTTATCATAAAAGGAAATCAGGTTAGTTAGGCAGGACCTACCCTTCACAAACCCATGCTGGCTGGGACCAATGACTGCTCTGTCCCCCAGGTGCGCCTCAATAAGTCCGAGAACCAACTTCTCCATGATTTTACCAGGCACTGACGTGAGACTGACAGGCCTGTAATTGCTAGGGTCTTCTTTCTGACCCTTCTTGAAAATTGGCACAACATTTGCCAGCTTCCAGTCTACCGGGACCTCTCCAAATTCCCAGGATCGTTGAAAAATAATTGAAAGAGGTTCCGCGATGACATCCGCCAGCTCTTTCAGCACCCGGGGATGAATCCCATCCGGACCCATGGACTTGTAGGGATCCAGGTGGAGTAGCAAATCCCGCACACGTTCAGGGTCAGTTGGGAGTTTGTCATCCCCACCGTCCCGGTCCTCCAGCTCAGGGCACCCTCGGTCCCGAAGCCCATCATCGGCATTGAAGACAGAGGCAAAGAAGGCGTTAAGCGTCTCTGCTTTGCCTACGTCATCGTCTGTGAGGAGACCTTCCCTATCAAGGAGCGGCCCTATGTATTCTTTAGTTCTCCTTTTTCCATTTACATATCTAAAAAAACCCTTTTTATTTTCTCTCACAGACACAGCCAGCTTCAACTCTAGCTGTGCTTTGGCCACTCGAACTTTCTCCCTACAAACACGAACAGCATCCCTGTATTCTTTCCATGACGCCTGGCCCTCCTTCCAGTAGCGAAACACTCTCTGTTTCCGCCTAATCTCCATTAGAACATTCCTGGTCAGCCACGCCGGCCTCCTTCCCCGCCTGCCTGACTTGCGATATTTTGGAATTGCCTGATCTTGTGCTTCTAGGAGGCATCGCTTAAAGAGTGACCAGCACTGGTGGACATCGAGGCCTTCAAGAGCAGTTTCCCAGGGGACCTTGCTGACTAGTTCCCTGAGCAGCCTGAAGTCCGCTTTCCCCATATCTAGGGATGAGGTTTTGGTGGCACTTTTCCTTCTGTCACCATAAATATTGAACTCAACCACTTCATGGTCGCTATGGCCGAGGCGGCCACCAATCACCACATCTCCCACCAGACCCTCTCTGTTTTCTAGCAACAGGTCTAGGAGGACACCTTTCCTAGTTGGCTCCGTTAGCACCTGCACCAAAAAGTTATCATCTAGGTGCTTCATGAACCTCCTGGACTTACTTGTGTCAGCTGTGTGGCACTCCCAGTTAACGTCCGGCAAGTTGAAGTCCCCCATAAGGACAAGGGGAGTTAATCTCGAGGCCTTTCTTAGTTCTGTAAAGAATAATTTATCGGCGCTATCGTCCTGGCCAGGCGGTCTGTAATAGACTCCCACAACGACATCCCCTTTATTCGTTCGTCCCTTGATCCTTACCCAGAGGCTCTCAACTTTGCCATCGCCGATTTATGTTCTTACAGGCTGGGTGGTTGGTAATGGATTACTCCAAAATTAAGCAGTACTGGGAAAAAATACACGTGAAATAGCATATGTTGTAAAATTAATGAATGTCTAGTTTGGCAATAACAAGTTGTTTAAGTATCTCTTACAAATGTCACAATTGTTTTAAACTTGGCTAGCCCTTACACTGCACCTTAAGTAACAGCACTAAATTTAATTCTAACATGACATAAAACTTTAAATGTTAAAGGTCAAAGAATTTATGTATAAAATGAATTCTTAGTCAAAAATGAAAATACAACTTTTGAGCTGGGCTATCTGTCTGCATGTAAGCTCTCAAACCAGAGATCATCTCAATTTACACGAGCATGTGCTGAGGAGAAGCCCCTGAATGGCACAAGCAAATGATTTTGTTGTGTGTTCCCACTCTTTTTTCCTTGACACTGCTCTCCCTTTCCCCAAAGCCTGTACCTCTTGTAGCATGTGTTTCTATGAAACTGACTCTGTTACCTGTTTGACTAATTTTGGATTTCATTAAATTATCAAATGAATGATTTAAATCTGAAATAAAAGTTGAAATTTCAAAGACTAAAAGATTTTTCTTAAATTAAAAAGAAAAAAAAAAAAAGAAAATATGAGTATTCAGGAAATAAAACTACAAATTAGTGTCCCCACTGAGGGAAATCAGGTGAAACTAGGCTTTTACATGTATTGGCCATACTTGTATGTTGTTGTTCAACTGTCTATCAGTTCTGCTATATTGTATATCAATTCCATCTTGTAGCTGGAATGTAGGACTTATCCTAAATTCACAATTTTTATCTATTACTTTTTCATGTGTCCTCTTTAACCCTAGCCTCCCAAGCTCTGAGGCTCAAACCAAACACAAGACCAGGGAGTCTCACATTCCTTGCCCTGGGCCTATGCCAGTGGGTGGTGTTGGCTAAGTGAGCTTGGCACTGTGGACTCAGGTTCCTTTGTGCCATTTTGGCTTAGACATCACTCAGGAGAAAATCTGTGGGTGGCTGTAATGCATGTCCTGGCTGAATCAGCCAGGACATCCCTTGCCCTTCCTCTCTAAGCCATTGCACATTGTGTAACACTGCCAGATTTGCAGGCTGTGTTAAGAAGCTGCTGGTACAAGGCATTAGTCAGGTTTTTAAACAATTATAGCGGACACTCAGCAATCTGAAAAAAGCTGGAGAGCTCTGTCAGGGCATTTCGCGTGCTTTGGCATGACCAGTAAACTGCTTCTTCTCTTGGAGGAAAAACTTCCACTATGCTGTAGTTATTGCACCCAGCTCTAATACAAGCTTATAAAAATCAAACTATCTACTGAGACATGGCAAGTATCAGCTTACAAGACTTCTGACAGCAATGGCAAGATGTATGACACTTCCTCTGGCCCCTAAATATCTTGATATCTTATAAATAAATATCTAAATATCTTAACTCTAGAGCACCACTTGTGGTGAAGGTACTAATGACTGTAGGTAGCAAGCGAGCTGCTTTGTTAGATACTTGGGATGTTTGTACAAGTCACATCTTCACTTGAGATTGTAAGGTAGGACTCGATATTCAGTGAATATAAACATTGGATTTTGGCATCCTACATTTCTACAAATAAACAGCAATGTGCGGAGTGTGAGGAAAAATGATGTCAAAAACTGTTCATGGTAATGAAATGCGTAGAACTCAGAAGGAGAGCTGAGAAGACATTTGACTTGAAGTTCTGAGCAACCTGTAAAATACTTCTTAATGCTGAATGCATTATGTAATGCTATGCTTTCATCTCTGCGTTCTTTTTTTGTTCAGAAATTTTTGCATATATGTGTCCAGGTACATATCTCTTTGACTTCATTACAGGATGACCCAGACCAGATATCCAAAAGTTTGAATGTAATGTAAAGCCAGTAGTATTTACTTATGAAAAACTGGGAGACAGGATGATTATGGGTGTGCAAAGAGAAAGGGTCAGGAGGAGGACAAAATAAACAAGATAAAAGTGCAAGGCAAAACAGGAATTCAGAGACAGAAAAGCAGAGAGGGAATGTGATGGATACAAAAAGAAATTATAATGAAAACTTTAATATGCGGACCATTGACCCCTCAGGCTGCTAGAGCTGCTTTCTTTGATAGCTGCATAAAAGAGGGATGAATTCTCCGTCCCACTGTTTCTTTCTTTTTTTTTTTTTTTTTTTTTTTTTTTTTTATGTCAGTACTATGCTGAGGCAAATTATTTAAGTTCTTCTCATGGAGGTATTGCATATTGGTTTAAAAAATATCTTTTTCTTCATGATGTCATTTAAAACAGAACCAGCACCATTGGCACAAAATGCCGTCTCTGGCATTCTGCGGTGTAGTGTAGATATTGTTAAAAAAAAAAAAAAAAAAAAAAAAAAAGGTCTGAAAGTTACTATCCTGGTTACAATTTGTGGCACATAACTGAGGACCAATAACTAATTATGTATCCTAGTGGTTAATACTACATGTAGGTCTAGTAGCATCCAACATCATCTTTAACAATCTAGAGGAAGGGATAGAGTGCACCCTCTGCAGATGACACAAAAATGGGGGGAGTGGTTGATACACCAGAGGGTCACCCAGAGTGACCTGGACAGGCTGGAGAATTGGGCTGATAGGAACCTCATGAAGAGGAACAACCCAATACACCAATATATGGTGGGGAACACCAAACTGCAGGAAAGGACCTGTGGGGTCCAGGACCTGTGGAAACCAAGCTGAGCATCCGCATTGAACAATGAGCCCATGTGGAAATGAAGGCTAATTGCCTCATGGGCTGCATTAGGAGTAGCATTGGTAGCAGGCTGAGGGAGGTCATCCTTGCCTTCTCTTCAGCACTGTTGAGGTCTCATCTGGAGTGCTGGGTCCAGTTCTGTGCCCCCAATTACAAAAGATACAGAGCTCCTGGAGAGAGTGCAGTGAAGGGGACACAAAAAGATAATGAAAGGGGATTGGAATCTGTCCTCTGAGGAAAGACTGAGAGAACCGGGACTGTTCAGCCTGGAGAAGAGGAGGCTTATGGGGGATTTTATCCATGTGCATACCACAGAGGGGGGGGTTAAAGAGGATGGAACCAGACTCTTTTAAGTGGTGCCCAGTGGCAGGACAAGAGGTAATGGGCACAAACCGGAACACAGGAGGTACAATCTGAACATCAGGAAACACTGAACTGAACGCTGCCACAGGTTGCCTGGAGTAGCAGTCTGTAATCACACGTCCATTTCAAGATGGGCAAAAAACAAGCCTCTAATTTCTCTCAGTACCCCCAGTATCACCTGGCTCTTCACCTCATGTGACTTGTTTCCAGTCAGAACTGCTATCTAGCAAATTGAAATGTGATTGGCATGATTATCCTGTCTCTGTCTTTCTCCACCTGTCTGTTTTAAGGCACAACAAACTCTTTTGTAAACTAGAGTCAAGCCTTCAAGTATCTTTCCTTCTGCATACGTTTCTTTTTGCCCTGTATTCTGTTTACAGTTTTTTCCTGCAAAAAGTATGTCAGTAGGAAAATCCATAATGGGTATTTGGTAATGTGTGCTTTGGTTTCTGACACTTTGAAATGCAAAATTGGAATATTTGTTGAGAGGGATTTTTTTGCATCCTTAAAGTATGGCCATGGGGAAATAATATATATAGTTATATGTAACCGTTTTCAGGGAGTTTTTTGTTTTCAGGGAGTTACTGTTAAAAATACATATTTTTCCAATATCAAAGTTCAAAGAATCACAGAATGGTTGAGGCTGGAAGGGACTTCTGGAGATTGAGTCACCCTGACTGAGTGACAAGCAGGGTCACTCAGAACATGTTGCACAAAATGACATCCAAGTGGGTTTTGAACACCTCCAGAGAAGGAGACTGCACAGCCTCTCTGGGCAACCCATTCCAGTGCTCTGTATCTGCTGTTTCACCACTTAAAAGGTGCTTCTCTGAAGAAGCATACTACTGGATAAGAATTTGTCTTAAAATGTTGTAACAAGAGTAAGATGTGTCATTTGTAAGTTAATATCTGGAAGGAATCAAACATATATGTGTGTGTGTAGAGATATTAATACATAATATACCTGTGTGTGTGCATGTATATATATATATGGTAACTGCAAGTTGCATTTGTACTCCAGTTAAGAGGTTAAGGTTATGCTGTTATATTTAGTTTATATAAATTTTACTTATCATTCACAGTTACCAAGTTCTGAATTTTTCCATCCTTAGTCATCTTTTGCTTGTAATTTGTAATCGGTGTTAATTCTTCTGTGTCCTCATGCATATTTCTCACTTGTTTTCATTAGGACTAATTTATTTGCAAGCTTTGCAGTTTGAAGAATCTGTATTCAAATAAAACTTTTCTTTTTAATTTAAGTGGTTGTCAATTCTGACTTCCACTTTGTTGTTCCTTAAATATCATTCTGTACTGCAGCAATAACATTATTTCTTCTGGTGTGAATTTTGGGTTATGTCAGCCATTGCTCTTGTATTTTGTTGGACTTCTTGTTTTGTAGGACTGCCTGTTATTGTTCAATCCTTCTCTACAATACCTAACAATAGGGTCTCTCTTATCAGACTACTGTGGAGGCTCAGCTTGTGGTCATTTTTGTTTCACAAAGCTCAGTATTTTAATTTCTAGCTTATTAAAAATCTATCATGATGGCAATTCTGATCACAAATTCTGGTAATTTGTAATTTATTCTTTATTAATCTCCAAATGTATAGTTCTAAGAGGCAAAGCCTTAGCACCATAGAAAATCAAAATAAAATAGAAATTTAGTTCAGCCTTGGAAAGTTCAACTTCACTGAAGTCATGTCTAATTTATCTTAAACCTATACTAGTAGAGGTTTCATGGTATCCACAGACAATCTGATAGTGTGTTAATTGTCTTGTTATTAAAACACATCTTTTTTTCTTTTGTATTTTACCTTCCTAATGGTCAACAAAAATTTCCAGAAAACAAAAATGTTGCTTTTATTTTCAATGGACTTTTTTTTTTTTGCTCTCTTACTTCACAAAGGAAAAATTTTACTGAATGTCTGTTATGTTCTGCCATAGTCTACGTTAACATATGTATTATTTTATTTTTTTTTGCAGTAGGCTTTTGAACATTTAGTTCCACCTCAAGAAAAATCTTTTCCAAACTTCTTTTGTTAGAGATGCCAGGGGAGGGTAGAATGTGGTTGAAATGTTTTTAAAAGCAAAATTAAGTAATATGTTAACTTTATTCCCTTTAATAAGATCATTTCATCAGCCTCCTTGTCAGTTTGACAAACTTGTCAGAATTAGACTATTTATGGTGATGATCTTATCCTCTCCTTCTGGGTACAAACTTACAGCATTTTAACAAAAGTTGCAGTTTTGGCTGCCTGAGCCAAAATTCTATCTCTGTCTGTGTTCTGTCTTTAGGAAGTAAATAAACATAATGTGTTGTGGAGTAAAAAAGACACAAGTTAGATGACAGTGATGGAATAATACCAAGGGTAATATTCCTGATTGCTTTGGGTTAAACCAAAGCTAGGTCAAGTCACATTTTCAATAGCTGGCATTAATAGCAATCCTGATGCTCCCTCCCATCCACCTTCAGCTGTCCATCCCCAAAACCATATTTTGAATTTGTGTTTCCTCTGCCTCTCAAAACAAAAGAAAAAAAATCCATACAAGTGAATGCACAAAAACAGGTTCTTGTTTTTTTTTATCATCATCATTGTTCATCATCAACTGTCTAGTAAATGAGGAGAACAAAAGAAGATATCAAAATTTTAGGAAGTTATCAGGATGTGTTTTTGTCTGAACTAATAATGTTGTGTGCAATGCTGTTGAATGGAGAAAGGTGATCTTTTACTAATGCACACAACTGACTCCAGCACAGCAGAGAACTGAGTGGAAAATAAAATTGAGGTAGGTAGGGAGTCCAGTGCATGTTCTGAATAATACAGCAGGCAAGGGGAGGAGGGAACTATAAGCAGATGAAAACATTCTCCTTGCTTAGTTATGGAAGTTATGATTTTAACTTATTATGTCTCTCACATTTTAATCCACCTTTTTTGGAAGTGTACAAAAATCCTAAAAGGAGAATAAAGTTTATGGAAGGAGAAACAGAGAAAGCTACAGTTAAATGAATATGGAGAACTTTCCTCTTGTTGGTCACCATTTTCAGATTACAAAAACCTTGTGGTGCTGGGGATTTGTTTGCAAAATTGATTGGTAATGAGAGAAGAACTTGTAAAAAGTTGTTGTTATTATTTTTTTAATAGGAATACTATGTGCTATACTTTATGATGGATTAAATATTTACACCGCAGTTCAGCTTTAAAAACTCTGAAATTACATCTCTGGATTGATTTATACAGATAAAAATGTGACTGATTACTGAGTATTGTGTCAATCAGTTCCATAAAAATATTGGTAAGCTTTCAAAAGTATCAGAGCAGAACTAGCAAATAAGTTGTCCTAGTATTTGAAGTCTTATTGCACGTGACAGTCTCTACAATATTGTAAATTATGAAATTCCATAATCCTGTACAGATCATAAAAGAAAATACATGTAATATACTTGCTACATTAAGTTGGACTTTTGACTGAGGAAAAATAATCAGTCATACTGCAAAATTGCATTCTCTGAAGAATGTGTTTTGAGTAGCATCTTACTGTCAAATGAATGAACAGGATCGTGCTACCATTATAGACAGTCACTAGGTAAGTATGAATTACTTTATTCTGTTTTTCAGTAGCTGACAGTGGTAGGAGGGTAAGAGAAATGCCACCTTGAATGAATTGTTGCCTTTCGGTAACTTGCCCCCCGAGATTCAAAGGAGATAAATCACTGTGCAAATGACACAATAGTGTTTTTGTTTGTTTGTTTGTTTGTTTTAAACCTGAAATTATGTACATTTTTGACTAAATAGAAACTTTGTTTGAAGTGGGGGGAGCCTTCTGTTGCCAGACTTAAGGTTTGGTTTGTTTTTGGGGTGCTGTGTGTTTTGGTTAGATGCACATCCTATACAACTGTGGATGGATAGAGAGAAGTGGGAAGGTCAGAGAGTGCTACTGTGAAAAGAATTAATTGCTCTTAAAATTTTAGTTTAATATATGAACTGGCCCTTGTCATACATTATAAAGAAACATAAAATGGGATTATCTTTTCGAGAGCAAATGATTTTTTTAAGCTTTAGGTTTTTGTTATATTTACTTTATAATGTTTCTATCCTTTTAAGATATTTTTATTTTATTTTATTTTATTGACAAAAACTCACACTGCAAGAAGTCTAGGCCATGATTGTGAAATGGGTAGAAGACAGTTACCTAGATAAGCCAAATTCTGAGGCCTTTTTGAGACTCTCATAAGCATTCTGGATCTTTGTCTTCTGGTAAAGTTTACCTAACCTTTTTATTTTGAGGTTACTAGTCTGAGGGACCTCTGTTTCTTAAAAGCAACACCAGTGAGCCAGGTATAATGGTGTCTGAAGTACACCTGCATTAATGTTTTAACATGGAACAGGAATGAATTATGAGTTGGAAAACTCATAACTGGAAAACAAGTTATACTGGAAAACAAGTTACACAAACTGATTTCCTTTGAGTGAAATTAAACTGGATGATGCTCTTTGAGAGTGTACTTGATGTGGCTCCTGCATGGGACCATACCAGAGCTAGTCCTCTAAAAACAAACAATAATTTGTTGCTACAGTTGACATTGCTTGTTTGAGAACCTCAGTTTCACCCTTACTGAGTAGAAGTAATGTATATGGGACTGGAATGAGTAATTCTGTGATCACTAAGCTTTTCCAGTTTCTGAGATATTCCTTGCATGCCTATGATACAGAAGGCATAAAAGTAGATATGTTAGCAGTTTGCTCTACCCTGTAGTTGTGCTTACTGGGGATGATGTTAATGCCTTCTTCAATAGGTCTGACCTGTGTGAGTTGTGCTTCTGTATCACTTCATCTCTTATTGCAAGTGGATGCCACGAAGGTCTGTAGACTTCTTTTGATTATTTTCCTCCTTTTCTATGTGGAACTCAAACTGTGGGTTGCTAACCACAAATGAAGGCTTTTTCTATTCCAAATTTGATTTCACCTGCCTTCATCAAAATTCAGTAGTTACAGACCAATGTAAATAAGATGGTAAGAGGGGCAGTCTTTCTAATACAACAGTTCGCTCATTAGAAATGTGTGTACTTTTAGTAGACCTGAAAGTATGTGTAAATCAGGAACAGCTCTGACAAGCTGTGTTTATTGGCTGAAAGCTGTTAATAAGAAATACAAAGTGGTTCTGGGTTGTTGATTTGAGATAGAGAATCTAATTTTCTAATGTCTGTAGTGTAGGATAATGGAGTAAACACTACCACAGCTTTTTTCCATGCATGAATGGAAAACACATTTCATTGGTATTAAATGCTTTTCAGTAGAAAGTACTCCGCAGGTACTGAATGTTATAAGGATGGTCCAGTGAATTAGAAACGGTGAGCAACACAGGTTTGAGTTGAGTTGAAAAGTTTGAGTGGACCTCAAACTTCTGAAGGTGCCTGTGGGTTGAAACTGCCATTCAGTGTGTTGAGCACCCTTCCTAATTCACTATTGTCTGCAATTACAATGCAGTATGAACATTGTGAGCCCCTGCATTGATCCCTGGTGTACAGTGCTTGATGCCAAGCACAATATACACAACTCAGGCCACTGTTTACCAGTTCTTGAGCCCTGCAGTTCACACAGTTTTGAAACAATCTAACAATCCATTTGTTCAGTTCTCATTTTATTAATGAGAACATTGTGTGAGTCAGTATCAAAAGCCTTCTTGAAGTCAAGTTATACTGCACTGCTTTCCCTCATGCATAGCTGACCATCTTATCAGATGAGTCTTCCCTTGGTAAATCAATTTTGAATATTAATGGTACTGTCTCACTGTCCTTCATGTGTTTGTAAGCAACATTCATGAAGGCTTCCTGACCTTTCCTGTGACTGCACTGGGGCTTTCTCAGCCTGGTGGTCCCTGGGTCTGCCCAGCATCATCATTTTTACTATTGTTCTTTTCTAAGTTTATAGACAGGGGCCTCAAAGTCACATTAGACACCTTTCACCCACACGTGAATCCTGTGTGTTTCAGTGTATCCAATTTCTCCAAGTAGTTTCTGCCTCAGTATTCTCCATTGTTGGCTCTTGTCCTCGTTCCCAAATGTTGCTCTGTTATGGCCTATGAGGATTGAAGACACACCTCCCTCCCCCTCCCTCCCCCCCCCCCCCCCAAAAAAAAAAAAAAGCATTGAAGTACATCAGTCTTTGCCATATCGTCCTTCACTAAACAGCCCACATCCAACCCACACTTTCTCTGAACTTCCTTTTGCTGCTCACAGTGTACTTAATTGAGCATGCGTTAAAGATGTTACACGCAGAACCTATAGATTAGGGAATATATGCCATATATAGTGTAAATCTTATTTTGGTAAACTGAACGTTTTCAGTGTGCTCAGCTAATTGTATGATATTCAGCAGCATAGTCCAAAACTCAGGACGTTAACTGAGCTTGAATATTAATATCATTTTTCACTTGTATACTTTGAAAGACAGGTTAATATTTTTATGCTCTGTTCCTTCTCTTATCATTCCAAGTGTTCCTGAATGTCATGCAGCTCTTACATTTTCTCTGTACAAAAGGAAATGTTTCCTAGGTGCACATTCACTTCTCTTGTGGACAGTAATGTATTAATTTCATTTAAATTGAGTGACAGCTGCATAATTCAGCTTTCTTTGAAAGTCCATGAAAATGGATGAGCAAGGTCCATATGCAGGAGTAGAATACAATTTGTCAGATTGTAAGAAATGATAGTTAGAATCCCTTATTGATATTTTTTATATATATAACAACAGATTCAAAGGTTTTCTATGCATATGTCAGATAAAACAAACATTTAAAGTTCAATTTATTGTTATCATCCTACTTCACATATGAAACTGGAGCAGTAAAAATAAACTTTTGGGGGGCTATTGATTAGGGTAGTTAGCACTTATATTGCTGTGACCCAAAAAGGTTGCATTTGAATCCAAAAAGAATTATTTATGTTAACCTTTCTCCTAATAAGTATGTAAATTTTCCAGATTCAAACAATCCTGGCATTTAGAATACCTAAATATGATATGACATACATATTGACATTGTTCAGATCATGCGCTTTAATATAGAAGGAGAAAAGATAGCTGATTTAAGTCTGAAAGAGAAACTGAGAATTAAATCAGAACTATTAATGTTCAGTGGTGTTCTGTCCTATTTGTTTGCTGTTTCAGTTACAGAATAATCAGTTTCTGTTTGCAGGAGGTGGCCATTTAAGACCTTTAGGGGTTGGATGGATAATTTGCTGTTAAATTTTCCTGCAAGTAATTCATAAATGTCTGACCAGTAGACCAGCTTTTTATAAGAAGGAATCACCTACTGGCCTAAGAAGAACACGCATGCTTTGCAGTTTGTTCTTCCAAATGCTCAGCTTCCAGTTTATCATCTCAAATGCTGCAAAAATGATACTGGAATCAGACTCTGCACTCTGCCCAGCAGCAACCAAGCAACTGTCCTGCTCAATGTGAAGTGTGGTGGTACTTTGAGGGAAGGCTTTATGCAGGGATTATAATTTGGTCCATGGAGATTTACAGTAATTAGGCATGGACTACACACTTCTCTTGATGTTGATTGGGGTTCTGTAGAGTAAACTATTTGAAATGGTAGCGAAGAACAAACCTTATGCTAGCCATCTCTGCTTATGTGCTCCCATGTAGGTTTCTGTCATGTTAATTACTTGAGAAGTGTCACTTTTTACGTTGGATATCTCTGAGTTAACACAGCAAGTGATGCTAGCGTGGAAAAAACACTTTGAGAAGTTAAGCAACTGTGTAAGCATCTGTCATGCTGCATGAATAAATTTTTTGAGCATGTGATATTGCCTAATGCAGTTACATCATAAGAAAAAAAGGGGCCCAGTCTCTTCAGGGCTCAAATTTCTTAGGCTCGTGTCATTGAAAGTGAATTGTCATCTGTTTTAAAAGGCAAATTAGATCCAGTGTATATAGAGATATCTGGATTTTGCTAAAATAGTAAATGTACTGGCACTTATAAGAGGGGATGTTGTGAATGAATGGCAATGCATACAGTTAAGCTACTCAGAGTCAAACAGTATCAGGATCAATTTCAGGAAACCCTCGTGGTATCAGGATTTATTTTCTCTTGCACCTGAAGTTTTATCTATAACCAGTACTAGGGCAATTCTGAGGAAAAATAGTTGATGACAATTTAGGACAATTTGGGGCAAAAAGGTGGAAAGGGGCATCATTAACATACATACACAAAAATCAATGCATGATATCTATTTGTCAGCTGACCTCAGGCCAACATAGATTAAAGATCAAAAGTAGTCAAAAGGAAATTCTGATTCTTTATGAAATACTTCTTTGTGTCTCCTGTTATGTGAGTAATGAACATTTAATTTTGGATAAGCATGTTTACAAGTGCAGCTTGATTTCTGAGTCACATATATTATGTATATATATGTATATACATATACATGTATAATCATTATACATGATTTTGATGAACAGAGATGATTTAGACAGAATCAACCTTGAAATGTTCACTGAGTGTAAATGTTATTTCAGTCCCAAGTATAGTGAAACAGTAATGCATTTTTAAAACCTAGATGGTTAGTTTTCATAAAATATATGAGTAGCTCCAGCATGAAAAATGTTTTCAACCATTTGGTGGAAATCATTCCCTGTAATATTTGGTCTTGTAATGTAAATTCTCATTTTGTCCAGTTCACCTACCTATCAAGAGATTACAGTAATATGTAGAAGGATAGTATGTTCCATACTTCTGCTTCTCTCCTCCCCAACCCAAAAAGGAGGGGGGAGAAGAAGGGGAAAAAAATAAATTTAAAAAAAAAAAGTTTTTTTTGAGTCATCAGTAATTATGTGTGTCTGGGGAAGGAGCTGCTGTTGTATTCCATCATATATCACTTCACAAATTCAAAACCCAAGAAAAAAAAATGAAATTAACTTTTTTTTTTCTTCTGCTCCAACCAAAAATAGACAAATAAACAATCTGAGTTTTAAATTCAGCAAATTCACACAATCTGCCAGCTGCTGTAGAATAAGAGGGGGTGGGAGGGGGGGGGAAAGGTGAAGACAAGCTCTTCCTTGCAAGGTTGCAATCTCACAAATAGTTTTATTGTGACTGAAATACTTCGCTTGTGGTTTGCATTTTTTCAGAGAACTGTAAAGTCAGTGTCTTCTAACAGAGATGCTTAAAAGTCTCTCCACAGGCTTGAAGTAAATTGGTGAAATAATAAGCCAAATACATTGCAAGAGAGCACATAAATTATGCAACTTGCTCCAAATTCAAAACTTGTCGTGTTATAAAGAGCAGTATTTAAAAACAGGGTGCTGGTATTGTAATTCCTGATGGTTTTTGATGTTTTGGGTTGCGTGCCAGTGTCAAAAAGTGTATTAAGATAAAATATAATCAAAGTAGTTTGGGTAACTGATTGCCCAATTTCACCTTCAGCAGTGCTCTGGTTAAAAATACCGTACTATAAAACAGAAACAGAATATTATTAATGAAATAAATTGGTACTTGAGAGAGAGAGACGCAGGATGTTATGTTTGTTTTGTTTTTCTAAATTTGGTTGCACATACATTTAAGTAAATTGATGCTTGTAATACTTTAGGGTTTTTGTGTGTATTTGTGTTTTTGGGAAGTTGTTGATTTCTGTTTATTTTTCTTTATTCAGAAAGGTGGGTTTTAATCTATTTCTTTTCTACCAAAGTGGATTGCATTATTCTCAGTGGTTTAGAGTTGGATGCTGGATTTTCTGATATCCAAAGTTCAGGCTACTAATTGCCTGTTCCTTCATGCGTCGCTTTCCTGTGTGCAGTTTTCTGTGCATGACTGCCTGCGAAATACAATCTGTATTGGATGCTGTGGAATTTGGGAGACTAAAACAGGAGGAGACTGGGGGCACTCTGAAGGGAGGAGGAAGGGCATTTGTAGCATACATCTGGGTTCTGTGCTGACACCTAGCAAACCCAGGCTGTGGAAAGGGAGCTCTGCAAAGGCAGAGGTTGGATACAGTGGAGCAGGAGAGGTGTGGGTAGGGAGGCTGTGCACAGCCAGGGTGTGTATACCTGCCATGGGTACACCTATCTAATGTCCTCAGTAGGGCAGGAACGTGTGTGCTGTTCTGGTAATCAAATTAATATATAGCTTTGGTTTAAATTTTTTTCTCTTATTAGTAGGTGTTGATTTTAAGGCCTAAGTGCACAGATTTGGTTCTTTTGTTAGTAATTGATAAAGCATATGGGAGAGACTTTAAAGAGAATCCTTGCAGGAATAACGCCTGTTTAGTACAGCGATGCAATTTTTCTAGAGAGACTACCCAGGGACTTTGCAAAGGGATAATGCAGCTAGTCACTGCTAAAGGAAAAGTCAAAAAGCATAAGGCAGAGAACAGTTCAGCAGGCATTAAGCACCAGAAATAAGTGCTTAACTACAGATTGGGAAGAGGGAATGTAGAGGGAATGTGATGATCAGCTGGAATAATTTTGCAACTAATGTTTTGTGGAGAGTGCTCCCAGAGAGGGAGTGTTTCACAGCAGTGTACAAGCAACACAGGAAGTTACAGCTTCCCTGCATCCACTCAGCGATGCACATGGAGAAGAGCACAGTGCTTGCTTGGGATCCCATGGCTGATGAAGCTTTGCAGATCTTTTCTGCAGTAGCAGAGTTGTACCTTCTGATGTGTGTGCTCAGTATATTCCAGGCTCCATGTAGGCATAGGCTGTCTATATGTAGCTGCAGTTTACTTTATTTTTTTTTTTTTCAGGTCATCCACAGAGATATTGCTGAGAAGATATGGAAAAAAAAATATAAAAAGAATTGAAACGTTGTTTCAGCTTTTCATTGTATTGACTCTATCTAGAAGTCTACTTTGATTTTCATGTTTTCTGCTTTGAAATTTATTTCCATACCTCTGTATAGCTCTCATCATCCATTAACTGCTGTTGATAAAGTGTTGTGTATATACTATAACCTAAAGGAAACCTATATGGCTGACTGAATCCCTAGTTTGAGTCATCAGATAGCAAAACTATTCTCTGAGAACCTCTCAGAATTCTCAGTGATGATGGTGCAGTAGTTACCATATTTATTTCTCAGAAGCCTTTTCTGTGAATGAAAATTTGTTTACAAAAATTTAAAACCATTGGAACAGCATGGCTGTGTGTCCTTTATCCCTGAAGAAAAAAGGACTTGTGAATCTTGTGAATTGTCTTATTAGTCCCTTGCTGAATGATTGCAGCAGTTGCTTGACCTTCAGAGAAATGGGACACTGCTGGTGCTCTCCAGAGGCTGACGTTATTAGTGCTGGCTGACCTCAGGGAACTGGGTGACCTCTGGTTCACCTTTCAGTCTCCCAACATCAAAACAAAGCAGTATTTTGCAACATAATGTGAATAAAAGACTAAGGATAGTTGGTTTTGTATATAAGGGAAGAGTAAAAGATGCTGTTGTAGCTCTGATCAAAAACACAAAGCCATATAAACTCATCTAGTAACAAATAAAAAGACTGGGTTACTATATGTAGTTTGACACTAAATTTCCAATGTAAGGTTTTCACTTGGAGGATAGTGGGCATAAACCTCACTATATATGCTACAATAATTGCTCATTTTTAGGAAGAGGATGGTAAATAGATCTTGTAATCAGTTATGGAATCGTCATTCCTGTTCCTTTCGTGATAATACATGCTGTGCAACCAGCATATACTCGTTACATATATATGCAATATATATAAGCAATGCACAATATTAATTATTCACTATATTTTAAATTGGTAGGTTACTTGTGTTTTCTTTTTTGAGGGGAAAATAAAAGGTAAAAATAAAATCTTAGGTCGTTATTATAAAATCCAGTAGTGATCCCACCAGTCTTTGGGGAAAACATATATTTAATTATTGTTGATTTAGGGTCACTGAAAAAAATAACTGATATATTCTCTTGCTAGTTATTGACAGTGTTTGTGGTCAAAGCCTGAAGTTTTACATGGTAAAAAGTAAAATCAAACTCAAATGTGATTTTAGACTTACATTTTCATCCACAGAGGCTTCTTGTGTGCTTATCTGTGTGTATGTATGCAGTAGAACTCTGTGTAATCACAGCATGATCCCATCTAATGATATCAACAAAAATGCAAATAATTATTTGGTACCACCTTGTCAGCAGCAATGCTTGCCATTTCTCAGTTGTTTTTTTTTTTTTGTTGTTGTTGTTTTGTTTTGTTTTCCTTCTTTCACTAGAGGTTCACAATTGCTCTTTCCTGGAAAATTTAGTTTTCTGTCAGTGACTTGAAAACAAAGTCATGCTTGCTTTGCAATTGTGCAGATTCTGCATCTATACCTACTAAAGAATAAGTAGCTATGGTGCTGTTGAACGTGTCTGTCTTGGCTTCCTTTAACTATGCCTACTAGTCTGCTTGGACTCAGAGAAGTCATTAGAGGATGTGTGGATCAGATGTTTGAGAAATTCTGTGGGCAGTCATGCTTAACAAGTCTTCTAGAGTACAACTGGTAAGTGTTGCTAAATGCTACGGGTCTGAGAGAGCGTGTCACTAAATGCTACGGGTCTGAGAGTGTGTGTCACCACTATAGTGTCTCTAAAAGGAAGAAAATCCAGCCTTTCCTCCTCATTTTTCTGGCTGACTAAAATAGTTGGCAGGTAAACCCCGGGGGGGGAGAGGTTAGAGCTGTATGAGTCTGGAACAAGCACCTGAGTTTCAAACAAACGATGGATTAGCGCAATGTGTTGAATCTGTTGTTTGGTTGCAGACTAATTAGTAGTTGCTATTTATCAGAGTATTAAAGAATGTTTTTTAATCCTACTGGTGGAAAAGCTGAGTTATGGGGTTTATTGTTTAGGTATAAGTATTGCTTTAGGTAAGTTTGCCTTCTCTCATGATCCTAGAGGATGAAAGGCCAACAAAGATAAGCAAATGGGTTTGGAAGCCGTGTTGTTGGATAATCCACTTCTGAAGGTCTTTGTGTCCTCTGCTGTACCTTACAGAAATATCTGAAGCCTCCTCCCCTATGTGCTCTGGGAATAGTTCTAAACCTGAATCTCAATAGAGCTGTATATGTGAAATTCATTCAAAGAGATTTCTTACTGTGAAATAAATGATGTGCTGCAGCACAATGTATCACAAATATATTCCTGCTTAGTGTTAACATTTTTGATATCTATGGTCTGAAAGCTCTGATATTTGCTTATATACGTGCCAAGCCACTTTGGTAATTTTAATCATATTTACATGCTACGTGTCTGGTCCTGTTCTCCCCTAGATCACACAAGCACCTTAAACTGCCCTTCCTTTCAGGGGTCAATGTGTGTATTGCTTAGAGTTCAGTGAGACGACAATCTTGTCAGAACAGTGAAGCCAGAGGCGTTTTCAGATTGGAATGGATTCAGCTAATCAAATAACAGTGCTGACTTTTCTGACACTGAAAAATTATGATATATTGTAGTGTAAATTGGAACTTGGCTCAGAACTGAATAACACCCATAACTGACGTTGGATCATCTATTTTTTGTAGGAGTGTGTGAGGAGGGAGAACTCCACATTTGAGAGCAATTCTTCCTTTAGCAGCAGTTTGGAAAGTTTACTAGCAGGTGGGATGTAGGAGGGAAGCAATTATATAATACCTGCAATCCACGAAGTGTATAGTATTTTTTTTTCTTCTATTTTTTCCACTGTTTTCTGGTGTTTCTAATAATTTAACTGTTAGCTCTTATCATTTAACCTCTGTCATAGAACATTAACTCAGAACAAATCCAAGCTGCATCATGGTTAATTCAAAAATCTACTTCATAGTTCAAGCCATATATTTTTAAATATAGCAATATATTTTAAAAAAAATGAAGTTGTGGTGTGTTTTTCATACATACATCTGTGGTGTCAGAGCTCCATGTATGTACTGATATAAAAATTCTTTTCTCATCAAGAAGATGGACGTTTTGCAGAAATATTGAGTGATCAGGCACTCAATTTGGCAAACATATATGGACTGTAAGTAAACATGTTTCTCTAATGAATGGTGACAGTTCTCACTGTCAATTTTTCTTACCTAGATATGTTCGTGCTTTCTGTCTCCCCTACCCAAGAGTGATTATTTGCATTAGAAAACTATAGAAACAAATAATGTCCGCTAAGAACCCAGAAGACACTGCAGTGATGTTTGGGCAAGACCTTTGTTTACTTTCAAGTGGTTTATTTTGGATTAAGTAGAATTCTTAAGTCTGCATTTTATCAAAATGCAGAGTGTAACGAGGCTGTTTTAAACTCTAAGAATTACATGCAAATGTGGAATATGAACTCAAGTTATAACCATTCCTACGCACCTGATGACTAGCAATGCTGAGCCTGGAGCTCTCTATTCAGAGTATGAAAACTGATAAAGAGTATTCAAATAACAATGAAACATTGATGTATCAGCATATGTGCGCATTCACATGATCACCATGCACTTTCAGTCTAATCATATCATTAATATTGGAAGTAAGAACTCCGAGCGAGAGTGAGCAGTAATTTTGACTTTACAGAAAATAAATGAATAAATCTATCTTTGTGCAGCAGAGAGCTGGAAGACAGGCATTTAATAACTTCAAGGGTGGACGTGCCCCAAGAATAAGAAGTGATAATGGGTTGCTGGGTCATTCTGGGACCTGAGAGTCCTTAAGATGATCTGGCTAATGATTTCAAGATCCCTTGTTGGCAGACTTTCTCCCACATCTTGAAGTCTCACACTACTTAGTATCCTTGTTTAGCATACTCACTGGTGGTGGCAGCTGCCGTTGAAATGCTCTCAAGTGATGTGAAACTCAAGAGTTTGATTCACTGCCCTGCAGATTTTTTTGGAAAACCATGTATTTTAAAACAAGGTGAGACCTTTTTTTTTTTTTCTTTTCCTAATATATTTACGAATTAATGTTGTGTAACATCTTGTTTTACAAATGTCTCCTTTTTGGAGAAACAGTCTCAGCACAAGCCAAATCTTTTCAAAGAGATCAAAGACAGCTGCGCTAAGTAAAAGTGCTGATGTGCTGAAACCTGCAGAAAGATCCTTGGGGTGTTTGGGCCTCTGGTAGTGGCGTATATGTTTTAACTGAGCCAAAAATTGCTGACGGCTGACATACAAAAATGGCTCATGCCTGATGGAAGTAGTTAGTTCTGCAGTCTCGTCAGATGCTGTGAGGTGTACAGATAGAAGAGTCTGAAAAGGAGATCCATCTACCTTAAAATAAAATAAAATAAAAATCACCACAGTTCCCACATGTGGGACTCCGTTAATAAATGACTCATTCTTTTCTGAAAGTCATGTTTGATGGGATTCTTGTTCCTCAACAGAATTTTGTACCCTACAGAGGTAATAGTCTGCCGAGGGACTGAAGAAATAAATAATCTGTTAACTAAAGGCTATGATACAGACAGAAAGCATAGAGCCTGTGCATCTGAGATCCCTTACAATGTATGCAGAATCATGGAAAGATGTTATGTTTGCTTCAAGTAATAAAATTGCATGTCCCACAGTTGGGTTAAAGCTCGAAGCTCATTGTACAGAAGTACAAGGTTCAAATGGAAAAGGTGGTTCCTGGTCTTCTGCAGCCAGCTGCTTGTAACTGACCGTCCCATAAGACAGCACTAGATCTCATGAGTGTTGTTGCCAGTGGGATTATTGGATGGCTAGTTCTCAGCTGCATCTGCGTACTGTGAAATTTGGGATACTTTTGTTTGGTGTTGAGCATTTAACCCAAACCATGCATTTGTGTGGGGTGAGGGTGGTTGTTTTCAATTAAAATTTCTGGTTTTATTTGCATCCTACAGCCAAGTTGACTTTCTGTATAAATCCATGGGCTTGGAGTTGACTGTCCTTGTGTTGGATTTACTCATCACTCTCTCTGTCAAAGATTAGAAGTAAATGATTGATAACATAGGTAATTTTTGACTTCTGGGTTGATGTTAGGAAATTGTATAGAAAACTTTACTAATTTTAATGTGATATGAATCAATAGAAGTGATGTCATCTCTCAGGTACTGGTATTTTGCCCATTCAGATGCCATTTCTCACGCAAGTCTTGTTCCAGAGCCTACTTGTCCTGACTTCTCTGCAGAGAGATTCAAGTGAATAATCTGACAAAATAAAAGCAGTTGTATGAATACCAAAGGCTCAGGTCTAGGAGGAATTCTGTGGACCCTGAGAAGGATCAGAAAGCTATTTTTATGCACCAAGAGGGTAGTGCGTAGTGTTTTGACTTTGCTGACTCCAATAGATAAGAGTCTGGGGATCATGAGTTATTGTGGAGAGTGCTTTAGAGAAATAAGGGAATTGAGACAAAGACAAGTATTAAGGATTGACATATTTGCTTGGATTTGTGTGTCTCTGTGCTAAGTACTAATTATAGCTGTATGTGGGCATGTGTGTGCTTCAACTGTTATCTAACCTGGAGATCTGACTTGTAAGACAAAAATAGTCCTGGCAGAAATGCGGCTGTGTCTGAACTACTTGGCAAGTTGATGGTCTCAACACTGGTTTCAGCTCCTGGATATATGGTCTGTATGGTTCATGGCATTATATCTGTATTTCCATATTGTAAATTAGGATCCAAAACACAGCCTGACTTTGTTGTCAAGGTTAATCAGAGGGCAAAGAAAGAAAAGCATATGTGATAGATGTCATTCACCCACTCTGTAATTACATGACTTGTATTTTTAGAGACAAGGACACAGCCAGATCCTTAATGGGAACTGCAGTACAAACGGGTGGAAAGCAGTTAGGAGTTCATAACATTAGTACTGTACCAAATGGTGACCAAATCATTTAAAAAAAAAAAAAAAAAAAAAAAAAAAACTCCAAAACTACAATCCATATCAGTTAGACTGGAAGATATGTAGATAGGAAAACAGTATTATGTAGTGACTCCTATAGTCCTGTGACAGCCAAAGCCGATAAGCATGGTGTGAGCAATGTCTTAAGACTAACAGTGAAAATAGTAGAGGATACATATTTTACAGTACTGGGAGAGGTGGAAGTCTGTAAGTGTCAGCCCTAGAGAAAATGCAAAGATGTTTTGTTTGCCCATGGAGCCTGCAAAAGAGACTACGTAAAAGAGGAGGCAAAAGCCACACACACAAACAGACACCACAAAAAAAAAAAAAAAAAAAAAAAAAAAAAAAGGCTGTATTTAAAATAAAATAAAAAATAGTAGCTGTGGTCAACACAACCTTGCCAGAGAAAAATGAGTGGCTTTTTAAAATATAAGAGAAAGTTCACATTGGAGAAAGAAGGCCTCCAATGAATATAAAGCAACTGTAAAAATACAAAGGGAGAGAAAAGGAATATTCTCTTATTGTGTGGTTTCAGGATCTGTATGTTCCAAATTTTCTTAGCAGTGTCAGGGAGAAGCTCTGACAGCATCATGTAAATCAAAGGGCAAGGCTAGGAATGCTGCACATGGAGGAAACAGTGTCTGTGGCAGATGGCTTCCTGTTTTCAAAGGGTTCATAAGATCAAGAGGTTTATGGACTGAATTGCTGCCTACTTTATTTGGAAAATCCTCATTCCTTCTCTCAGACAAGATGACACTAAGGAAATCTTCCGAGCAACCTCACAATACTTTTCCCTGTCATTTGCCCTGCAAGTCTTGCTGAATCCAGAATATCAGGATTTGATCTCAAGTCATTAGGAACAGATAAACAGTTCGCTGTTCCTAACCAAGACCTGAACCGAGTAACTTTGTAACACTACAGCCTTTGAAAGTATGCTAACAACATGTATTTACTTCATTACTGTTCAAGTTCATTCAGATGATCCATTTTCCTTTCAATTGTTCAAGCTGGTACAGCAAAATGATTTCTAGAATTTGAGATACTTTTCTCACAGACACCCTAAATTTGAATAAAATAATTTGTAAGCAAAGCAAGGTAGCTACCATCAGTCAGCCCTAATATATCAGTAGATGTAAAAGGCCTGCAGCTGGAATAAGACTTGATCAGGTTGTTGATATATCTAACTGTATTTGGGTCACAGTATGGCTGTGGTGAAGTCAAATAGTAAGATGATAGTGATAAGAGGAAGACTAATCACTTACCTAAATACAATTGAAAAGATGGCTTATGTACAAGCCATTGGTTCTCTGACCTTTTATAAGTACATGTAACTTTTTTTTTCCTTTTTATTTTTATTTTTTAAACCAGGCTTAATCTGCTAATGGTCTTCACAGAAGGTGATTACTTTTTAGCTTGGTACAGATGTGATTGGATTTGTGTTGCAAAAGCACTGAGCATAGCCTTTGGGATAGAGTCAGGTTGTCAAATCAAAATGTAAGTCATCTTCTGGAGAATCTTTTTGGTAATAGAAGTCTCTCTGGATTACATACATTGAACAAAATCAGCATTTTGTGCAGATTCAGTAATGTCCTAAAGCTTTGAAGAGTCTTTTACTATAAAAAATCATGAGCGCTGATGTTGAGGCTTGATTTTTTGTTGGAGAAAATGCATATATGCTTTCTGGACATAAGGTGACACATGCAGAGCTCGAGTGATCACAGCACCACACTTTATATGAAGGCTGCGAAAGCATTATTATCCAATATATGCATAATTCCTGCTTAACCTTCTTTCCCTCCAAATTCAACATTTTTCTCTATGTAACGAGCATGTTTCCTCACCTTTTATTACTGCTTTTAAATCATTGCGGATTTGCATTTTGATTGCCACACAAGTTACAGAATATTTTTATGTCAGATTTCAATTAGGACTTCAAAAAGCCAGCAGTAAATGCTGGCAACAATGTTCAATTACTACAGAAATGCCAAAAGAGAATGTTATGTGCAAGGGGGTATTTTTGTGGCTCTTCCTTTATTTAGCCTTCTGGGCATTATGTACTGATACTCTTTCTGGTTTTGAACTAGTTCTATGAACTAGGTCTGTTAAAGATCTTAAAAATGATGGGATGACTTCATTTTTTTTTTTTTTTTTTTTTTTTGCCAGTACATGTGAAAGCTCTTATAACGAAGCTCTTACAATAAGAACCAATGTGTCACAGCCACATCATTTTAAATAATCAGATATCAAACGTAATAGTAAGATTGATTTCATTGTCAATCTTCTATCTACTCAAAGGGAAAAAAAGTCATAGGAACTAACTGGGGCAAGTGCAAAAGAATAATACTTGATACTTTGTTCAAGGAATGAAAAGTTTAAAATGTGGTGAAAATAATATTCACTGAAAACTATGAATATGTTAAATACATGGAATTCTGTGTCCTTATTACCCAACATGGGAGTGTGACTGGAGGAATTTAATGTTAGGAATCTGTCTTGAAGGTTCCATATAGCTACGGAAAATGCGCCATGAAAATGGTAGCTAAAATGCTGCTATTTTCTACAGTAATATTACTCTATTAATCTATTAATTCTGCATAAAGCAAATCATGAGGAACTATTCAATTTGTAAGGGTGGTGCATAAAACACCTATTTGTGAGCATCAATTAGATGATCATCCTGCCTTGCAGGAAGAGTTTGAATGAGGTTGCTTTATTTACTGAAGCCAAGTGAAAACTGAGAGGGAATATGTTTCACTTTTATGCTCCAACATACTTAATAAATAAATAAATCAGAACAGTACGTGCAAAAAGTAACAACCAATAATGCATAAACAGATTTAAGATAGCGATATACATATATATATGATTTGACAACAGAAATGGAAAGGGAGACTTAAGTACAGGTTTCCAGGTTTTGTACCAGTAGAAGCAGTTAAGGTAAATGATATAACACCTTTTAAATAAATAAAAATAATAACAAAAAAAAAATTCAAAATGTACTTAGAGAAATGAAACAGTTATGTGAGAGAGTACATGAGTTTATTTGCCCTATGCAGTAGCAGTTTGTGTTTGCTAACGCTCTTACTTCCTTTTCTTTCTTGTTGTTTGTTGTTTTGTTTTTTGTTGTTGTTGTTGTTGTTTTTTTTTTTTTTTAGAATACTACTGCCAAAATAATAATCAACATTGTTTTTTTATTTTGTTTGTTTGTTTTTTATTATATCCATATTGTGCAACTGTCCACACTACTCCATAAAAAATTTCTGCTTTTGCTATTCACCTGGCTTGGAAGTTCAAACGTGTAGAAGATGTGATAGTAATTGCTAATCATCCAGCAGCAATGCATTCTGTTCTTTGAGCCAACCCAGTTCAGCTGTCCTTTTTGCCCATTTCATGCTGCATATGAATATAGAGTGTGTGTATTGTAGAAATAACTGTACTGACTGCAAAAAAAGAAGAGGGAAAAACATAGTTAAAATTATGCCACAAATACACATGGTTTCAGCTCCTTTCCTCCCTCTTATTATTGAATTGGGGTGTCAAGTAAATTTGCCCCCATCTTAGTTAGAAGCAACAAATGTTAACTAAAATGTTGTTTAAAACATTTCTTCAGTCTTTACATTTTGTGGAATATGAGGGGATTGGCAGGTGAGGCAGGGTCTTGGCTTCTAACAGTGCTTTGAAAAGAATTGGTTCCCCCACTACATCTTCTCTTACTGCCATGCTGATTGCCACTATATCCACCCTAACATGACCAGAATCCAAATATGTCTATCAACAGCACGTTTCCCAAATAACTGCATTTGCTTCTGCTTACATCTTCCATGTAAGCAGCTTCCAGCTGTAGCACCACATGTAAATTGTTCACTGAATGCAGGACAGCTTCTTTCTGTTGTGTGCCTCTCTCCTTTCTGCAAATGTAGCTGTAGCTGCTCATTTATAGAAGAAACTTGGACCCCCTAGAGAGGCTCTACACATCAGAAAATCATGGCCCAGCTTATCCAGTGAGGCAGCCCTTTCTGCAAGGAAGATTGCATTATGAATTACAGAGGGTATTGAAGTTGCTGATACAGTGCCATGGATTTGTCACAAGGCAGTTCTCTGGCACGTCCCCTCTTCTCTGTTCCTCTGTAATCTCATCTGCTCAACAACTTCAACTGTCATTCATCACAGCTGGGCTGGATTCTGCCTCTTATTTCTGATCCTTCTTGACCAGCTTCATCCCAGTGTTTTTTTTGCATTTCCTCACTGATTTCTCAGAACAGTTTAAGCTCATCCATTCACTGGCAACCTAAGCTAGACCCTGCTATGTCAACTAAAGGTTTCAGATCCTTTCATTGATCATGATCTTTGTATTAATACCTCCATACATTCCTGCTTTCCTTGTATTGTCTGCTTGCTGAGTTGTATTTAAATTCTTTGAATGGCATAGTGACAAGAATTACATTTTACACAGATTTTGTACTGCATAGACAGAATCACAAAGCTGTGAATGACTGACTGAGTGGTGTTACCTGCCCCTGTACATCCTGAAGGGTTTGCCTTCACTTGTTTCTAAGGAATTCCAGCACTGGGAACTTGTAGCATCGTGAGCTGATATATTCCATTACTTTGTTAGCCTTTCCACTAGGAGTGTTTTCTGAGAATTTAACCCTTTTAATGCTTTGGTTTAACCATGCTCCTCCCTCCAAACTCCTGTACTGTGGATGGGAAGAATAATCACTTACCCTCTTTGCTTTTAAAACAGCCTGCAAAGGTGCTTTTTTGCTTCCTGTGCCGTTGGAACACACCCTCTAAAAACTGCAATAGTATAAGCACTATGCTGTTACAGTGAGTCCCCCAATCATTCACTGATGTCAAGAAATAAACATTGTGTGGAATTCTGTAGAAAAATAGTATTTTTGATCCACAGTATTTTCATCATAAGAAATATTGCCATGAAGGCTTTCTATAGCAGCTCATGATACTTTTTGCTTCATCTGATAAGTTTAAAATATCTTGGATTTGTATTTTATCTTCAAGGTTATATAATAGGCATGAAAAAATTACACCCGTTTTCTCTATATCTTTGTGTTTTCTGCCATACTAAGTGTACAGAGTTTTTGTGTAAATAGGCTTAAATAATGCTGTAAACAAAGCAGTGGATTCAGCTAGACTTATCCTTTAAATTCTTGTTGTGTAGATTAAATATCACAATTTCTTTATGGTTGAAAGAAGTTGCTAACTAAGTAATAAGCTAATAACTTCGGGAATCAGTTTTGTTGCTCCAACAGTCTCTGACTGCTGCCAATTACAGCCCAATTAGTTCTCGTTTTACTGTCAAAACAAGTTCATGAAGTGTTTCTCCTTAATGCTGCTAATATTTCTTGATAGTAGAAATTTCAGTGGAGTTTTAGCTTTTCTTTCAGAAACCAAGTATATAACTGTTAATTTCTGCTGTATGCTCAAGTGAAGCACAGAGGAACAGCATTGTAATTCTTTGATAGCAAACTTAACATTGCAAAATAGTTGAAAAACTATAAATTTTAAGACAAGTGTTTATTACAAAGAAAAAAATACTTATTCATATGTATACTTATTCATATGTAATAATATGCTAATTTATTCAACCTTCTTAGTCTATTTCAAGATCAATTTGGTGATTGTTTTCTTCTCACTATTTTAAGCTTTTGTGTTTCCAGCTTCACTTACTGACAAAAACAAACATTCAGTGAATGAAATAGCCTTCTTACATACAAAAAAGAAGGCAGCATAGAAAAATGGCTGATTGGGGATTTACAAATATCTTTATTCATGCTTTTAAATAGAGGCTATATGCAAAAGTCAGTATAAATTTGATGAGATCATAGAAGATCAAATGCTGTTACAGCCTTGCTGGCATGCTGGCAAGTCTGGCAAATAATCATTATTCCAAGAAAGGAAGAGTACATCAATCTAATCCCTTAAAATAATCTCCACAATAACTCTAATCCTGAAAATAACTTTTTTAAATTTGTGTAAGGATAAAAAAAAGAAAGGTATTAGGTTAAAGGCTTATAATACAAAATGAGAATAAATGAAATACCTGAAAGCAGTGGAAGTAATACAATTTTGATACTTAAATTCTTTTATTAACAAAAAGTTGCAAAATGTAGGTAAGATAAAAGCTATATAAGTTGTGAAGCTATTAAGATGTTTTGCAGAACTCTAAGCACATACTCTAAAGTGAAATTTTGAATGTAGACTTTTTTTTTTTCCTCTGCAAAACTGAAATAGATGTTTGCTGCAGTGAACTGCCTGGAATATTCAGACAGACAACCTTGAAAACCATATCATTATGTTTAGGGGGTAGCAACTCTGAGCTAATACCAGCTGAACCAAGGTCTACGGGGTGATGGACCTGATATTCACTGATATTCACTTATCTGAGAATGTGAAGAAAGATTCATTTCCCTCTTGTTCCTGAGACTGCAGATGATGTATGTGTGTGTGTATATATACCTATACCTGTAATGTTGTGCCTGTCTAAATACCCTAAGTTTCTGCTTATGGAATGGAGTGGTAGTTTGATAAATAAAATCTAAAATCCTTTCATGGCTGCCTCCCTTTCTAAGGCCAATACCCTGGTTGATGTTTGAGGATTTCCCTGAATGCTATCTGTATGGTGGCATTGCACAAGAAACGGGCAAGGTGTTTCTTAGTGGGAGTGATGTTTTGAGGCATAGTGGATACTAACCAATTATTTATAAATCAAAAGATGTTATAAATGTTTTGCAATGCTAAAAACACTTTTAATTTGTAGTCTAGCTGCGTAATTTTACTTCCTAAGATTCATAAGACAAGTTTTCTTCTGTGTCATGGTTCAATGTTTTGGAAGCCTCTGAAAGATGAAGCAGTCTAGAGTTTTAATGCCTGCTAACATGGATTTTTGAGGATTTTTTTTTTTTTTTCCAAATTCCTTAAATAAGGAGAAGCAACAAAAAATATTGGGGCTTTATAAGGTAGCAGAACTTAAATATATTCTTAATATACATGTATAATAGTTAAATAAACAATATGGGGCAGTAGTGTAAGTGTTGTTTATTTTTCTGTTGTATGCTTTTTTTTGTTTGTTTTATATGTATAGTTCTTATACTATTAGGTAGGTTGCCTAAGTATTTAAAAAAAAAAAAAAAAAAAAGAACTTCATCCCAAATATTCTTGCCTGTATGATGGAATGGGAGTGTTTATGTAAAAGTTAGGCTGTGTAGATAAAGACTGCTTCGGTATTTGACAAAAGTTATTTCTAGTAGATATTTTTTCAGGGAGGTTGTATATGTAATTTATGTATATTTTATTCCTGAGATGATTCAAGAATTGGTTAGCTCATTGCATCAGCAGGATGGTTCAGTGCATGCAGAACTGATGTTGTTTAACTTATGCCCAGGCTTCACACACATGGTTGGCTGGTATTGAGAGAGAAGGGGCTGAGGTTTTTAGTTCTTATAGGCATTGGGGAGTGTTATAATTTAGTTATTTTGGATTAAGCTATTACAGTGGATAATGTCCACCTTTATTATCTTTCACTGGCCATTCTGCAGCAGCTAGTAGATGGACAACACAGTTGTGTCCCTCCTGATTTTCTTCAATTGGCTTCCTTCACATCTTTCAAGATGACAGCTTTGTGCAGTCTCTGTTAGCACATGAATCTCTCTCAAATGTGCACCTACATCCACGTTACTTTACTTAAAGGTATAAACCTATATAAAAGCTATGATCTAATGCAGGATATTTTTGCATTCCTAAATCTAATAAATAATATATGAGTATGAACAAATGAAAACTGAATTATTTTTTTCTTTCTATTAAAAGGTAATAACTTGTTAATATGGAAGACATAGCAACAGGCATTCATAAAATGGCAGTACCATTCAGACTGAGTTTTGATATTTCTGTAGCAAACCTCACCTTTTTTTAATGAGGTGGACAAAGACACATTAGCACATCACATTTGCTTAATAGCTAGTGACAGGAACTTTGTGCTGATGCTACAGTCAGAGTGAATCTCACTCACTTTGCACTCACACAGTAGTCACACACACACCATTTCACAACAGGAACTGACTAATATGCTAACCTCACACTAAGGTGCAGTGCCAGGCTTGAAATAAAATGTGGAGAGCTCCCGAAGGGAGCAGCCAATTAGCATGCTCTTCAGTGTGGTCTTGCTGTCATGGGATGAGAGGTTTATTTCCCTTAAAGAGGAATATATTCAAACTCCTTAAAGGCTTGGTTCTTGTGTACTGCTGCTTATTTCCTGAGTGGCAAACAATTAGGCAAAATGCCTGTCATGTCATGGAGTCTTAAAATACTCTCATTCTAGGTAGAGCTGCATGTATTTTACTTCCATATTCGTTGATTAAAATGGTAAAGATTAGAAAATTACTTCACTATTTCAATGTGAGGGAGTTTTGCCTTCTTCCTACCCTTTTTTTCTTCATCTCTCAATTCTCAGGGAGAAAATTATTATAATGCATATTTGAGCATTTTGTGTATTCTGCATGTAATAATAAAATTTTATGATAAGTAGAGTTTTTTGTTTGTTTTCAGTATCTCTTTGGACAGTCTATAAGCTACTAATAGCTTAAAATAACATCTTTCTGATAAGACATGTCCTTTCCCCATGTTAAGCATGGTATATTTGGTACACAGTGGGCAGCGTGGATTTTGCTGGATCTTCTGAAAGTATACATGATAATTTGTGGATAGAAGGAAGAAATTTTCAACGTGTTTTTTTTTTTTTTTTATACATGCTGATGAATGTATCAGAGCAATCATATCATGACAAAATCAAGGTATATCTAACTGAAAAACCCTTCTGTGACCTTTCTTTT
This sequence comes from Netta rufina, assembly GCF_964035555.1. Lineage (NCBI taxonomy): Eukaryota > Metazoa > Chordata > Aves > Anseriformes > Anatidae > Netta > Netta rufina. Next base: position 28,955,917 of record NC_140124.1, on the reverse strand, counting down.
TCTGGATGCCTGGGGAAGAGTATAAAATGAGGACAATCATGCAGTGATACCACCTCCCCACTTCCAGCAAACCCGGTCTTCCTAAGCCAGTAGTAATCCTTTTCTGGGCATGAACTGTTGTTGAATTTTTCCTCTGTAACTATCCCCAAGATATGTTTACAGGTTTTGTGAGGAACCTCTTGTGTTGTTTTGCTCTTTTTTAATTACAATTTATTCTTCTAATTTTGTTTTAAGACCCTCCTTCCTTAATTAGAAGGGATGGCAAACCACCACTGTTGATTAACAAGCAGTTTATGAAAGACAAGGCTATCCTAAATCTCTGGGACTCAGCTTTGTACCCAAGTATCTTGTTCATATGTATACGTGTAAATGGTAAGCACAGTCCCTAAGGATCCAATACCTCATATCCATGCGTTTTTTGCAGCAAGAGATCTAATTCGGACATGTAAGTTTTTAAAACTCTTTACTTTAGGCAATATTAGCTGTTTTGAAATAGTGGGTGTTTAGAATGAGGAAGTTGATCAGGGCAGGAGCTTAGCGGATTTCACAGAAGTAGGTATTTATTCAGTAAATGAGACCAGCCACAGTCAGACTGTGGTCATACTCTGCCAACCCAGCTGGTAATCCAGCTTTTCATGGGGAGTAGACCTCAGGAATAGCATCCTGACCATGGCAGTTTAAGCATGTGAGCTGCCCCCCCTGCTCCCTCCTCCTCAAGTTGTTTGTTGTTGTTGTTTTGTTTGTTTTTTTTTTCCACAAATGTCATGTATTTATTTAGCAGACAATTTTCAGCACAGTGATATGGTTTTACAGTTGTGGAGCAGATTGAGCACTAGCTGTGCGCCTACTGTGCTGCTGTACAGTGGTTTTGGAGGCTTTCGCGGTCAAATTGCTGACCTTGGAATGATTGTTGGAGCAGGTCTAAAATAACCAGGGTGCAGAGCATGCAGTCCTCCTGGTGTCTCTGTAGGAGGATGTCGGCAGAAGAGGCAGCGAAGCCATGCTGTCTACCTGCATGTGGTTTGGTTGTGAAGGCCTCTCCTGAGAGCTTGGCCTTCATCCTGTCATGGATCCCTGTCTGGCAGCAGCAGTGTCTATACCAGGAGCTGCTGCCAAACCAGAGGCTGTAGCCATCCAGCACATCACTACTGCAGACAGGGGCTTGATCGACAGGCCTGCTCCAGATCACAAGCTTGGGTTTCAGCTTGGGATATTTTGTGCGAGTGTTTCAAAAGCCGATTTGGCGTTTATGTGACAACTGCAACCCTGCAATCTTCGATGGTAAGCAGACTATCACCTTTCCTCATGCTTACTTTCCTCAGTGGGTGGATGCTGGAAATCTGCTTGTTCCCAGTCAAACTTCTAACCTGCCACATAAAAGTGGCCACTTAAAGTCCTAAAGAGCAAAGGGGAGGACTGGTAAGTATATGGGCAGACCTGCTGTCTGCTTTGCTTTGTACTGGGGACTGAAGGGAGCTGTTTTACACGTCTGCTTTTTTTTTTTTTTTTAATTCAGTTCAAGAACTCTAATAAAAGGTTGACCATTGAAAAGGGGTTTGCCAGGAGTGTTAAAGGGTGAAGGAAAGCTTTCTTAATGGGATATTTTGCATGAGAACAGAGAACATGGCCTAACATCTTCTCTGTGATGGGTGTGTTATGAAGCATGGGTAGAGGTTTAGGAACCCCAGGAAAGATAGGAAAGGCCTCAAGAAAAAGCAAGTGGTTTTGACTCTAATTTTTACTTAAAGATTCTTAGATTTTTATTTATCTTTTTTTTTTTTTTTTTTTCCCCCATGAGAAAGTGTGGGAGGGAGGGGAGGAGGAGGAGCCAGCAAGCTTACGTTGATGTCTGCTGTTTTAGCAGTGAGATGATGTGACAGAAGGTGGCAATGGGTAAGGGAGGCTTGCCTGAATAGGATGGAAGAAAGCCATAAAGATGGATGTGAGGAGGGGAGCAGGGGTTATTAAAACCAGGTAGGATTGCAGGTGGTAATCTGTGGTGGTTGGTGGGTAAACCCACAACTGTATAAGTAACATCGGTTTGTTTATAAACTGGGATTAAGGCCCAGAGCTGATGGCAGCACACACTAACTGGTCTTGTGGTGACCTAGAAAGCTTGGGGTTACTCTTGGTCATTTTGTATCAGACAGGTGTTAGTGGTGTGTGCTTAGGATCTTTGAGATGCAGCTCTGTGCTCTTGACAGCTGGTTGTAACTTAATTGTACTCAACTAGCTTCATTTTAAACAATCTTGAGATGCTGTTTTGGCCACAGTGTGAATGTAGTCAGGGTATTGAAGATAGAGGTATGCCTACTGGCTTGGGATTGATCCATGAGAACAGGATTAACCTATCCATTTTGTCCACTTCTGTAAACTGCCAGGAATCAAAATCTGTTTTGTTAGTTGGTGTCTAGCACTCTGCAAGCTTGTAATTTCAGGTCAGGAAAGCATCCCCTGTATGAGTATTAATCACCCAGCTTCAAGGACCCTTCAAAATATATAGACAAAAGTAAACTGAACTGTAAAATTGTTATGGATACTAGAAACCCGTCTGGGGCAGAAGTGAGAGGACTTAGCCTGATTCTTTTAAGTATCTATGAAGCAGAGAGAAATGGGGGAGAGAGGGCTCCCTGGCAGCAATGTATGCATGCTTCCCTGAGGCTCTGATGGTTGCAACCACGGTTTGCAGCCGTGGTTCTGTACTTCTGAAACATCTTGATGGAATTATTTTTAACTGAGCAACTGAATTTTTTAACCAATTTAAAATGCAGTTACAAATATATATATATATATATATATATATATATATATATATATAAAAACATATTTTGAAATGGTTGTTCTTGAAATGGTATGTAATATGGAATCTTTATTGTATTATCTCCACTTTGAAGGTACCTTCTGACAGATATGCAAAGTCAGATAAAGGCATTGTATGCATTTCCAGTGAACCCAAAATGCATAATGCTGGAATGTGAGGGTCCTTGGTTTTGTCACTGGTTCTTTAAATTACGTTCATCAAAACAGATTTTCAGGGGCCCAGTTCTGCACTGTTGAAATTGAACTAATGAATTGTTAGTTTGCAGTATTGTTGCAGAATATGGATTTCTTAGTGAGAAATTGTATCTTTTATCATCACTTCTACTCACCACTTGCAAGAGAATGGACAAAATAATCTTACGTTTTGCAGGACAAAAAGGAAGTCTCTGGACTAGTGCTTTGCCCCCCACCAATGCTGATCCCAGGCTGCAACATCAGAGTTTTCAAGCGTTGTACTCTCTATGCACTGCCATTCTCATTTTCTGAACAATAATACCCTGTATCACATTTACCATGTTCATCTTATGGTTAATAGCCCAGGTGGCTCATATTCACTAATAACCTCATCAAATGTGTGAGCAATACCTGGAAGTTTTAAGCATCACTAGATAGGAGGAGGGTGCATATATTGAATAGGTGGGTACCACAAAATGGCAGAAATAACCTTACTCCATTATTACTGTTATCTGTACAATAGAAATTGTACATTCAACACTTTTTTGATCTTATTTGATCTTACATTTCTAATCTTAAATCTTAAATTTTCTAAGTTGATATGGGATGATAATGTATTTGTCTTTTCATACTACCCAAGTGTTTCTTAGAAACTAAAATCAAGACATCAGTCCTGGTCATTGCAGCGCTACTGACCAGTCTGTTAGAGAAATTGCCTTCGTTATGTTGCTGTTTTTAAACCTTGGTGTTTCAGAGAAACAAAGAGGAGCTGAAGAATAACTAGAAGACACCATTTTAATACAGACCATCTCAGACAAGTTTTATTATCTCAAGTTATCTTCTATTATCTCAGGTTGTTTTATATAAATCCTCTTTCATTTTCATTCACATTTTTTATTCCTGCTCTGTAAATTGTATGATATGGTTGACGTATTTAGTTGCTGATAGTAAGAAGCCTGTTGCCTGTAAAAAGTGTTTGAAGTGAAACATGCACTTAATATTGAATTTGTTGGGTTAAGTGTTACATTTCTTACAGAGTAATTATGAAAGCTTCTGATATCATTCCCAGTAATAGAGGAAGGTCTGTTAGCATCAGGATTAGTGACTGAAACCAAGGTCTTAAAGGCCACCAAGGGAGCAGTAGAATTGCTGTCTAAGCTTCTATTGTTGAATTTTTGCTATCAGTGTTTCAATTATTGAAAAAAAAAAAGAGCACTAAAATGGCTGTTTTTTTAAACCTCTCACTGTAATGTATGCATTCCATCTGCTTATTTAAAAAACAAAACATACTTTCAATAAATGCTATTGCTTTAAATACATTTAATGCAAATCTATTAATCAGTGTAAATATATTTAGTTACTTCATAAAATAGTGTTCTCTGCAGTTTTTAAAATTATAGTGATTTGTTAACAGCACATGTTGTATTCTATTTTTCCTCAGAAGGCAATAAAACACAAACATTCCCTGTAACATCTTTCAATCATTTTTTGGTCATATTTTACTTTGTTAGTATGTTTCATAACAGTTTGGTTGGGTAATAGTAAAAGTGAAATAAATTTATGCTGGCCAAATGCTTCCTGACCCACTAATCATATTTTCACTTTTGCTTTAAGTTAGGTATTAACTTAAATTTATCTGTGGATTTTCAACTGGTGGCTAATTTTAATATATGGGCAGGTGTAAAAACCATTACTTGTGTGAACATCTTTATGTGCTCTGAAACAAAATGTTATATTATAATTTTATAGATTGTGCAACTGCCATCTGTTCTGAAAATTATTTAAGGTTCTTGCTCAACAGAGGCAAGATCATTTCAGTTTTTGAGACTGTTGAAGACTCCCACCTATGGTAGCAACTGCAGAATTAGCTCAAGTTGAGCTTTTTGTACATGAAATTAACTAACTGCTTTGAACTCTTACCCTTTCCTTTGACTCTTTCAAACCTCTCTTCCTGCCTTACTGTTGCTCCACTCACACTTCTCATTGACTCTTCTCTTTTCCATTGTGATTTCTATTTAACCTAAAACTTCACAGGTAAGGCCAGCAAAATATATCAATCCATCAGTCAAAAAAGAAAAAAAATAAATTTAACTTATTTGCAATCATCATCTGGTTTATTATGTATGTGCATTACATATACCTCCCCTGTGCCTGATGTGATTTCTGAACGCCTTGGGTGTAGCACCTACTCTCTACTTCTCTGAAGTTGCACAGCATCTAATATAGGAAGGCCAGACGTGGTTGTTTCTTAGACTAATAAAATGCATTTAAGCAATTGAGTGCAGCTTCCAGAAGAGCATCTAGTTTCAACTTCAAGACATCTAGGCAGAGAATACTATCTTTTTGGTAAGGTGTTTGAATGGTTGAAAAAGAAATATCAATTCTGTTTTGATTCCTGTTGCTTCTCAGCCTGTTCAAGTTTTATTTTATAATACCAATCTTTGATAAGATGCAGGTGGTCCTATGCTATTCTAAGGAAATTCTGATCAACTGCATAAAATCAGTTTTCTTCTTGCTATAACCTCCTACTCTGGAATAGGTTCATTGCCTTAAAAAAATAAAAATAAAAAAAAAAAAATGCAGAGCTTACTAATTAGGCAAAGTACAGTTATTTGCATATACTAAGCAGATGCATGCGGCTAAGAGTATATTCTTTGCTACCCAGCTGACATGTCTTTCAGCAGTGCCATACTGGGTTGAGCCTATATTAACCTGTTGTAGAACAAACATCTGGGCTCATTCCATAGATGACTGTGACAATTTTTCACTCCAACTAAGAGGTATCTCAAATGATATAATAAAAAGGAGGAAAAAAAAAAGGCAATGGTGTCAAGGATAAAGTAACAAAGATCAAATTACATAAGACATATTTATGCTCCTGCATTTGATGTATAATTAGTTTATGGTAAACAATTTCTCCTTGAGACAAATTGCTGTTGTCCACCCATAAATCTTATATCTTAAAAGGGAACAAAAGCTTTTCCAGTTCTTCAGTAAAATTGGAATTGAGTCAAATTTTATGTTGCAATGGAGACCTAAGCCAAATGCATATGTGTCCCTGTTTGGACAAAAAATGTTGTTCTTTAGTGCATCTGAGGAGGATAAGAGATTTTTATGGCTGCAAATGTAGCCTGGATGGATAATTACTACTTATGTGTTCTCTAGGGGGGAAAGAAAAAGGGGAGGAAGAAAAAATCAAAAACAGTGGCCATAGGATCACTGTAAATGTCTGTTGAGACATTGAAATTCCCATAATAGTTTTATAGTTTTTTTTCTTAGTCATCCCAGAGAACATTTTCACACTCAGTTTTAAAAATGATTAGGAAAGACTTTTCAGTCACTCTCACCTTTTTGTTGCCCCTTTGTAGAGAGTCTCCTTGAAAAAAAAAAAAAAGACCTTTCTGTTTTTCAGAGGCTTTTGAAGATATATTTTTTTTCAGTGTAATTCAAGCAGATATGGATCTTTGCATCACCTATTTGGCAAGAGGGTGAGCATTTCTTTGTCCAACACTAACCTTCCTTCTCTACTCATTATCTGTGGTGAGGGCTGCTTTAATTGAAGTCATCCCTTCTGAAAGATATCTCCAGTCCAGTTCATTATTGATTTTGAAAGATCTGACCTGTTAAAATTTCCCTGCCAATGAGTTAACCTTCTTTCCTGAAGGTGAATTAAAATAGAGAATGACATTTCTAATTTCCTAAGTGATGTAGCCAAACAAGCTGTACTAAAGTGGTAAAATGTTAGCTCAGTCTTAAAATGAACAGATTTGTTATTTAGTGTGATGAGCCTCCTTGGGCTGTGTAACAGTAAATCTTCACTCATTTACAGTTGCTTTCCAAATTTGTTTTAAAATTATTATTATTATTATTATTATTATATCACAGAGGCACTCTCACATTTGTTGCTCTTTCTTGAAGTTCTGTTGTAAAGTTACACACAGGAATTCAGGTCCAATCAATCATAAAGTTGAAGGAAGTGAAGTAAATTATTAAGCTACCTAAACCTAACATCACAACATCATTTCGGCAATGTTAATGAATTGATCAGAATTGCTTTGCATAAACTTTTTTTTAAAAACAAACAAACAGTTTTGCTAATTCCAGCTGAAGTGGCTTCCTAAAATTTCTGTTAGGGTGATTGGTACACTTGTTCAAATATATAGATTTCTCCAACTATGTATTTTGTCTTTTAAATCAAACTTGTGTATGGACTATTCCTTCACTATGGGGAAAATAAGTATTTTGAGGTAGTTGGGGGAAAAAAATTAGAATGAATATGTGTACACTTGCAATGCTAATTGAAAATGAAACTTAATAAGGTTTAATGATTCTGGTACATTGCATAAAGGGTACATTATATCTTCTCAATGTGTAATTTTGAATCTTTTCTGCCATTTTGCTGTCATGTTTGCTTCTATATTCCACTGGAGTTGACTGTGAATGTCTTTAACAATGATTTCTGAAGTATGTTTAATATTTGATGACGCATGAATACACATTACACTTCTAAGTTTATGGGGAAAATGTGGTAGTGTTTTGTTTTGTTTTTTTTTTAAAAAAAAAAAACAAGTTTTTCTTCCTGTTTTCTAATACAGAATCTCTAGCATGGAGGTAGCCATTTCTAGAAAGGTACAGACTTTCTACTAAATTCTATAATTCATGAAACCTTAGCAAAGAGCTTTTTTTTTTTTTTTTTTTTCTATCTACTTTCAGGGTGTATCTACTCAGGAATTTGTAAAGTCTTTTTGTCCTTACCTGCTGTTTTAAACTTTGTCATAGTGGGGTGGGAAAGTGAGATTCTGGAAAATGCATAACCAAATACTTTGACTTTTGTGATACTGATTTCATGTTGATATGTCTGTGTTTCACACAATCGCAGAACGGTTGAGGTTGGAAAGTACATCTAGAGGTCAATTTGTCCAAACGCCATGCTTGTGCAGGCCCACCAAGAACTGTTTGTCAAGAGACATGTCCAGATGGTGTTTGATTATCTCCAAAAAGGGTGATTCCACAACCTCTCTGGGCAACTTGTGCCAGTGCCAGTCACACTCAAAGGGAAGAAGTGCTTCCTGATGTTCAGATTGGACCTCCCGTGTTCCAATGTGTGCCCATTGCCACTTGTCCTGGCACTGGGCACCACTAAAAATAGAATGGCTCTATCCTTTTTGCACCCTCCATTCAGGTATAGAAACACCAATTTTATTTACTTCAACATTTCTGTGCCTTTCACAGAAACAGGTTGAGGAAGTACTTCCTTATTTATTATCCTTACTGGATGGGCTTTTAGAATTGTGGCTGAAAGAAAGATTAATTTGCTTTGTCCCTTTACTTACTGTAATAGCATTTACATGGGACAACTTGTTCTCTCTTGCCCTGTTTTACTTTGTGCTGAGATTTTTGTAAGAATTTCTCTTTTCCTGCAGAGTTCTTTTTATCATCTGAGTTCAGTCTGACCTAGATGATGTCAGGATATGCTTCAGAAACTTTCTATTTCTTTCAAAATTTAACAGTAAAAAAAAAAAAAAAAATGGTCTGACTAATACCACATGGTACGTATTCTGTCATGTTTTCTTTTCTAGGTGCTTTTACATTGTCTGACAAAATCAGAGGTTTACAGTTTTCTTGAGGACAATGTGGACCTGTTTAGAGGAGAAGACAAAGAGAATCTGTCATCTTTGAGGAGAGGAAAATAGTAGGGACATAAAAACACTTTGGAGGAATGTTTAATGATATTCGTCATTGCTGAACATTGACAATGTAGCCTAGTTTCCAAAGAGGGAGTGAAGACAAAAATCCATTTCTTGTGTTTGCCTTTCTGTAGAGAGTCATGCAGTTTGCCCCTATGCCTTGTTACTTCCTCACCCTTGTAGCTTTGCATGTTTGCAGTCATCTAATGCCTTCTCCATCTGTCGCCATCTATTAACTGGGAAGTTTGCCAACATAGCAACTAATCTACATAATGTTTAAGGTGATACTGGGAATAAAACAAAAAATCCCACCCACTATTTAGGGATGTGTCCATCAAGATGAAAGAATAAAAGAGGTATTGTTTCCTAGCAGTATCTACTAAAATTACAGTGTTAGTTACAAAACGACCTTTGTGAAGTAAATTCAGAAATCAAAGGTGGTACTAGCAATGGATATGTAAGCCTTTTTTTTTTTTTTTTTTTTTTTTTTTTTTTTTTTGTGATAGAACAGAACACTAAAGCAGAGGTCAGTTTCTGTGTTCCTCTCTTCTGTTTCTTTGATTCATGAGAGGAATTTCAAAAAAGCTCCCAGAGATTTCTGATATTCTTGTGATGCACTCCTTAGCTCCTTAAAATACTTGTTCTCTTAAATTTTGCAGTAGTGATCCACTTAATTATTACAAGAACCCAACGTGTTTTATTAATAGAGCAGTGTGATAATGCCATATTGTCTGTATTTTTTAAGTGCAAGTCCTTTCTGTAATTAACAGGGAGTTCTGTTTAAAAGGCAAAGTTATGATATGGCCTGAAATGTTCAAATAACTTCTTACATTAATATTTCATAGAAATTATTGCTTATTTCCAAAATAATTTGGAAAAAAAAAAAAATACATAGAGTTTTAGATATTTCCAACGTCACAAAAATAGACAAAAACATTTAGTTTAATATATACGTGGAACACATTTGCCAGATGGAACTAATATATACTTTTTTTGAATTATTTATCTTAGTTGTGTGTGGAATTAAAATGATCAATTATAAAGTGCTCAAATGAAGACATTTATTTTGCATACAGTGCAGTGACTAGTTTTGTACTATCCTGGCTAGATTTCCTTAAAACCAATATAAATCTATCCACATCTGATCTCTACCGGCACCTGTATTTTGAACACATCCTCATGGCTTAGTTGGCTTTCCTTCCCATAGACTTCCTATAGTTTTGAGTGCTATGTCTATAAAATGAAAGCACCACAATTTTAGGGGAAAGTGCCATTTAAAACTTGAAAATGGGTTTCATAGGAATTCACCAAACTGCAGCTGATAATGAATAATAAATGAACAGAGAATATGCTTGGGAGAATGTCTCCCAGCAAGACATAAAGTCATAGTGCACTTCAAAAGATTTATGACTTGATTATTTTAGTCCAACACATAGGCAATTTAAATAATGAAATATTTAAAGGTAAATAAAAATAATATATAAAATTGAAACACTGTCTAATGTTCTGTACTTAGAGGCAGTTTTATGAAACTTTGCTTTGCATCAGTGAACTAGAAGAAAACGAAAATGAGGACAGGTCCAGAACATTATCTAAGCTGTATTCATGAAGTTCAGGTCTCCTATTTTATTTTATTACATTACTGGCAAATAAAACAACTCTAAAGAATCCAGAGAGATGAGAAATCTTCGTATTTGATCCTCAAATAGCTATATTAGCTCTCTTGTGACCAAGGAGGCAGAGTGAAGATGCAGATGAGAAGTATGTGTGCTGTGCTCTGTGAATAAGATTTCTATCAAAAATAAGAGAAAGGAGCTGCTTACTGTCTGGATTTCTTGCTTGCTTATTAAAACACACCTTGCAACATAACAGGGATTTAGGATGAAACTCAAGGGAAAGATATTGAGTAAACTATATGCTTGCAGAGATACAGTGATGGAAACTGTATTCCTACTGCTACTTCATGCACAGTTTTTCATCAATACATCTAAATAGGCTTTAAAATTTAATATTGCTGTCCCTACTTTACATAGAAGAAAGTGAAGTGCAAGGAGACAAGAATGGTGTATGTAGATCATCCAGCAGGCTAGCAGCAAGGCTAGGAGTACAACCTAAATCTTTTTTCTTTTTTTTCTTTTTTTTTTTTTTTTTCTGACTTTATGCAACTAAATTGCAGTCTTTTTCTTCTAACCAATTTCCTGCTACCATGTCTAACATTATATCATGCAGGTAGTCTGACCCTTTAAAAAAGTGAGTGCCCACAGATATTACATGTAATTTTTGATGTCTGGCTGTAGTAGCCTAGTTGAATTCTCTCTGAAAAGCTGTAGCAGTAAATTTCTTCATATCTCAGGAAGGTTTTTGACTTGTTTGCCCTTGGCTATTGTAAGTAGAAACTGGGACTGCAAACCGCTGGGCTGGCACAAGTGCTGTGGCCTGTGCTGATGGATGTGCCCCGTGGTAGCGGCAGCCTCACAACCAGCACTTCTGGCCATCAGCACCACAGCAGGAGGCTGCAATGAACAAGGAAGAGAAATAAAAGGGCAGAAAATGAGACAGAAGCATAAAAATAAAACCATTCACTTGAATGTTCGTTCATTCAAGAAATGTTCGCATTTCTTCTCAGAAATGTTTGTTCTTCTCGTTTTAATGTATCAGCATGCATGTACTGCTGAAGAAAATCATGTTTAATAAATGGAATTGCAAAATTATTCATGATAGAAGTGAACTGATTTAAAGTCCCTGTAACCTGTTCAATATGTCTGATTACCATGAGATTTCACTGAACTCTGCACAGAAATAAACTCTTCTAATAGTACGCAGGAATTGGTGCTGCAACACATGCTGATTTTGAAGTGTCATCAAATGGACTAGTTGTGGTTCTAGATCTAATTGGGGTTCACTGCGATGAAAAGTGAAGGGCAAGCCTCAATTGGTTGAATTAGTGCAAAAAAAAAAAACAACAAAAAACAAACAAAAAAAACCTCTATTTTCATATATAGTCACTGCAAATAGCACTAGCAAAGAGATTTTCAGGTTAAGTGAGAGGTTTTCTTAGTTGTATTTCAGTTAAAATACAGCAGTTTCACTGAATTTGATATTTGTGAGTGATTTGAATGTAAAATGATGACAGGGAAAACAGTGAGTCTTAGTTCAAAACAAAAGGGAAAACTTTATATTAGACTATGCAAATCAAATCCTCCTCTTTAATAGTCAGTATATCCTGAATCAGTTTTCTCAATAATTTGTCCCTTACAGTTAGATTTTGATGCAGACAGAACAGTAAAAATCTACAAGGACACCGATAAGAATCATTTGTGGTGATGTTATCATTGTATTGGACCTCCAATATTGATGTATTATTATGAAAGAGCTTTCATTGTAAAATGTTAACTTATAATTGTAGTTACAATAATTGGAAGTAACTATAGATTTCACAGATTTGCTCATAATTGGCTTTGCTGTTCATGGGATTGAATTGTTCTGTGGATTTTTGTTGTTGTTTTTGTCCAGTATGTGAGAAATGTTAGGTGAATGTGGTATAATCTAGGAGTTTCCATTTATTCTAAAATTTGTACCAACATATCTAAAGTGATGTGTAAGCTGAAAATGCTGGGAAGATTGGAGAGTAACAGGGAAGACATCATACATGCTCACCATCTTCCTGTGCCCTCTTCAATCTTCTCCTTTTCGTCACTGTAGCTAGGCACTGGGCTAGGAAGGTATACTTGGTCTAACTCAAGTCCTAGGAGGAGACACAGAGCAGCTTTCAAGTGTCAATAATGAGAAACCAAACCAAACCATGCATATGGGATGGATGCAAGCAAAGGTTAATGAAGCCTTTCATCCAATTTATGAAGCCTATGAGACTGTTGCTGTGTATGGGAATTGTCGTTTTACCAGGAAAGTGTTATCTGGCTTTTCAGTCAGCACTGCAACTTCAGTGAACATAAGGAGAGGAATACAGTAATATGGTTTAACGTCACTTCTAATGAAACAAAGAAATATTCAGGAACTAGCTTTATATGTAAACAGACTGTGGGCAAAAAGAAACTGTATTCAGTATCTTACAATATCAAAAATATTTACATGTATTATAATGTGACTAGAGGCTCAAAGCAACATAATTGCTTTGTAGAAAATAGCAGTTCTATTTCTCTTTAAAGCATGCTGCTTCCATTAAGTATTCCTTTCGTGTATTCATTCAATATTCATTTTGGCTGCTACTGCTATACTATGTAAAGAAAAAATGAATAGTTAAAGGAAGCAACGCTTAAAAAAAAAAAAAAAAAAAAAAAAAAAAAGATTTAAAATCTGAATAATATTTTGAGAATTAGGTTAAGTTTATGATAAGCCTAAAGGAAAAGGTTTCAATACAGGTTATGACAGCAACACAAAGCCAGATAGTTCTGCACTGTGAGCTGTCAGCCTTTCATGTTTGCATACTTGCTAGCATATATTTCAGATTATCAAGTTGCACCACTACTGTGAGCTGGAGGCTCTCAGTAGCTTTGGTATAGACAGTGGTTTTCAGGGTGTTACGCTTCTTTACATTAACATTACCTTGGGAAGAAGTATGGTATGGAAAGTATGAACCCTGATGCAGTTTATTTGAAGATCCAAGTTTGTACAGCATAGAACAACAAAATAAATATTAAACAGTAACAAATGTAAGGAGTTCTGTTTGTCTGAAGTGCTGAATTATGTTTTCAGAACTGACTGTCTGGGGAAGAACTAGCATTATATTAAAGGAAAATTATATCAATGCCATTTTATTTTTTTTATGTATTTGTTGAATTGTAAAAATAGAACCTTTGTCTCTCTCCATGTTTATAACAGACGAAAAAAATATTTCTCTATTACTCCGTTATTGCAAAAGCACATTAAATTCAAATTTTTTCTTATGGAGTGCACAACCATGTTTTAGAGAGACCAGTTTTCTAGTACACAAAAGGAGTACTTGATGAAGGAAAATAAGTAAAATTTGGTTCCAGCAATTTGATAGGTAATAATATGAAATGTTCAGTTAGGGAAACACTAAGTGTTATGCTTTTTGTGATTTCCAATGTCAGAATTTTAAACTGGTACAGTTTTTCTTTTTTTCTTTATTTATTTTATGTGTATTATATCATGTTTTTCTGTGAAATTTCGAATTAAATTGATAATGTTATTTACTGTACTGTTAATAATATCAGGAATATTATTGTGTATTGTGTATTTTCCCAAAGGATATTGATAGGTGAAAAACTAAAGGGCCCACACTTACAAAAATGCCTTAATGTTTATGTGCAAATATGCACAGCATGAAAGATTTAAAAATGGCTGTTTTTATATAGTTTCAAGTTGGGTTTTATTTTCATTCAATTGTTTGGGGATACACTGTGCTCTGGAAAGTTAGGGTAATATGAAATTTGTATCTTGGATTCATCTTCATTGCTGTATTTTTAGAGTTAATTTTTATATTTCCCTGTTAACCTAGGACATTGAACTTGTCCTTTAGATTCTGAAACTTCTTGAACTGCAGTGTGGCTTACACTCTCCTGTATACTTTCAGGAAACAAAAATTTTGACCTTGGAGTGTAATCATTTGTAGACATTTGATTCTCCATTATCTTCCTCTGAGTTCCAAATATTGCTGTGTTTTATTCTGTTGAGCATCCTTTCCCCTTTTATCTCACCTCCATATCGTGAATCAAACACTACCTTGTATGTTCTTTTCAACCTTAGAGCCAAGAAAGACAAAAGCATTGAATAGAAATGACAGTCAAGGTGATCTATAGCACTCCTGTAGAGGAGAGTGTGCTGGCTCACAGAGCATGAAGCAAGTCCTGCAGCTCCCAGGGAGACTTGCTAGGGGCAGGAATGACGCAAAAAAAAATCAAGGTTTTGTCTATCAGTGTTCTTCTGCTGTCTTGGCACTCCTGATAGTATAAATTATTGAATCTGTGTTTCCAAATCCTGCCAGCTTGTCATGTTGGCAGCATTTATATTAAATTCTATATTAAAAATAAAAATTAAAAAAAAAAAAAAAACTTATTGATAACTTATCTAGAATTGCACCATTTTGCTGTATTACTTGTCATTGTAATAGGCAATGTATCAGGGAGACCCACTTCCCTGATGAGACCTTCACAGTTACATGCTGTCTGTGATAAAAATACCCGTTGCTGCTGCAGTGTTTTTTCCTTTGTCACCATAACTGTGTAAAGCAAATATAGATAATATAGGTATACTGCATCAACTTACACAGATGTTTCTTGTGTTTTTATTTAGTCAAGCAGACCTGTCAGTGATTTTGGCTGCTGCTCTGAGCCTATTTTATTCTTGGTGGCCTGCTGTTTGTTCTGCTCTTTGACTGGCTCCCCTATAAGAGGCTGCAGTTTGCATTCCTGGATGTCCCCTGAGTCCTTCAAAGATTTTTTCATCTGTGTCTTTTTGACCTCTCTTGAGATTTGCTGCTTAGTCTTGTAGTCTTGAGCTGTATCTTGTAATACTTCTGTCTTTCTGACTCCCAGCTCTGTGTCGCCCATTTAACCTTTCTGGCCTTCATCACAGCCTTAATATGAAGAAAATTTGAGGTCTTCAATATTTTGTAGGGCTACCTTGTTTCTAAACTTAAGAAAAGTAGATTTCTGCTAATCAGTCTCCCAATAGTCTCTTTAAATACAATCCTCTCAAAATACTAAAAACTAATCTGCTCATTGTGTTGTGCAGTCCGAGTCTCTCTCTGGCATTAAACTGTTAATGCTACTTACAGACACCAAACGAGTAACACAGAATGGGTCAAAAACAGTTCTCACTGAAAGTACATCAAAATATAAAAAGAAATCAGTTTGAGTTTTTGTTGTTGTTGTTTAGGCATAGACTGGGACTTTTTTGTATTTTTATATTTATATGGGAACAAAAGCTAATGGGATTTTCACATAGCCTTATTTGCCCAGGATCAAAGTTCAAAATAAGTTTTGTTTTTCTTTTTTAAATAATATTAATTTAACTATCTGAAACAGCGTTAATATATAAGATACTAAATTCTATGATAGCTTCCTTTGTTCTCAGCTGCAAAGTTATCAGGACTTCATTGGGGTATTTGTCTTGATTTTTTGGTTCCATTAGGATCTCTCCCTGAAATTTCAGAATAAACTTGCAGTAATGGTTAATTCACTTCCTTTCCTGCTCTCAAACAAAAATAAATGTTAATCCTCTAGAAGCTTAGGAGGGATCTTAATATTGTATTTTACGGTAATCTCTTTAGAAGACAAAGAATTACAGATGACATTTTAAACTCACAATGACCTCAGTGACAACTCCAAACAACAGAAAAAGAAACAAGCTTTCTATTTATTTCTTTAATTGCCATTTCTAATATGCTGATTAAACAATATGCAGATAAATTATGGTATTTTCTGGGTACAAGGGCAGCTCAGTCCGTGTAACCCATGACATGTCCATCTAAATCTGTTCAAAACAAAATGCCAAGAAGCACTATTTTGTGTTCACAACAGTAGCATTTTTCCTCAGCACTGAACTGTTGAAGTGCATGTATATCCAGTTGCCTACTTGTAGCTGGACCAGTGCACAGCAAGGAAAGCAAGCATGCACAAACTGCTTCAACGGGGCAGAGAACCTAAGGAATATTCATAGAGAACAAATTAAAACATCATATGAGGCCTTGATTAGGCTTGACAGCTTTTCTAAAGAGTTTCTATCGTTGTTACTAGCGCTTAGCATCAGCTGAGGATTTGTGAAAGAGCAGCCAACTCCCACCCCCTGCAGCCTTTATGCATAGTGTGGTGGTTGAAAGTCTGTACATCTTCTGTTGTTCTCTCTCATGCACTGCAGAGTTGCTTATCTATCTATCCAGATCCACCCAAAGGTGTGTCACTTCAGGGCCCTGTTATGGTCACACAAAGTAGCGTGCAGCATAGTGAAAAGTGTAAGCTGCTAGAATACTTATAGTCTCATACTCCAAACAGATGCATTTTTAATTTATTTCTCAGATAAATGTCAACTTATACATAGATAAGGGGGAGGATCCAGTACATCACTAATATTAGCTATGTGTTCATAACTGCATAACCCTAGAGGTGCTGAGAAGTAGTTTTCTCAGAGGGTCATATCAGTGTCATTGGTTGGTACCCATTCACAATGCTTTTATAATTCTAGTTTCTGCTAGATTAATTTTCCCACCAAATTTCACATTTAAAAATGTCATTGGCCCATGCTGAACACAAACTGATTTCCTCCTGAGATCTCTTGGATGTCAGTCTATCTATACTCATGTTCTCTGCAGTCTCGTGTATGAATTTCAAGCTGCAGGTCAGTTTCATGCATAGGAAAATGTGTAATTATTATGTGCCTGTAATAATAATTTACTATAAAAAAAAATGTCATGGGTGATCTGTACTTGGTTTTCTTATATCTCCGAGGATCATTCAAAATCTCTGTCTTCACAAATTATTATTTTTTTATCATGTATTGAGAATCTTCAGTGATGTCTTGACCATTGGTCAAAGGAGTGTTGTAAACATGTGGTTGGGTGCTTTCTCTTCCAAGGAGAAAGGAGAAAAAAAATTGACGGTGGATTAAGACTACTTTGGGATGAATTTCTTGTTATTTGGATGAAATTGCAGAGCCATTTTACACGGTTCAGAGACATTTCTTTGCATGTTTTCTGTGATTATTTTCAAATGAGCCATGTCTGGTATTGATCCTTGCAATGTGTTTGGGGCCACTTAAGTTATGGGAGTTATTGTATGCTCTCTTCATAATCTGGAGATAGAGATGGGTACCTGTAAAGGGAATTTCAAATGATCTTTTTTCTCTCTCTTTTTGCATGATCTGTATGGCAAATGTACTGCAATAGCACTCTTCTGGTAGGTGCTTGAGGTTAATAAAAGTGACTTATGGTCCTACCCAAAAATGTGGAATAAACTTAACTGGAGATTTGAAAGTAGTGAAAGTAGTTTTTTCCACTGAAAACTAGTGGAAGTTTTTGCTAATATGGATTTTGAAATTGCTTTCAAAAGAAAAAAAAAAAAAAAGGATAAAAAAGGATCTGCTACTTCTCAGAATAATGTTGATCGAAGTAATTTTTTGATCGTATTGCTAGAAATTTGTCCATCTCTATTTTTCCCCATTTTTTTTAAATCTAAATAAATGTAACAAAATGGGAATTCCTGTTTCCATCTCTTGCCTCATCTCCCTGCCTTCATTCCCCATTAAGATAACTGGGCTAAATTTAGGTGTTGAGATTGCTGAGATATCCATAGGTAGTCTGTGATTAATTTGTTGGAAGTGTGCTTGAAACTTCGTCTCGTTTTAAGTGAGCGCTAAATATGGAAATGTTTGTTTTTTTTCTTTTCCCTATACATGTATTCTCCAGAACCCCAAGGAGAAATGTGGCTAGTTGTGAAGAACAGTACCAGTTACTTTTTTTTTTTTTTTAATCTTTGATGGTGTTAAATGCCTTGAAGTTAAATGTAGTTAAATGCCTTGAAGATGCCTAGAACCATCTACAAAGGTAGTGAAGATAGTGAGCATAGAAAAGAAAGAAAGTTTGAGAGTGAGGGGTAGGGAGTAGATGCCTAACTATGGGAAAAGAAGGATTTCTAGAGATTGGAGACATCAGGACAGAGTTTGCTGCTACTCAGAAGGTCACCATACAGGTGGGAAGCACCCCACTGAGGCTCAGTGAGCAGAGAATGGTGTACAAGTCTTACTACCTGCTTTTTTAAGTTTTAGTTTTTGCTTTTGCTTTCAGCTTTCTTTCTTTAACATCTACATCCACCCCAGTTTTTAAGGTTCTGCACAAATGCAGATTGGTTTGCTTAAGTGTGGAAGCTCCTTATTCTTTTGAGGGAGCTAACTAATGAGAGACCCTACGCAGATCTGCCAAAAGCTGTGTCTGACTTTAGGGCCATGCTATGTCATACAAGGAAGCATGCAGCAGACTGAAAATTTAAGCTGCTGGAACACTTTTAGCCTGGCCTAAACAGATAATTTTAAATTAAAAATTAATTTAGAAAAAAAAAATTAATTTAAAAATCAACTTACGTAGATAAGGGGGAGGATCTGATATGTCAGTAATATTAGCTATGTGTTTATAACTACATAAACCTACATCATTTTCTCAGAGGGCCATATCAATGCCTTTGGTTGTTCATTGGCTTTTCTTAAATTGCACACTACTCAGCAAAAGCAGAATAATGATGTTTAAGACACAAGCCTATCTGTGCACTGCATTGTTACTTTGGATTGAAAATCCTGTTCTGAAAACAACATTATTTTAATCTAGTGAAAAGAACTTATTTTTTCCCAATTACCACGTTCACATATGGAATTTATTTTTTTTTTTTTTACGTTGCTAAAGGTAGTAGTTAATACACTGAACCTAAGATTTTTAGCATTCACATTGGTATAAGCATGTCAATGAATTGGATTGAAAACACTTAGATGCCAAACGTTGGTTTTAGATGATGTGCTTGCTTGGATAATTAATGATTGGAAATTTGGTAGAATTCCAAAGCAGTAACTCTTCATCTGAATTACAGTAAAGACCTCATCTTTAAGAAGAGGGGTTATTTCAGTGAACGCATGTGGTATACACAAGGTGCAGTGATCTAATAAGACAAATCTGTAGTTTGCAAGGTGAATAATTTAGCTTTATTTCAGTCACTTTTATATTAATATCTCTGCTTTAGTTAGTTATTGATTTTCTGCAGATTTTATTCTTTTAAAGTTAGCAAATGTTCAAAGTGGTATTCTGGAGAAATGATACTTCATCTCAGTGTGAATACACCTAAATTAAGTGCAACAGTGATTATGTCATTTGTAGAAGGCTGGTTAGAAAAAAAGGAGGGTAAACTTGCTGTAATGGAAATTGAAATGCGTCTATTTAATATTTATTTATTTTTCTGTGTCTCTAACTAAATTTTGTAAACCCTAATTCAAACTTAATCTGAACAAACAAACAAGCAAACAAAAATACTGGGGCAGTTTCTGAGTACTGAATTGGTCTCTGCCACTGTCATTGCTCTCTATCTCTCCTAGAGCCAGCTGGGCCGCAGAGTTGAATGCAGTACTCTAGGTGGGGTCTCGTAGGAGTGGAGCAGAGGGGCAGAATCACCTCCCTCGACCTGCTGGCCATGCTTCTATCTTCAGCCCAGGATACAGTTGGCTTTCCGGGCTGCAAGAGCTGATATTTGTGTTGAAATCAGTGAGAGTTCTGAGGGTCAAGGAAATCAGTACTAAAATATGACTTCATATGCCTTCCAGTCATTCAAAGAGAAGGTGCTTTAAATAATTTTTGTCACCATAGTTCATTTACCTTGCTCTTGTGCTGTACCACAGTTCTTTTATTAACCTGCTTTGGAAATAATATAGACTCAACCCTGAAATTCCTGCAACTTTACTCACACTGATAGTCTTGGTACGGTCATTGGGGTCATTCAGATGAATAAGGATTGAGTAGATTGGTCCCAGATTTTTCATGGAACTTAAGGACTTCATAGTCAAAGAAAAGCCTTCTGGGTGACCAACTGTCTGCAGGTAGACGATTTTCCTTTGGGAAATTGTTATAGGTGTTTTTTTTGCTTGTTTTGTTTTTTCTGAACTGCTTGCACTTTTCCTTTTCCGTAGTAAGTCAATGCACAGTGTGTAAACAACACTTTCTAAGGTAGAGCTGTGTGAGGGGGAGCCTTAAAAAATAAGGAAAAATACAATTCCTTACTCTCTGATTTAGTGAGTTGAGCCTGGTGAATATCATGGTTTTTAATAATTGAAAAAGCAACCGTATGAGCTTTTGAGGATATAGGTTTCCATTGATTTGGTTGTCACTAAGTATAATAATGTGTGGTGTATTTATCACAGACCTTAGAAATTTAAAAAAAGCAATAACTTCTGTTCTTTGGAGAGTTACCAGTTGGTATGTCTCTGTCTTCAACAATTTGTTCCATATAATCATTTCACAGATTGTCTGGAACAAACACTTCTTAAGTTTTGTTGTTTATTTTTTATAGGAATTATAATAGAGGAAAGAACAGAAGTGGTCTACCTGAAATTAACTCTGTTTTTGTTTTGTTTTCAAAATGTATAATGTTGTTCTTGTTATATTGTTCTTTTGCACAATACAGCTGAAAGAGAATGGGTTATTTGTTGACATGAGAGTACAAAGAGAGTACAGTAGAAACATGAAGCAACACCCAAAACAGTCCAAGAAAGGGTATTCATGCAAGTGAGAGAGATTACATTCATGTTTTGGGGGGAAGGACTTTGTCTCCTTTTTTGTTAGTCAAAACCACATGATGACTTTCTCACCACTCAGTTCTTAGTTCTCTAATGAGATTAACTCTTGTGTACGTTCTTGAATTTAAATACTCAATTTGTCTAGGGTAAAAAGTAAAATGTATCCGTAATCATAAGAGATGAAGAGTAACCCGGTATTTGTTTTGTGTTTCTGCAAGACTTGAAATTCTTAGAGGTGTTGGAAATACAGAACTGGTTCTCCGAGGCTGGCTTAACACCATGGCCAAAGAACAATTATGTGTGCAACGTTAGTGTCTTCTCTTGTTTTTCAGGTCCATGGGGGAGATGCATGGGAGATGAGTGTGGTCCAGGTGGCATCCAGACACGGGCAGTGTGGTGTGCCCATGTGGAGGGCTGGACGACGCTGCCCACCAACTGCAAGCAGCCGGAGCGGCCGGACAACCAGCAGAGTTGCTTCCGTGTCTGTGACTGGCACAAGGAGCTGTATGACTGGCAGATTGGTAGCTGGAACCAGTGCCGGCCCGTCCTCTCCCGCAGCCATGAGAAGCCCCAGGAGTGCCTCAGGGGGGAGGATGGCATCCAGACAAGGGACATCACCTGCATCCAGAAGTCCAATGGGGTGCCGGCTGAGGATGTTATCTGTGAGTACTTTGAGCCCAAACCCCGCCAGGAGCAGGCGTGCCTCATCCCGTGCCGGCAGGATTGCATCGTGGCTGAATTCGCCCCCTGGTCGGAGTGCTCCAAGACCTGCGGCAGCGGGCTTCAGCATCGAACTCGGCACGTGGTAGCTCCACCGCAGTTTGGTGGGTCTGCTTGCCCTAACCTCACTGAATTTCAGATCTGCCAGTCTAGCCCATGTGCTGCTGAAGAAAGCCTGTATAGCCTAAATGTGGGACCGTGGAGCGCATGCTCAGTGCCCCATTCAAGACAAATACGACAAGCAAGGAAACGAGGGAAGAACAAAGACAAAGAAAAGGACAGAGAAAAGGCGGTTCGGGATCCTGAGGCTCGTGAATTAATTAAGAAGAAGAGGAATCGAAACAGACAGAATAGACAGGAGAGCAAATATTGGGACATACAAATTGGGTATCAAACAAGGCAGGTTACATGTACTCACAGAAATGGGAAAACTGCTGCTCTGAGGTAATCACTATTTATTAACTTGCACATCTTTATTTGTCTCTCTTTGCTTTAAGGTAAAGCAAGCATAGGCACACACTGTTCTTATTTTATGCAAGCCTGAATCTTAATGCAGCACATGCACTACTTCGAATGCAAACATCCCTCTTCAAAATGTTTCTGTGACAAGAAACATGCAAGCTATGATGTTGATCATAGTAAGCATCACATAAATGTGCATTAGTAAACTATGCTAACTCTATAGCCTCTGTTTGTCTACATGCTTTTGGGGGAAAGCTTTGATGATATTCATCAAATGTGTGCTCTGTACCTGTAGATTGAGGCAGGCTTTTACCTGAAGGTTTTTAACAAGTCGTGCATGTTTGGAATGGATGATGATATTGCCTGTGAGGCTCTGCCTGTAAAAGTAACAGGAAAGCGGACTGGGTCTGATACATGATGGAAGCAGAAAACAGGAAGGAAAAGGCTGCGTGAGAAGGCAGCATCTATTCTGTCCAGTACCTTTGTTTTGAAAAAAAGAACATGAAATATTATTTGTCCTTCTTGCTTCCTTTGGCAAAATCACTAGAAGTGAGACTGAAATGTCTGTTTCTTGCATGTACTTTTTCCCACTCTTTTCTTCTTTTTCCTCTTTTTCTTTTTCTATTGCACCTTTGTCCTACCTTTTTTTTCATTCCCAATATTATTCACTTTGTTCCTTTTTTTTTTTTTTAATTTTACTTTTAAAGAGTTTAAGTAGTCATAGATGTTTCCATAACTCTTTCCACAGGCTTCCAAGTGCTTTTCTGCAGCTATATAATTTTCCACTTGTTTGTTTTACCTGGCATTCTCTTGCTAGCTTATGTTTTCTCCCTTCTTATCACCCATAATATTTTTGTCCAACTTGAAATCTTCTTTCAATTTCTTCTGCCTTTTTCTGTCTATGATGTGATTCTTTCTATTTTCTTCCCTCCAGTACAATACACGATTAATCAGGTTTACTTCAGCTGTGAAATGAATAAGATACGTTGCTGAAACAGGTTGACACCCATTGCTGCTAGGTAGGCGTTTATGAGCTTTTTTCAGGGTTTTTCCTTTGGAGTTTCTGTTATGCCAGTTAAACGTTCAATCAAAGAATTTGCAGTGACTTCAACCTTTCCTATTAGAAACTGTGTATTACAGGTTTTCAATTATGGCAAGCATCTTTCAAGTATATTTAAACACAAAAATTCAAATTCATACAAAATTTTTACTTCTCCATGGCAGGATATTATGGTGTGACTACAAAGCACACCCCTCAAATACTGGTCAGAGTAATTCCAGATGTTACTACTAAAGAACTGGAAGATTTGGGTTATTTGGATGGAAGGTGAGGCATCTGTGTGAAGATGTGAAGTATCTATGAGTATGTAAAAACCCATCACAAGGAATAACGGAATGAACTATTCTCCGTATATTATGGATGCAGAGCAAAAGTGATGATGGGTTTAATCACAGTGTAACTGAATGAGGTTAGGCTTTCTAATACGGGATATGGTGAAGCTCTGGAAAAGATTGCCTGGAGAATTTGTCACCACAAGTCTCTGAAGGTTTCTAAGAACAAGTCAGAAATGCACGTGTCAGGAATGTACGCCTCTAGTAACCCTTGGTTGGGGAAGAGAGGCTGACTGCATAGTTTTTAAGGTCTTCTCTAGCTCTGATTTTCTACAGAATTCTTCTTTCAGAATTGCACTGTGCTTGAGTAAGTGTCCATACAAGGAATCTCAAAATCACCTTGCTCAGGCAGTCCTGGGTTTTGGTTGCAGCCCTGTCTCAGGGCTTTTACAGGAAGAATTTGCCTTTCCCCCAGATTCACATCACACAGCTTATGCTGTGCCCCAGCTCAGGAACATAATTACCCTTTAAATGCAGTGAATCATTTATTAAACATATTAGTGGCTAGTAGCTAGCAGCCAGACATTCTGTTTGAATATCCACATTTTTTTCTAAGTTTAAACAATCATATGGAACTACAGTACTTAAAAAATAAAAAATAAAATAAAAAAAAATTGGGGGAGGAATTTTCCTGTCCTGAGGCACTGACAGGTGGTACAAGAAAGAGAAAGTATAATTGGCAGTTGATGATGTACTTTTCTTATCATCTTTAAACTCACTCTTGAATTCACTCAGCTCAGTAACATTGTCTTAATTTCAGATGCCTCAGCATACTGTATTTGCACCATATATTCAGACTGTAGCAGGGAAATGGATGAAATTCTGTTGCCTGAGGCAGTGAAACAATGTAGGAACAATTCTTCATGACAGGGAAAATGATACAAATGATGCAGTGGATATTGTGATGTCTAATGGATATAATTTTATGTTGTAAATGTACAAAGGATTTATAATGTAATAGTCTTCCCACCAAATTCAACATGGATTTTTTTTTTTTCCAGTTGCATAATGAAAACAAGAGAATTTGATTAAATGATTCCTGTGAGAAATTCTAGCACTGACATCTTGGCCTTTAGAGACCAACCTCTACATGTCATCCATATATTAATCTGTTTCTTTTATACTGTGTTCTCCACTCTGTGGTCATATGCTTTATTCAGTGATTACAATTCCAGAATCTCAAACAATAGAATTATTTTTCTACCTGAGTTGTCAGTGCAGCCAGCAAAAATGATTTTATAATCTCCATCAATAGCAGCCATGTTACTAAATAATATAGACAAGTAAGGTGACTGGATAACCTGCTGTGCTCATGTGAAATGCTCCTCAGCTTGAATAGTTCATTTTCAGTGAGTTTTGACTTTGGCAATCAGAAACAATCAGCCCCCTGGCAGCATGATTGAAAGAAGAAAAAACCCTCAGGCGAGTAAGATTTTTGCAGAGGTAGCAAAATTGGTATAGTATAAAAGGGGTTACAAAAAACAAGTTTCAGAAGGGTGCTCCAGAGAAAATGATTCTGTAAAGCTGTCAGCAAAACTTCAAAAAGTCAAATTCTCTAGACACATCAGCACACCAGGCATGGTGAAGAGAAGTGAAAAAAGAAAATCAAAGTGTAATTTATACACTTTATTGCCTAGTGAACAATACATCGTCTCCTATGAAGGATGAAACATTAGATTTTGTATTACTCATTCTGCAATAATGTACATGTTACATGGCTTATATTTGCTTTTTGTTTCCTTTAATCTGAAATTCTTGTGCATTTAAGATATTTTTAAAATAGAAATGGTGAAGAAGAGAGAATTCAGTAATTAAATCTGACTTTAAAATGACTGCCCTGGATATGTAACAAGACCAAAACAGTGTTGCTGTTAGTGGATGGGACAGTGTTGATCCGCTGAAATATTTCCTCTTTTTTTTTGGTGCAAGTGGGATTTGTCAGAGGTCCCACAGAGAGACGTTACACTTAAAACTGGCAACACAGAGAAATGTAATGTGTAAAAATTCACTTTGAGTTACAAATCTGTTTTCATTATTGCAAGTTATGATGCTCGTGCCTTGTGTTAGGTCTATCACTTTCCATTACAATGTATACTCTGTTTTTGCTTGCTTCTATTTTACCAGAATTTTATCATTTGTTCTCAACCATTCCTTAATAATTGTCTTCCTGAGCAAAATTTTTTGGGAAATTTTAGCAAAAATGTATTGTCCATTTTTGTACAAGCCTAGGAAAAAATATTTTGCTTTAGCAATGTATTAGCATGCTAACAACCATTTTACTGAGAAGTTTTGTTAAGATCCTGCTGGACTGGGGAAAGGATATGAAATTCAGAGTGACAGGAGCAGGTTATGGACATAGGCATTTGTAACTGTAGGAACATGGAACAAAACTAGAGTTTCTTCTTGACCTGTATGTTTCTACACTTCAACAAACATTCTGAAATTCACTGGCAAAGCACATCACATTGCCCTTTAGTGGTTGGTCCAGAGTTATGGTGACAGGCTGCGACTGCCAGGAATTAGCTCAAATGGCTGTAAATGGGACTATATGTAAAGCAGTTCTGCAAGGCTGTAAGTAGCTATTAAAACAAACAAAATGCGCACACACAGAAAAATAATTTTTATTTTACTTTATTTTATTTTATTTTAATTTATTTTTTCCCCATAATTTGGTTGTAGCTTATTTGTCTTGCTTAAGCTGGGACCAAGAAGCTCCTGTCTGTACAGGAGGGAGAAATTGGAGGAGATGAAGTAGGAAGCAGTACCTGCCAGCTCTTTGGCTGCAGTCTCCAAAACTGCTTGGTTGCTATTCCCTTGCAGCATCTTTGTGGTAGAGTTCTATTTGAGAAGCTGACCATTATTGATGATTTAAAGTGATAATTCAAGAAGCAACAGTAAAGTTTTAGTTGTATTCAGGACTTATTTCTTTGATGGGTAATCACAGTACACAATAATAGCAATGGGACTTAGTGGTGGGAACAAAAAGCACCCAAAATTTAAGATATGCTGAACATTTCCTGGGCAGCTTGGTTTAGCCCCTTTATGCATTTAATGGTGTAGCTGCATTTCATTTATTTTACAGCTGTCCTTCTCAAAGGGTAGTTATTTATTATTTCTTCTCATCCTCACTGATTCTGTGCTTTTGTGCAATACTTAACAATCCATATTTCATAATGAATGAAACACTTTTGGAAGTTTCCATGATGATCTCATTGTTATACTTTACCAACTTGCATGTTTGGGAGAGTTTGAGATTTTATTTCTTCCAACTGAGGCAAGAGAGATGTTAGTAGGCCAAAATTATTGAATTGCCCCACTAATTTCAGACTTGCAGTTTGATGTATATCATACCTGATTTTTCAGGTTACTTCTTGTATACCTGTATCTGCTTAGAGCACATCCACTGTGTTTTTACTGACCATAAATCTTAAGTCAGATGCCCAGGGACTAGAGAACGGCTGGCTGAGCATTTAGGTTGATGAGCAAGTGATACTCAGAAATTACTGGCTGAGAAAGGCATAGAATCTGCTCTTCTGGGATGGCAATTTTACTTCGTTGGTCTTTCCCAGTCCTGAAACCTCCTAATCCAGTGTTCATATCCTAAATCATGCAATAAATGTCTCCTTCCACTTTATGGGCTCTCACTGTCCTTTTACATGTGAAGAAAGTGGGTTACAAAAAACAGCATAAGCCTGTCACTTTCTTTACACCATTAATCTGGAGAAGCAGGCAAGTCACCCTGAGGTATATGCTGTCAGACAGAAAATAGACAATTCCGGTGTATACAACGGCAGCTCAGTTTGTTGACCCTGTAATACACTAAGAAACAGCCTTGAAAGCATCTGTTTGGTTCTCTGATGCTTCATGAGACAAAAGGCAGAAAGGAAGGTAAGTGTGAAGATGGTTGTGGCTATGGTGGAGCAGTTTCAGGAAAGGATGGCAACGCAGAGAGGGCAGGTTGTAGAGATGAAGGCCCATAAGCAACCTTTAGCTTGTTTGTTGAGGAGCAGCTGGAAGCATACACAGCTACAGGCTGTTTCTTGTGTTACTGGAAAGGCATCTATGTAGTTGTTTTTGTACAGGAAGCTGTAAGGGTTTCAGCAGCAGAGCACCTGTAAATATCCTGTAAATATCACATATATGGATAATGAGCTATACATAGTTGTCTTGATAAATTAACTTGGAATTAGAGCACGTGCTGTTAACAAATGTACAAGAGGGGAGAAGACAATCATCTTGGAATAAACAGCTCCTGACAACTAAAAACCACAGAGTAATTGTTGGATGCCTAGGGATATGAGAATGTAAAACATTGTTAGAGAAACAGGATGCAAACATACTGCTTTGCTACTATTTTCATTGTATTTTTAGAATTTCCATGAATTTGAAAGTCAGAAGCATCCCATAGATTTTTAATGTGGTTTTATTGGAGACAGTAGATTCTGTGGATATACACAATATTATTCAATGGGTCTTCCTTTCTATTCTAAGTACCTGCTCTGTCATCTTACTGAGGGTGCTGTTTTGACAGTGGCTTGTCAGTATTGCTCTACGTTTGACATACTGTGCCAAAATCTAGATTTAAGATGGAAATGTACACACTGTGCTGAGTAATTGAAACACCAGCAATGAACCATTTATTTCTCCACACCATATTTTAACTCTTTTCATATAGTGAACAGTTGTTCTGTTCACTATAGAATAATATTTTACTTAAATACAAGTAATTCATTTTACCTAGCAAGATATGATAGTGTGTAATGTAATGAGGGTTAGAATACATGTTCTGATGTTCACTTCTGACCATAAATTCTCTGAATGAATGAATTCTATGAATAAGCTCTAAGTGGAATTTCTACCCTTATTTATTAGGAGATTAGATGCTTAATGGTAAACAGCATTAGGCCCTGAGATATTTAATACAGATCTTCTTCTAAATCTTCATCTACAGTGTACTTTTATGTATTATTTTTTTTGCCTCATTGTCAGGGAGTGTATATATTAATTGACTTCAATATGCCTAAATGAATACTCTCAGAATGCAAACCAAGCAAAATTTTTCTAAATTTTGGACTTGGTTACATTGGTATCATATCACAGTCTGTGAATGGTCCCATCAGTAACAAATTAGAATGTATTTTTGTTTAGAGTTATATTGTTCTTTCTATCATGTGACTGTGAAGCATTGCTCTGAGACAAACAGTACCCACCTATTTTCTCCATGAGCTTTATAAAGTTATGGTCTAACACCATAACTTCTTCCCTGGGAGGTGCAGTCCCCCAAGGAACTGGGAACTCCATGGGAAGGAAAGTCACTGAGTTCTTCTTCACCTGCAGATCCCCAGAAAAGCATAGTTAGACTGAGAGTAAAATGTCCAGTCTAGCTCCTGATATTGACCACTTTTTTTCAAGCATGGGGCAGTGAATTACCCACTGACATTGACAAAACTAATAGAAGGAGTGAATCTAAAATAACACCTGAAATAACTAATATTGCTAATATAATTTTAACATCAATGTTGCATATTTTTATTCATGAAGTTTGGAGGGGGGGTTGTTGGTTTTCTTTTGCTGATAACTTCATAAATATAACTGTTACTTATGGTGAAAGTAAATGCTAATTAATGCTCTATAGCAAATTTTTTCCCTGGTAAAAGAGAACCTTCTTCAGAAGATTTAGTAAACCATCTATGTAGACTATTGCCAGATAACTTTTAAATTGCTACAAGAGGTTATCTGTAACATGGGATGTGCACACGTCACTGTGTCATTGAACTGTGAAAGATACTATCTCTACCTAAACTCTTCTGCTTTCTTACTTGCTCATACTCTGCTGGTATATGCAACAGCACCACAGCAGCTGTTGCCACTTGTTTGGTTATAGTAGAATTTCTTGTTGCTTTGCCTGTATTAGCTAATATATTTTTCCTCAACACAGTAGTTGTAATCTCGATTTTCTAGAAAGCCTGAGTAGTTCTGTTTTCTTCAAAACTATTTTGGCTGTGCAACTTTCTTGGCAGAATTAATTAAAATTGTGAAAGAATCATGGGAAAATATTGTTTTGAAAAGCACTTATCTGGGCAGTATTTGAATTGTAAACAAATAAAAGAGGCCTTATTGTTTGTGTGATTCTAACAGCTCATTATACTGTGGGGTACTAACGGTTTCTCAGAACAATGTACAATATGACCAATAATAAACACTGCAGCTGTAGGAAAAATGAATCAGGACTATGTCATGAGTGATACTTGTTACATTTGCTACTAGGAAAAAATGCAGAATGTCTTACATGTTCTATCTTCACAGTAACTTTTGGGAATTATCTAAACTCTGAATTTAAATCAGCTTCCTGCTATTCCTACTCTCTAGAACATGGTCATTAAACAGATTTTTTTTTTTTCATTTAATTTTACTAATGAGAAAATAAACTGTCTTTTCTTTGTCACAGATTGTTTATCACAACATATTTCAAATTCCAACTATACTTTTGATGCAAGAATGTGGAGAGTTTGTGTTTGACTGTGTTGTTTTAGCAGTTGATGCATCCAGCAAGCTGTGTGAACTCTCTGGGGAGAACATTGCATAGAAGATACAACAGCTTGTTGTAATACATTGGAACATTTTATTAATTCTTTGTTTCTGTATGTCAGCTCCAAAATCCCTATTACTTATAGAGAGCATCTCTTACGGTTCCATGGTGTTCAAATAAAGAATGAGGAGATGCTACATCAGTAACATTAACATCTGAATTTAATCCCAAATAACATGAAGCACTGTCTAAACTAAGCATGAGTTTTGCTGGGTTTCTTCATGTCTACTGACCAGTACAGCTCAAGGTTGCTGTAGAAAATTTTACACAGGGATGTATACATTGGAAACTAACAGAGAGTAGATTTAGACTGGACATTAGGAAGAAATTCCTTGCTATGATGATGGTTAGACACTGGAACAGGTTGCCCAGGAAAGTTGTGGAACACATCCCTGGAAGTGTTCAAGGTCAGGTGGGATGGGGCTTTGAGCATCCTGATCTAGTGAGAGGTGTTGAACTAGATGGGGAGTTGGACTGGATGTTCTTTAAAGGCTCCTTTCAACCCAAACCTTTCTGCTATTTTATGATTTCAAAGGTTGATTTGACCCTTGATTTGACCAGACTATTTCTGTTAAAGAGCATGAAGATCTAGGGTGTGGATCTACTCACATGTAGCCAGATTTCTCAGAAGTCTAAGTCCAGACTTTTTTAGGTTGTGATGCTAATAAGCAATGTGGTATATGTTTTATTTCTTCCCTGTAAGATTACAGTTACAAGTATAGTCTTTGGACAGTATACTTCAGTCTTTATGAAGGGTTTTTCAGTGCAAAGATATAACTTGTGTTTGGGAAGACTTTAAGCCAGTTGGCTGGAAAACAGGAAGACGTGTAATGGAATACTTTCTCTCTTTCCATTTTTGCCCTCGACTGGCAACTGCCAAAGCAGGTATCAGATTGGTTAGATCATTGGTTAGAACCATGAAGCCATTCTCATGTTGCTGTTTGTCATTAACTTTTCTCATTAACTCTTCTTTCCAATTATCAGTCCAATGTGATATGGAGGAAAAATCTGAAAAAGTAGAAGATATTAGAATTTATCACACATTTAAAAGCTCAGTGAAGAGAGTGCTTTCAGCCACCTGCTTGCACATTAGTACACAGGTACTATGGTGCTATTTGCTCCAGGCTTATGCCTTAAGCTTCATTCTGTATGTGTCCATAGCCTCAATTATCCCCTGAATTACTTTGAAATCCCCATGGGGATTCAAAAGCTATCCAAAGCAACATTTAGATTTTATTTATTTCTGCAAGGAGCAAAAGTGAGGCTATGGAACGTGAGTAAACACAAATTCCTGACACATATCTCCAAAAGATGTTGAGCAGTAATTATGTCCTGTATTTTGACTTTTGAACCACCTCTTTTTCTTTATTTCATTTATCTCATCCAAATCTTTGAGGTCAAGAATGGTTTTAATGTTGGCTTAATAGCAATAAAACTCATTTCACCCCTGTGATGTCTCCTTGGGATTGCCTTTTCTTTCCACACTGTCATCTACCCATTTATATTCCTTCAGCTTCATTTCGCCACTATTTTTCTGTTTTGTCTTAAGCAGAACTTCCTCTAAGAATAGCCTTACTTCAAATATTGTAATGCCCCCTCCCCTGCCAATAGACAGACACTTAGGACAGTGTCCCTGTTATGTAGTCATTGTGTTGGAAGCAAGTTCCTGCAGTCTTTACATATTTCCCTATACCACCACCTCTTATATCCAGTCTGCCCTGGTGAATTTGGATGCAACTCACATACTTTTCTCAGAGCTTCCAAAGCAATATGGACAGTGGTGTATGGGTTGATAGTGAGGACTTGCTTGTGCACTCCCTGCACATTTTGAATGGCTAATTTTGTGTATAGTGTTACTTAGATGTTACTGAAAGTTCATAGAGGATGGAGATGGTTGATGCAGAACTTTGTGGTTTGGATGATACTACAAAGATGAATACAAACTATCTAAGACATAGATTTGCTTATTTAAATGATCTTTTTGCCTGTTTTAAACATTTTTTAGTTAAATAACAGTTTAGAACTTCAAGGCTTTTGGTATCCATACAAAAGCTTCATTTTGGGGGTGGCATGAGACAGAGAAGCCTTCCTGCATTTAAATGATCTCAGCTTTTTACCTGGGAATTTCCCTTTTCAGAAACCATCGCATAATCATAGTATAGAAATGCTATAATTTCTGTTCTGATAGTTATTAACTATCATTCTTTACTTACCTGGTCATGCTGGATCTTTTTTATAGAGAGGTTTTTATCTTCTGATCCGTTATCTGCCCATGCTTTTACTTCTGTCAGAAGATTCATTCAATTTCGGTAACCAAATCAGATGCGTAAATCCATTTGGAAGTGCAGAGTGATTTACATTAAATGAAGCTTTGCTTTAAATTATTTTTGGTGTGAATCACATCTGTAGGCTTAGATACCAGAACCAGAAGACACTATCTTGTGTGGTAAAGACATTCCCAGGTCTCAATGAATCTATACAATTTCATAGACCAGACATTTAAAGGAAATGTTACCAACCTTCTAAGTGAATATACTACATATGCTGAACTTTTAAAATGGCACTTTTGTCTTTCAGAGCTACTGTTTTTATGTAATAGAGAATTAATCATTTTAATTTTGAATGTTTGTATATATTTATCTGCATTGAAATATTATGGAAAAGATCAATTTTTCTTGGTACAGAGAAAAAAAGTTTGAAAGTCTTGCAAATCTTTTGAAGGTGTCAAGAGTCAGAAAGAAGTAGAAAAAAATCTTTGAAAAAAACTGAGGGGACTTCTGGAACATCAGATTCATTGTTCCCAGACTGCCTAGGAACAGGAGATGCATTGAGATGCCATGTGAGATTAAGTGTAGACTAGTTTAGTTACAAGTAACAGGTATATATGTACTTTGGACAGGGAAATGTTGTAGGGGGGGAAAGGACATGTAATCTGCTCTGGAAGCTACTCTATTACCTCCAAAGAGATTTTAGTGTGATTTACCTTATCATTTATTTAACTAAACAGTTTCACTCAGTCTTATTTAGAGGGATTGGTGATACTAGAAGTTTTGATATAATGCCTCCTTAGTTGCCACTTGATCTAGAATGCAACACAAACTGTTACAGGTCATGAAATTCAGTATGGTCTTCTTCAGTTGCTTTTAACATGAAAGTAATGATATGGTCATTGGAGGTTTCCCTTTTCAGGGAAGGACATAATCTTTGCATGAAGCCACGTAGGAACTGCAGCCAGAGACAACTTCAGGGTTTGGGGCAGTTTGCTTTAATGAAGAAAGATAATTTGTATTATTGTTTTGTTCTAGTAAAACAACTTCCAATAATGAAAATCTCAGTCAGTATCATGTAACACCTCTCCCAAAGATGATTTGAAGTAGATGCAAAGCCCACAGAAAATTGCACATCATGAATTGATCTTTACTTCTCATGATTGCTCCTTTCTAGTGGCAATTTCGTGCATGTTCCCTGGCAAGATGTGTCTATAATTAAACGCGACCTGTCTCAATATGAGTAAAGAGATTGGTTTTATCTGCTCTCATGGGAGTTACACTGGAAACGAACTTGGGAGGAGGTGATACATCATGTTCTCCAGAAGGATTTGCAAATACTCTTCATGTTCGAATCCATAAGGAAATGATTCTTTGTTCAGTCATTAAAATGTGTTCCTCTATGGGATAAATGAGTCTATATGTTTTGGAAGACATTCAGAAATTGCGATATTTAATTTATCAGTAGTTATTGTAGTTGTAAGCTGGATGAGACTAGATGAAGGCAAAAAAGGTCCACTAGGAAAAATTTTCTCAGTAGCTTTGAGTGTCTTTAACCCTAAGGAGGTGCGGTGGTTTTACCTGCTATGCAGCTTAACTCCACCACAACTGTGCTCTCACTCAAAAAGAAAAAAGAAAAAAAAAAAAAGAGAAAATACAATGGAAAGGGCTCAAGTTTTGATATAAGGACAGGCAGTAATTAAAGTAATTTATTGCCTATCACTAGTGGACTAGAGCAGTGTGAAACTAAAAGCAAACTAACACCTACCCCCCATTCACCCTCTTCTATCTCCTCCCCCTGAGCAGCACAGTGCAGAGGAACAGCAAATGGGGGCTGTGGTCGGTCCCTAATGCTTTGTCTCTGCCACTCCTTCATGGTCATGCTCTGCCCCTGCTCCATGTGGGGTCCCTCCCACAGGATTCCGTCCTTCCCGAACTGAGCCTGCGGGGGCTGCCCACAGGCAGCAGCTCTTCAAGAACTGCTCCCACATGGCTCGGTACCACAGGAGCAAACGGCTCCAGCACGGGTCTCCCATGAGCGGCAGCTCCCCCCAGACCTCCTGCTACTGTGTGGGCTCCTCTCCACAGGCTGCAGCTCCAGCCTGGGGCCTGCTCCTGCGGGTGCTGTCCATGGGCCACAGCCTCCTCCAGGCCACATCCACCTGCTCCACTGGGGGCTCCTCCACAGGCTGCAGCATGGAGATCTGCTCCATGTGGGACCCATGGGCTGCAAGGGGACAGCCTGCTCTACCAGGGGCCTCTCCACAGGCCACAGGGAAACTGCTGCTGCTGCATTCCTGGAGCACCTCCTGCCCTCCTGCTGCACTGACCTTGGTGTCTGAAGGGCTGGTTCTCACTCCTTTCTCCCAGCACTTGTTGCACAGTCATTTTTTTTGTTTGTTTGTTTTTGTTTTGTTTTGTTTTTCCCTTCCTTAACTCTGCTCTCCCAGAGGCCCAATCAGTGTTGCTCCCTGGCTTGGCTTTGGCCAGCACTGGGTCCCGCTGGAGCTGTCTCTGATCTGACATGGGGCAGCTGCTGGGTTCTGCTCACAGAGAGAGCCCTGTAGCCCTCATGCTAGCAAAACCTAGCCAAATAAACCCAAGACAGGAGCATGTAGCTTCTGTCCTAAAGCAGAATAAATGGTGTATATCATGCATTAGGTGTTTTTGTTTTCCACTTTTCACATAGTAAGAACATAAGAAATCTACTGGATAGTGGTCTGTCAAGCCCAGGAGTGTCTCCAGCTCACTGTCCCTGGTGTTGGAAAAGGAATGCTATTTAAAGACTAAGCAAACTAGCTAATTTTTAAGTCCTTTCCCTTAGTATTCCTCAGTATTCAAAGTTAATGTATTAGGGATGGTGGCAAGTGTATACCCATCTAGTCATTTTAGTATCTATATATTGTCCACAAATTTGCCTAGCCCCTTTCTGAACCCGCTGACACTATGTCCAAACCACTTATGTCCATCTGTTAGCAAGATGGCAACTGTCTTTCCACATACCTTTTTTTAACTGTTCTCCTGTTAGTGTCATCAAGTATCCCTATTTCTAGTATTATGAAATTCTGTTAGCAATGCAACGCGAAGTTGGATATGTGTACAGCAAGTTTGATATAGCAACAAAATAGTTCTATCTTTCTATTAAAATAGCAACAGCAACAAAAAGTCTTTCTTGTATTGTTTGTAGGGGTGGTACTGAACAGAGCATTTCATTATGCTATCTGCAGTGCAGATAAATCTTTTTCCTGTCTAACTATTTTACAAGCCAGAATTCTATTTCAAAACAGACATGATAAATATATGTATGTTGTAATTGTAATTAAGAAGGTAAGGTTACGATCGGTTTAATTGTATTTTAGCTTCAATATTGCTCATTGTCCTATTGTGAATCAAGTTCTGAAGCAGAAATAAGTTGGTTAGAATGTAACATTTAAAAATGCAGAGGCATTTAGGAGAGAATGTTGCTGACAACCTATATAATATGTGAATGAAGCAATCAGATGGAGATTGGAAATGAAATGACAGCCTTCAACAAGGAACAGGAAATTAAGGCAATGGTTTCACTGTAGCAGAGAAGGCTCTATTTTACAGGAGAGTTTGTGCCCCTTTTAGACCATGAGACATTACTGAGGCAATATACCAGCTGTTAACAAAGCAAAGTGGCAGTGTCCAAGTATTCAATAAATATGACATTGCATTTTTAAACAATTAATAGTCTGGAAATGAGATCACATGAGATGACATTGACTGCTTGATTCTCTTCGAAAAGCATTGTGTAGACATCTCTTGTTATTGGTCCTTCACTTCCTGTATGTTCTAAGAAAAATAATTGAGTATACCAAAAAATAAAGTGGTGACAAAATTTATTTTCTCTTTTGTACTTCATACATATATAGATGATTTTTAATATTGACCACAAACATGGTAACACTGGTTGTTTCTAATGAAAGCAAATCGTATGTGTCTGGTTTTAGTCAGTTTAATCAAAAGCCATTTTGCCTGACTTTCTGCGATCATATACATGTGGACTGGAACTTAAGAGCTTTACAAATATTTAGTGACTTTGCTTGTTGCAATGAACAGCATTTTTCTGTAGGAGTTCATGTTTGTCTGTGCATGTGCACTGAAAATTATAATTCTCTCTTACTACAGCTTTTGCAAGCAAGAAAAGCTGCCAATTACATTCCAGTCCTGTGTCATCACAAAGGAGTGCCAGGTGTCAGAGTGGTCAGAATGGACCCCCTGCTCCAAAACCTGCTTTGACATGACAACCCCTAAAGGGAATCGTACAAGATCACGGACCATTAAACAGCTCCCTATTGGCAGTGAAAGTGAATGCCCGCAATTAGAAGAAACAGAGCAATGCATTTCTCAAGGAGATGGTGTAGCACCATGCATTACGTAAGTTGGTTCATTTCAGTTCACCCTATACTAAAATGAAGAATTTCAGTTAGGCATACAGGGTTGGTAATATCAACCAAATCGCTATTAAGGTACTGTAGAAATAATAGGTTTGATTTTTATATCCTTTGCATATTCAGTGCTCTCCTTAGGAGCCCAAAGTCTGTAAATTATAGCTATTATAGTGAAATTACATCTTTTTTTCAAGTACAGGAAAAAATAACAAATATTTATTTTTTCATTAGTGTTCCCTTATAAAAGATAATGTGTTTGTGTGTACACAGGCAGAGTCATGAATATAATAAATTAATTGTATTAATTTGTCAGTGATCTCCCTACACAACATTTCTGCCAGTATCATTTTCTGTTGGCAGAAAAAATGTCATAGGAAAGGGCTGATAAATATTGATTTAGAAGCTAGTCTTTTCAGAAAGACTCTTCTTAACACAATAAAAGCAGGACTGGGCCCCACATGGAAAGTGGGAGAGGCTAGCACTTGTGGTAAATAAAATAACCCTGTTTAAAGTTTAGAAGAAATGACAGCAGGCACTTCAAATTCAAGAAAGAGCAGTAATCCTTATCAACTAATCAAGATTAATATTAAAGTCCCAACTGTGCTTTTTCTTTATCAGACTAGCAAGAGGGTTTGGGTAAATGTCATTTGATGTTAAGCCATTTTGCATCTGCATCTTTGACTGCAGTACATATTTTTCATTTAAGAGTTGAAATGTCATCTTTACCCATCTCCAAGCCACATTGGGAAGCAGTTCACTTGATTTAGCTTTAAAGTGCTTGTTGGGTAAAGAATTCTGTGGCATTTCTTGTGGTTCATAATCCTGCTTGGGATTTTAACTCAGAGTCACAGATCTTCTTTCCTGCGCACTCACTGATTAGAAAGCTCACAGCTTCTCATCATTCATCATTCACCCAGCAGGGATGCTTCAGCACTGCAGAGAAACCATCTTCCTCTTGACAGTGAAAAAAGAACTTACTGAAATGATTTCTGTAATGATAATAAAAAATAAAATAAAATTATATTTTTTACCTTCATATTCAGGAGGAACTTCTGTCTCTTTTATCAAAAATGAATTAGAGACTCTTGGTTTTGTTTTTCTTTTTTTTGTGTATGGGTTTTTTTTGTTTTTTTTTTTTTTGGAGTTAGCTTGGTGTTTTTATTTTTCACTCTTTTTTTTTCTGGCTCTTATGTTTCTCAGCATGCACATTTCTTTGATGTTTTGGTTTTGTTTCATATAAACTGTCTAGCTCTAAACAAATGTCGAGAGTCACTATCATTACAGTTAGCTTATCTGAACACAGACCTGTATCTTTCTGTATATAAAGTTTTTCTTACTTCCAATAAAATATTTATATGTGCAGTATGTTTCAGGAATTGAACAGGAAAGATCTTCCCAAAAAGTCATGATTTCAAAAGTCAAATAACTGAGGAAATGTTTCCACCCACGTAAAACATCAAACAATGCATCTGTGTGCAAGCAACTCTGGAAGTCAGGCCTTTTGTAAAATACATAAAGATATTAAGGCATTTTGGCTTGTATAACAACATCATGTGAAAGGGCTTCATTTTTGAAAACCTGATTCACCCAATTTGATCTAGGTATGGCTGGCGGACCACAGAGTGGACAGAATGCCGCGTTGATCCTCTACTCAGCCAACAGGATAAAAGGCGAGGAAATCAGACAGCACTGTGTGGAGGTGGCATTCAAACCCGGGAAATCTACTGTGTGCAAGCTAATGAAAATCTCCTCTCCTATTTAAATACCCTCAAGGAAAAAGAAGGTAAATTTGATTTGCTTGCAATTGAATTAGTGTGAAATCAGAGCACTTCAGCATTCCAGTGCTCCTTGACAGTCATTGTCTTTTGTCATGAGTGCCTTGTAACGTTACAGGTTACTGTTATCTAAGCTTATATGAAAGCTAATTCAAAAGAAAGTATTTAATTGCAGGAGCAGAGATGTCATTCTCTGTGCTGGAAATGTTGATTCCTAGCTATTAATTACTTTCCCTTAATATTTATTGAAAATTATTGTCTTATGTGAAGGACATCTCTCAATAAGAAAACACATCGGAATGTAGGTCAGGTATCCTAGTTTTGGTTCCTTCATTTACTGTAGATCTCCAGTGTGTCCTTGAGGTGGATGATGTACACATGAGGTTTGATGTGCAGATGGAATATGTCAATTACGGAATGTAAACACAATATAGAAATGTGTATACACATTTGACTACATTTCATTCTCAAGAAACTGATTTTTCTTTTCTTGATTTGGTTAAGTTCTTAAGTCACTTTGAGGACCTTAGGCCAATATAATTTCATGGGTTTGTTTCCCAAACTGAAAGAGAGAAGTGATTATTCTTTGTCACTGTTGCATCTTGTAGAACTTCGTAAGAAAAGAGAGAACAGTTTAGGAGAAATATTAGTTAATTATTTCAGTAATATAATTTCTGAAGAAAACTTGAGTATTTTATGTTACTTCTGCATAATAATACATCACTATAAATTTAGAAACCACAGTGACTTAAGCTGAGTACATTTAGCTCATTAATTATGTTTTATCTTATCTATTCTATTTTCTACAAACACACAAGAGTATTTAAAAAGAAAAAAAAGAAAAAGAAAGAAATACAGCCACATACTCGAGGAGAAAGGACATCCTTACAAGAGACATGTATAAAGCAGCATCTAGAGCAGAGCTGAGCAAGGGGCAGGCTAGTGAGGTTTCTGCTGGGGGTTAAAGGCACTTTCCAACAGTTAGTGGTGAGTATTACCACCAACATCCCTTTCAGCATGAGTGTTTGGACCAGTAGGATTCCATGTCTGTATTTATTAAAGAAGGACTTTTCCAGCTACTTCATCTAATATACATGAAAACATACAGAGGCTTTTAGTAAATCACCTCTGCAGAACAAAGTTTAGGTGCCCCTGCTTCAGAGTAAAGGAGTTAAAACTCTCAGCTAAAGAGAGGTAACAATGAAATCCAAGGCAGCTTACTGTTCAGTATGGTGATTAGGATTTGGATATGCTGTGATGTCTCGCCAGCTTAGGCGGGTGTGAAATCGGCCCTTATCAGAGTGTGACAGGAAGGCACAGAGCCCATCCAGAGGTAATCTCTGCAGGCCTCCAAAAGCTGATTAAAATGTAACTATTCTTTGGATGCATAAACATGAGAACGTTTTTTCAAGACCTCAAACTCAGGGCAAAGTGGGTCTTTGCTTAAAGAGCAGATTTGGGGTGTTTCTGTATGAGGGGGCAGGGTTAAAAGGCACTGCTTCTCCCCTCCTCCCTGCTCTCCTCACCCCTCAGATTCAGGGCAGGCCAGAGCTGCTCCAGCACTCACTTCTGTGAAACAACCAAACCAATACCTCTTGAAATGACACAATTTATATGCTAGGGGTAATTTGAGAATGGATCAAAGCCAGGGAGACACCTACCAGCATTAGCCATGGGGAAACGCCTTCATTTCAGTGCAGTTTGCAGTTGGTTTTAATTCTGTCTCAGTAAGGCTGCTTTGAAGAACTCTATTTTTGCATACTCATGATGGCGTTTCCCTGCTATTTCAGAAATTCAGTCACAGAGCAAGTCGAAGGCTAGTGCTGCACCTCTGCTATCGATCACTTTTGAAATAACAGGTAGGTAAATGAAGGCTTCTGACCTGGCCTTTCAATCAAAAGTGTTCCAAGAAGGCAATAATGTCCCTTTTGGGGACCTATGTTGGCTGTATGTATATAATTGACATGTTTATGTAGATTTAAAATAGTTTAATGGATTTGTGCATTCTCAGAAAAGTTAAGAACGATTTGAAAGTGACAGGCTTGAATTTAAACTGATGAAGTTAATTAGCCAGCTAGGAAGCTCAAAACTACCCTGCGGTCACTCCTGAACCAATTCAGCAAGTGACTGATGTACCCGCAGTCACTTGGGAATTACTTCATTGCTATTTCTTATCCTTTTTGTGGAATTAAAACACCGAGCTAGGGCTCCAGTAAGAACTTTACCTTTTAAGACCTGCCTTAACCACAATTCCCTAAAGCATTCCAATCTATATTATCACCTATCAGAATTTATAAATGTAGGGTTAAGGAAGGGGCTGGAATGCAGGGTGAAGTAATTAGACAGATGATAGTCGAGACTCCTAGAGGCCATTGTCATTCTGCCATCTACTTGCCACTAACTTTATTGTTCCATGTCTTCACCTGTCCATCTAACTGGTTTAGTCATGAAGCTTCTCTCACAACAAACCTGTGAGATAGACTGTGTCATCTTTTTCCAAGTACCTTTAAAATTCACACTGTAGAAAAAGGATGGAAGGACAGTACCTTTATGAGTAGAAATGTATTATACATCTGCAAACACACACTCCTTGTCCAGTTAAACTCAGAGGAACAGGTTACGTGGATGGAATTGTGTAGAGGATCAGGTCCTGAATCACCTCCAGTCTTTTGAAGACACCATTCAGCACTTTTGGAAAAAAGGGAAGAATGTGTGTTCTTTCATTGCTAATCATAATAAGTTTTAAGATTGTGTTTTTCTTGCCTTTTCGGAGTGAGAACACTTCAGCTGGGGAGATTTCCTTCTGTTGATTGCTGTGTAAGCAGTGCAGACCAGAAAGAGGAAAATGAAATTGTCTCTCCTTATGCTTATGCAGCCACACATTCTCTCTCTCCAGCCTGGTCACCAGTGCCACTGGGCCACTGTTCTATTGATGGTTCCTGGAGAAGAATGGCGAGGTTGAGAACTTGAAAAATGTAGCAAAAGCTACACAGAACTGTGTTTTTCAGTTATTTTTAAAATGTAGTCCTGTGGGGTCTGAATATCCTATTTTTTTCACTCTGCTTTTAGTTAGGGGCCTATTACAGCACTGAAGAGCCCAGAGGTGGTCTCCTTGTCTATGTCACGGAGACTGTAATTCATTCCTTATCAGAAAACTGGAGCTGATAGAATGCTTTAGGAATAGGCCAAGTGACTTAAGAATAAACCAAAATAAGTTTTGTTTTGTTTTTCAGTTTCTCCCATTTTTTTAAGTCTATTTTCTTAGCTATGTTGAAGAAGAAAAAGTAATTTTCAAAATGCATTCACTTTTCTCTCTATTTTGGCCAAATTTGAATCAAAATCTACACAGAGCTTGTAGTGTTACAAACAATCTAATCAGCATTCAGCATCACGGTCAAGGAATAAAGAACAACTTTTATACCTTACACAAAAGAATATGAAAGGACAGAGATAAGATAAGAGTTTAAACTGTAAATTTCTGCATCCAGCATCATCGTCTCTGAAAGTATCTTTGCTGAACACTAAGCAGCAAAATCTGAGCTCATTTATACTAAAATAACTTTTCTGTCTCACTGTTCAATTCATTTGTTTTAAAAACAACACATAACAGACCTTGTGTCAGACCTTTGGACATCATTGATGTGCTGAAACCCAACATTTCAAAAATATTTCAGCATTTTGAGATTTATTGATACAACTTACCTGTCCCCAGAGGAGTTCTTCCTTCTCCTACACTCTACAAATGATGGAAAAGGCAGATATTGTCAGCACTGTCTTCATTAAAAGTTTAATTAACAATGTTTGCTGACAAGACCTGGAATTCTTACTGGACAAATACCTACAAAAATTTGAAGTAGTATTCTTAGTTGAAATAGTATCCTTCTTGCATAAGTTCGTCTCTTTAAAACAGTCACAATTCTTCATATTTTGGATGAATACAACTGTCACAAAGTTGGTTGGAGCTAAATGGATTGCTACAGCAGCACAGTAGCATCTTCTTTTTTTGCAGACTCTTAAAAAAAATAATAATAAATGGCTGAGATATGGAACATCTGTGATATGAAAATCTGCTATTTTAAGCTTCCTGACAAAAGGTCTTTGTTGTTTTTCTGAGTGCCATCCTGTGAACTAGTGTGATGGTAAGTGCTTTATCCTGATGCAACTGGAGATGAAGCAAGGCATTATTCTGAATGCTTTTCCTTGTTCCCTGAAGCAAGACTGTGTCTCAGGGGTGTAATTGACCCTTAATTTCAACTGTCTCACTTGGGCAATTTCCTGATTAAATCAAAGTTAAAAAGTACTGTTAGCAATTACTTTTTTCTTTTCTTTTCCTTTTTTTTTTAAATTTATTTTCCTATAAACTATTCACTGCAAACTCAATTAGTGGCAAATTATGTTTGTTTATATTCATGTTCTACAGGAGATATGCATACGATGTTGATCATCATGCATGTTACATGTGCATGTCAAACTTATTGTAAAATTCAGTGTTCTGTCATAAAGTTTAGTTCCAATGTAGCATTATGCAAATGTTTGAATAATTTTTCCTCTATTATTTTGTGTTAAGAGATTGGTGAGCTGGAGGCAGTAATGTTTAATGACTATTTGCCATCTGCACCAAGGGAGGCAAGACAGGAAACTAGATTAAGGATACTGATCTTTTTCTCATTCCCTTTTCCTCTTAAAAAGTAAGAATCAAGTGTTTTTTCTGTAACTGGAAGGATCATCTTTTTAGAAAGTCTGAATGGAAAGAGACACACATCTACAAATACTTCAACAACTTGATGTTTAATTTCAAATTATATCTGTTGTTATGTCAACCTTGCCTCATTTGAGTAACAACTTATTTTAGAATATGTTCAATCACAAAGCTGTTTCCATCAAGAGACTTATTTGTAGGTGTGGCAGAAAATTACTGAGGTTACAGTTCTGTAGAGGAGTCCTTAGAGAGTAGGATGAGAGTATTTTATATTTAGTAATTACGTGTTTCCTCAGTCAGCCAAAGAGAAGAACATGACAAACATCACTTTGCATTCTAGTAGACATTCTCTGCTTAGTTTAATGTCTTGCCAAATTCTGTATTTTGAAAAAGGGTTAAAATCTTGCTTGTAATAAACGGTACGCTTCAGTTTAGAGTTCTGTGACTTCATCTGTCACCTTACAGAGGTGTCCTATTGTTTGTGTAACCCAGGAATTGAAAAGAGAGGCTTGTAAAGTATGAAAGATGCAGGGTGGTATGGGTCTGTTACAAGCCTTTATACGTTTTTAAAAAACAGAATATTCTGCCTTCACAGATGTCTTTATAGGCTAATAATACATTCATGAAAAGTCAGTTATTTCATGCAGAGTTTTATATATATATATATATATATATATATATATATATATATATATATATTGCATATATATATATATATTGCATATATATATATATATGCAATATATATATATATGATATAATGATATATATATATGATATAATGATATATATATATATTGCATATATGTGTTATATGTAAACATATACTTGTGTAAAACAAAGCCTTTCTTGAAATGAAAATGCTATTGCACAAGATCTTACTGCTGA
Organism: Netta rufina; assembly: GCF_964035555.1. NCBI lineage: Eukaryota > Metazoa > Chordata > Aves > Anseriformes > Anatidae > Netta > Netta rufina. The sequence goes on along the minus strand of NC_140124.1, from coordinate 28,911,786 downwards.
GTGTGCACTTGAAGGTCTGTAGAGTAAAAGAAACAAAATTTTGTCTTCAATTTAACTGTTTCAAGTTATAGCTTAAAAATAATCTTCTAAATATTCATTAACTATGCTTTTGAAGTTATAATATCGTATAGGAGCAAAGGGATTTATACAGTTTTTATTCAGTTTCTTCAGTGAAGAAATGAGACAGCAGGACATCAATTTACACAGCAATGTGAACAACTGTTGTAACATAATCTGTCCATTAAATGAAAGGACTAGGTCCAAGAGGGTGCTGCTACAGTCTTCCTGATTCCATGTAATTGGATTTGGCTCTGTTCATGCAGAGAGTTAACTGACTTCTGTTTCATTTTTTCAAGGCAGGCATTTTGCTATCACTTCATTGGATTAAAATGATGAGATAGCAGCCCTACCAAATGAAGGATGGTTCTGTCAATTTAGAGATGAGTATCATGTCTGGTGACATGTGAGAAATGTGTTGACTTTGTTTTGACAGCCTCGAGGCCGGTCGACCGTAAGCTGTGTACAGGACCCCTTCCAAGCACCTCCCAGCTGTGCCATATCCCCTGTCCTATAGAGTGTGAGACCTCGGCATGGTCAGCCTGGGGACCATGCACCTATGAAAGCTGTGATGACCCTCAGGCCAAGAAGGGTATGTAAAATTTAGTGGAGCATTTTAGATGACAATTATTTCATATTCCTAGGTCACTAGGCATCTCTGTCTATGCAAGCATCCTAATATGTGGTATATCCAGTGCCTCTGTGCACCAAAAACGTCATCAAATTGGGACTATGTTTAGCATCACTGCTCCAGCAAAGCTGGCAAAAATGTGAAATGATTACTAGGCTCTCAAGGTTAATTTGGGTTGTTACAGGCGCAATTCCAGTTTCAACTCTCAAACTAAAGGGGATACAGTTTGAATATGCATGCCAATCGCAGTTCAGTCACTGTCTTGAAAGGAGGACAGAAGCAGCCTTTGAGATGGATAGTGTCCAAGTCACTCAAAGATACACAGTTCAGTGATAACTTAAGAATTCTCTGGTAGACATACAGTCCCTGACTGGTAGACAACATTCCCCGACAAAGAGCTAGGATCATTCACTGTTGACAAGCAATGCCGTTTTACTGATAATGGTACATATGTGCTTGTTTCAGTTTTCACATATGGTTTACAGTTCATTCCTATACAAAGCACATTGTAGTAACATGACATCAAAAGAAGAAAGCAAGAATACAGTAGCAAGGACCACACGTAAAAAGTCTATGGGTTTCTGGCTATAAATGAGAAAAACTGGCCAAGTCATTGCTGCAGTGTGATTATCTGACACAAGCTGAGAAACCAGATTTAGTTCCTTGATTGAAAATGGTCATACAAAAGGGTAGCCATGTATTTTCCCTTGAAGGAAACTGTAATTACCATGCTAGTTTGGCTCTTGGTATGCCGCTAGCTACACTTCAGTCTGGACAGCAAATGCAAGTTTTATGATGCTGTTGCAGAGTAACGTGACCCAACCTTGATCAGTTCAAGAAAGAAAAAGCAGTTTGGTGTGTAAATCGATGGGATTGAGTTTCCTCTGAGTACAGTGGTCTGGTAGCCTGTTATTTCTGCTGCTGTTCTGTCACTGGAACATTTTCTACATTTTCAAGAGTAACGTTTATGTTTGCAAAACTGATTTGGACCCTTGCCTAATGGAAATGTATTAGAATGTACTTTATACAAGTCTTTAATCCCACAGATATAAGCAGGGAAAATTACGCTTTAGTTTTGAGGGTTCTGATGTGTACAGTAAGGGTTGAGAGTTGGAGCAAAGCTGAGGGACAAGCTGCCTGTTAAAGTTTTGTGCTGGTTCCCTGTGCAGTAGAGGAGCTCTTGGACAAAGATATTACTTTGTTTAAAATCCAAACTGACAAGAGGAAACCTCTGATAGGAGCATAAGCATTAGTTTGTATAAAAATATCATAATACTGTGTACTTTTTGCATGAGAGTAGCACATTTACCTTTGTGCTACTCTGAGCTGCATTTTGTTCCCATGCTTTTGGTGTTTCAGCTATGTGATAATTGTAATATTTACTCTGTAGTCTCACTGGCTGCATGTGCTCTGCAGCACAGGTTAGCTAAACAGTTATATCCTTGTAATTCATATATACAGATATCCCTATTTGTATCTGATTGTACAGATAGGTATCATGCCTCTTTCCCCTATGTTTTGATTTCCTTTGCAAGGAAAACACATCTTCATGTACAGACACAAAACTGAACTGTGATTTGTCAAGCTCTTGGTTGCAAAGAGTAGGAATTTGCCATTTGGTTTGCCTATTCTGTCCTCTAGTATTTGAGATGCATGTGAATTGCAGTGCTGTTGCCAACTCAGTTCTGGTGCATGTAAGAATGAAGTAGAGATGGTTTTGTGTGAATCGAGAACTGATGTTTAACAGAAATAATTGTTATAGATAAATTATTTTATATTGCTTCTCTTTGGCTGTGGCTTAATGAGTTTTTAATATGCTACTCAAAAGGGTAGTTTTACCTACCTAAGATGATCAATAAACATGAAGTAGGCCAAACGCAGGATATAAAAGATGTTGCATATCTTTCTGCTATAAAATGACATTCAGTATGACATTTTTCAATACTCCAGTTTATCTGTTTTACTGCAATATATTGCATTCATTCCTTATTTAACACAGATATTTTATAGTTATCATATAGTTATCATCAGCATTCTGTAAAGTATTTTCCAGGAACACATTATAATATAAAAATCAGCTTTTCATTTTTTCTTGTGCTTCCCTGGTAAACTTCCTATGTGGTTCTAGTTCTTCTGAGAAAATGATGTAAAAGTTGCATAGACCCTCCCACTCTTAGCAAAAAGGCTGTCTGCATGTTTCAGTAATGATCCTTTACTGTCTGTCATTTGCCTCTTTTGTTGAACACTGGTGAAAGAAACAAAGTGAAAGAACACCAGTGTTCTTTGGAAATATCAGCTTTTTGTGGCAAACTGTAAACTTTTATGTCTTAATTTTGACAAACTCTTCAATACAGAGAAAACAAAGGTGCATAGAAATATAAATATATTTATGAAGTATTATTTACTATAATTGAATTAAGAGGCATATTACCAAGCATAGGATCAATTCTTGCACATAAGTATGTGAAAACTCTCTACTGTTTAGTTTGCATCTTGGTAAAAATTAAAGAGTTATATGCAGTGCCTTATAAATAATATTTGTGTATTACTAGCCAGCCTGAATATTGCAATAAAACAAAGTAGCCTCTGAAGAGATGTGAAAAGATGTTAGTTAAAGTAGTAGTTTCAGATGTATCTGATACACCTGTAGTTTCAGATGTATCAGAAACTACAGAAAATTATTACATGAGAAACTTTTCTGAACCCATTCAGTCTGGTTAGCATAGTCTCACTATAGAATGAATTCTTAAATATGCCACCCTGAAAGTGAGGGACAGAGTTGCTTTTAAAGACTGAAATCAATCTGGCAGGTGTCACACTGTATAATGGACTATCAGTTTTTCCTATCCAAAATGAGGTTAGATAGTCAGAAGGAATTTTGTAAGTGCTTACAAGGGAATATTGTGATGTTAATGACCAACATTTTCTTTTTTTTCATAAGACTTCTTGGAATTATAATCCTTTTCTTTCCATGCCTTGCCTTTTCTGGCAAGTTAGTCTTTGTTTGTAAAGTGGTTTCACTTGATAATCCTTCACGGTTAGAAAATTCCTGAAAAGACAAACAACAAGTTTGAGAAATGTCAACCTAGGAATCTAACCAAGATTTGTTAGATGAGATAGATCCAGCAAGAGCAAAGCATGAGAAATGAATATTGTCTCCTGAGGAGTATGTACAACTAGGACAAACAAGGATTAAAGGCAAAGTGTACTGAATAAGCTCAAAACATGTGAAGCACTTGTTATGTTTTACTTCTTTCTGTAATGAGTTCTTCTACCTAATTATCTAGAAAGGTGATATGACATGGAACATCTGCAGTGTTTTTTTACACAGAGTAGAAATAACAGTTCATTCAGATGAAGATAGATAAAAATCCCTTCACTTTGCATTTTATAATTGTATTATTCCACCACTTATATCTTCACGGACATTTCAGGCTTTAAACTAAGGAAACGGCGCATTACCAATGAGCCTACAGGAGGAACGGGAAACTGTCCTCACCTGCTGGAAGCCATCCCATGTGAAGAGCCCTCATGCTATGACTGGAGAATTGTGGGGCTGGAGGAGTGCGTTCCCGACAATGAGAAGCCATGTGGCCCTGGTACTCAGGTGCCTGTTGTCGTCTGTGTCAATGGTGATGGTAAGATGCTGTTTCCCATTGTCCACACCAGCTAGATTGAATATACCAACACGTAGTCTGAAAAGGTAGCAGTTTTTGTTGTTCTCAGCTTTCTTAGTTCCTTAGGACAGAGCCATCTGGAACAGCGATGTCCTTTAGTATTGGTATTGGAAGGCAGGATAGGCCTGCTAACTGCTACACACCATAGTCTTTCAAAGGTTTCTGAAGAGACTTGGAGAAAAGTAAATAGAAATCAGCTGTTGTTTTTCAGTAGGTCTGACTCATGCCTGCAATGACTTGACTGAATTCCCTGATGTAATCCAACTAACAAATCTGATCTACTGAAGCCAAAACCAAATAAAGTGTGAATAAAGACACATTGCAGTAAGGATAGCTGGAAGAAAAATAGTAACGTGTTTATTAAAAAACTTAGTTTGATGTGTGTTATGAAGCTGATTTGACAGTCCAGGCTGTCCCTCTTCTTCAGGAGGTCACAAAGAATATCACCATTATTCAATTATCCTTCTGTGAGGGAAAACAGATTTTGCACGACGTAGTCATAAAAGCCAATTTTGAAAGCAGCTTACAAAATACTCTTATCTACAGAAAATTCATGATTAATGTTGGGAGAATATTCCTTATTCATTAGTAGTATTATAGTCTACTCAAGAACAGCATATGAATTACAATAATTATACTGACTACAGTGTAGTTATGCTAACAGACTTCTAACTCTCTGTAGAGAATTAAAGGGACACCTCTGGTGTTTAACAGCTGCACAAAACACTTTGTAATTAGATTGGTCAGAAGTAGTGGTGATTACAGGGAGATTTAAACCGTGAGCTTTCATGCTCAAGAACTTGGGTCATAATTGAGTTTTGGGGCTTAAACTGAAAACCTCAGAGTTAATACGCAAGCTTTATTTTTCTTCATACACCTAAGAGAAACAAAAACAATTTTTACAGCTCAGAAAGAGATTAGCCTAGAATGACAGTATTGAACCTATTATATTTTATGTCCCTTGCTCAAAAATTTCCATTCAGACAGTGTAATTGTTTCTGGCCAACACTACTGAAACTATTTTAAATTTTATTTGTAAATGTTCTCAGATGAAAAATAGCCTTTTCATCATAAGAGCATTTCACAAATATTTTTTTTTCTTTTTTTAAATAGCAAATGAATATATAAGACAAAAAAATATTTTTTTGCTTTACTAGATTCTGGATAATGTGATTTACCTTTGTTTTTGAGGAGTGGTATTTGCTGACTTCTAACACTTGATTAGCATAACTTCAACAGAAATTGTAATATAGATATTTATATTAACTATAATAAATGGTAAACATTATACCTTTGGAGCACACAAACCATCAAGCCTTTAACTGTTTTCTGCATGCAGTAGTTCTCTCTTCTGCTTCAAACTTGCAGGATTTGTTCTTGCAGGCAATTGGCTAGAGGGGCAGACGCGTTCTGCAGCGGAGTGGGCGATCGGACAGGCAGGGCTAATTTTTCCAGCACCGAGCCCACTTGAGGGAGACACCAGGACCCGGCAGCCCTCGTGAGAGAGGTGAATTAGGCGAGAACGAGGCGTAGGCGGAGCCAGCAGCGCCCCCTCCCCGGTCTGTCCCTAAGACCCTAAGAAGCGCGAGCGACCAGGAATGTAGTGACCAGGACAGGCAAACAGGGCGTGGTGCGTCAGAAGGCAGTTAGCGCAGCAGGGCGAACAGGAAGGGCAGAGCGCTCCCCCCTGCCCATACAAACACCTCCTCTAACGGTGGTCTACTGCTAGCTAAGCTGTGATGGTCTCCACCAAGCACAGTGTGCTCTCCAGGAAGTCTGTACATGCCAAGAACGGCTGCCTGCTCAAAACTGTGGCAGTTCAGGTCTCCGGGTGCAGGGAGTGCCTGAGCCTGTTGCTACCACCTGCGGGGGGCAGACAGACCGTGTGTGTGAGGTGTGAGCAGGTGGATGATCTGGTCTGCCCCGTGGCAGAACTCGAGGAGGAGGTTGAGAGGTTGAGGGATATCAGGGACTGTGAGCAGGAGGTAGACTGGTAGAGCAACTCCCTGTGTGGCCTGAAGGGCAGGCACCGGGGTGAGACACCCGAAATGGGGGTGGATCCCCTGCCCTGTTGCTGTTGGGCAGAGGCAGGGGACCTGGGAGTTGAGGAGGAATAGAGACAGATCCCTGCTTGACATCGCAGGCGATGCCCCCCGCACCAGCCCCACCTTTCTAGGTGCCCTTATGCAACAGGTTTGAGGCCCTGGAGCTTGCGAGACCAGTAGCTGAGGAAGAGGTAGAAAGTCTACCCAGGAGGATGCCTAGGGCGAGGAAGCCTACTCCATGCCTCAGGACTGCCTCCACCAGGACAGAAAGAAGGGTGATTGTTGTGGGTGACTCCCTTCTCAGGGGAACAGAGGGACCTATTTGTTGGCCTGACCCTACCCGTAGGGAAGTCTGCTGCCTCCCTAGGGCCAGGGTCAGGGACATTGCCAGAAAGCTTCCCAACCTGGTTCACCTCTCTGACTATTATCCTCTTTTAATAGTCCAGGCTGACAGTGATGACACTGAAGAGGGAGAAGCCTGAAGACCATCAAACAGGACTTCAGGGGACTGGGACGGTTAGTGGATAGAGCGGGAGTACAGGTGGTGCTTTTTTTCCATCGCTACGGTGGCAGGGAGGGGTACAGAGAGGACATGGAAAGCCCACCTGATAAACACGTGGCTCAGAGGCTGGTGCCAATACAGAAATTTTGGGTTTTTTTGACCATGGGGTGCTTTACTCAGCACCTGGCCTGGTGGCCGCAGACGGGTCCCTATCTCTAAGGGGAAAACGGATCCTGGGACAGGAGCTGGCTGGGCTCATTGAGAGGGCTTTAAACTAGGTGAGAAGGGGGATGGGGCTGAAACAAGGCTTGTTAGAGCTGTGCCAGGGGGAACAATGGCAAGGCTGGGAGAGAAGGCAATGGTCCAACTGAAGTGCATCTACACTAATGCATGCAGCATGGGTAACAAACAGGAGGAGCTGGAAGACATCGTGCGGCAGGCAGGCTACGACTTGGTTGCCATCACAGAAACGTGGTGGGACCACTCTCAGGACTGGAGTGCTGCAATGTCTGGCTATAGGCTCTTCAGAAGGGACAGGCAGCAAGGAAGGGGTGGTGGTGTGGCTCTCTATATCAGAGAGAGTTTTGATGTCGTGGAACTTGAGGCTGGGAATGATAAGGTTGAGTCCCTATGGGTTAGGATAAGTGGGAAGGCCAACAAGGCAAGCATCTTGGTGGGGGTCTGTCATAGACCGCTGAACCAGGATGAGGAGACTGATGAGGAGTTCTATAGGCAGCTGACAAAAGTAGCGAAATCGTCAGCGCTTGTTCTCGTGGGGGACTTCAACTTCCCAGATATATCCTGGAAGCACAACACAGCCCAGAGAAAGCAGTCTAGGAGGTTTCTGGAGAGCGTGGAAGATAGCTTCCTGACGCAGCTGGTTAGTGAGCCTACCAAGGAGGTGCCCCAAATAGAGAAGGACTTGTTGGAGATGTGGTGTTTGGAAACTGTCTTGGGCAGAGTGACCATGAAATGGTAGAGTTCTCCATTCTTGGAGAAGCCAGGAAGGGGACCAGTAAAACCATTGTATTGGACTTCTGGAGGGCTGACTTTGAACTGTTCAGGACACTGGTTGGCAGAGTTCCTTGGGAGGCAGTTCTGAAGGGCAGTGGAGTCCAGAAAGGCTGGGCGCTCTTCAAGAAGGAAACCGTAATGGCGCAGGAGCGGTCTATCCTCACGTGCCCAAAGACAAGCCGGCGGGGAAGAAGACCAGCCTGGCTGAACAGAGAATTGTGGCTTGTGCTTAGGAGAAAAAGGAGTGTTTACAGTCTTTGGAAAAGAGGGCGGGCCACTCAGGAGGACTATAAGGATGTTGCGAGGCAGTGCAGGGATAAAATTAGGAAGGCCAAAGTTCGTCTGGAGCTCAATCTGGCAACTGCCATCAAAGACAACAAAAAATGTTTTTACAAATACATAAATGCAAAACGGAGGACTAAGGAGAATCTCCAGCCTTTACTGGATGCGGTGACGAGGGGGGGGAACTTAGTTATGAAAGATGAGGAAAAGGTGGAGGTGCTTAATGCCTTCTTTGCCTCAGTCTTTAGTGGCAAAAGCAGTTGCTCTGGATACCCAGTACCCTGAACTGTTGGAAGGGGATGGGGAGAAGAATGTCTCCCTCACTATCCATCAAGAAAAGGTTGGTGACCTGCTACAGCGCTTGGATGTATGCAAGTCGATGGGGCCAGATGGGATCCACCCGAGGATACTGAGAGAACTGGCGAAGGAGCTGGTCAAACCGCTTTCCATCATTTATCAACAGTCCTGGCTATTGGGGGAGGTCCCAGTCAACTGGCGGCTAGCAAACGTGACGCCCATCTACGAGAAGGGCTGGAGGGCAGACCAGGGAAACTACGGGCCTGTCAGTTTGACCTCAGTGCCAGGGAAACTCATGGAGCAGATTATCTTGAGTGTCATCACGTGGCACTTACAGGGCAACCAGGTGACCAGGCCCAGTCAGCATGGGTTTATGAAAGGCAGGTCCTTCTTGATGAACCTGATCTCCTTCTATGACAAAGTGACGTGCTTGGTGGATGAGAGAAAGGCTGTGGATATGGTCTACCTTGACTTCAGCAAGGCTTTTGACACCGTTTCCCACAGCATTCTCCTCAAGAAACTGGCTGCTCTTGGCTTGGACTGGCGCACGCTTCGTTGGATTAAAAACTGGCTGGATAGCCAGGCCCAAAGAGTTGTGGTGAATGGAGTCAAATCCAGCTGGAGGCCAGTCACTAGTGGCGTTCCCCAGGGCTCAGTACTGGGGCCGGTCCTCTTTAATGTCTTCATCGATGATCTGGATGAGGGCATTGAGTGCACCCTCAGTAAGTTTGCAGATGACACCAAGCTAGGTGCGTGTGTCGATCTGCTTGAGGGTAGGAAGTCCCTGCAGGAGGATCTGGATAGGCTGCACCGATGGGCTGAGGTCAACTGTATGAAGTTTCAACAAGGCCAAGTGCTGGGTCTTGCACCTGAGGTGCAATAACCCCAAGCAGAGCTACAGGCTGGAAGATGAGTGGTTGGAAAGCTGCCAGGTGGAGAAGGACCTGGGAGTATTGGTGGATAGTCAGCTGAATATGAACCAGCAGTGTGCTCAGGTGGCCAAGAAGGCCAACGGCATCCATAAGAAGCAGTGTGGCCAGCAGGTCTAGGGAAGTGATTGTCCCCCTGTACTCAGCTCTGGTGAGGCCGCACCTCGAGTACTGTGTTCAGTTTTGTGCCCTTTGCTACAAGAAGGACATGAAGATGCTCGAGCGAGTCCAGAGAAGGGCGACAAAGCTGGTGAGGGGTCTGGAGAACAAGTCCTGTGAGGAGCGGCTCAGGGAGCTGGGTTTGTTCAGCCCGGAGAACAGGAGGCTCAGGGGCGACCTTATTGCTCTTTATAAGTCCATTAAAGGAGGCTGTAGTGAGGTGGGGGTTGGTCTATTCTCCCACGTGCCTGGTGACAGGACGAGGGGGAATGGGCTAAAGTTGCGCCAGGGGAGTTTTAGGTTGGATCTTAGGAAGAACTTCTTTACTGAGGGGGTTGTGAGGCATTGGAATGGGCTACCCAGGGAAGTGGTGGAGCCACCATCCTTGGAGGTCTTTAAAAGACGTTTAGATGTTGAACTTGGCGATATGGTTTACTGGAGGACTTGTTAGGTGTTAGGTCAGAGGTGGGACTTGATGATCTTTAGGTGTCTTCCAACCTACACAATTCCGTGATTCAGTGATTCTCTGCAATGAATGGGCTGAATTTGGCCAAATTTGCCTTAGAAGACTTGTGGTTACATATTTTTTACCCCCAGTATTAATCCTTTTCTTTTTCCCTGAGTCTTTCTGAATTATATGGCATTTTACATTATCTATATCAACAATTTCTCTTAAGAACAAAAAGTCTAGCTTTGTCCATGTGCCTGTCAGTCCTTCAGATTAAATAGTTGTGGGTACAGCTACAGCAATAGGAGAAAACAAATTGCAGTTATGGTTTATTTTGTAAAGATCCAGTCACCCACAATGATATGTGTTCAATAGCTTGTGATAAGCGTGTAAAAACATTGGAGGATAATGTAGTGGATTGTCTTGACTCTTCCTTGTAATTCCTTCCTTCTCTTAGTAAAGGATCTCCTGTGATCTTCACCAGTATCGCCAAGCAGCTTTTGCTAAGGGCACTCCTGAGAAAGATTAGCACAATACTGTAGAAGGAAACAAAGAAAGGACCCACCAGCCTCATTAGGTGTCCTGCCAAGCTAGCTCTTCTCAAGCATCTCCTTAATTTGCCTGCAAAAGCACCCACCCCACTGAAAATCCTGTATGCAACTCTTAAATACTCACTTAAATGCACACAACCCTCTCGTTGTGGGCATCTAGATCATGCTCTATAAAATCTAGGAGAGTAGCACCTTGCAATCAAGGTGATTTCACATCAAGACCTGTGGCTGCAAGATAGTTTTCAGTAAAATAAAGTCTGGAGAATACTACTCTTGCATTGTCTAACCATCATGGTTTAAAATAAACATCGTATGAAGTTTGGGATATTGATTACCCTTTGAGCAATTTTTGGAGAGCACTACATTGATCCAGTTCAATTGAGTGGATACATAATTTGCATGATAGTCATATGTTACCATAGTTTTAATCTAAATGACATAAAGGAAATTTCATTCATTTTTAAAGGTAGGAGTGAATGTGCAAAGAAACATGTAAAAAATCGTTATTACAGGTTAGAAATACTAAAATTGATCTAATCGTTGCTTAACAATACTTTTTGGTGTCTTCAATATATTTTTTTCTTTGAGTTCATATGAATTAATTAGCCAATCAGTGTTTGGACAGGAGAAGTTGAATCAAATGGATTACAGTATATTAAAACAAAAGTGTGTTTTCCACTAGGCTTTTGCTATATAAAATGAAAAAAGATGGGGTTTTAATTTTCAGAATAAGCATTGTACTGTAAGTGTACTGCTTTCATGTAAGATAAACCCCACACTGATAAGTATCTTCTCTTTCTGTTGATTGTTGTGTTGTTATATACATTTAAAGCATAATCAGTGGAGATGACTTGACTTGACCTGGGTGTTTTACTTTACAATTAGAATCAAATGGCAGTGTTTGTGAGGTTATTTTATATAATTGGAATGAGTTTCTCTCTTCAATTTCTTGTAAAGATAAGAGTCATTACAACCTTTGAGATCATACCAAACAATAGATTATCCTCCAGTGTTATTGCTGGAGGCCTGTGTTTGTCATTCTCTTTCCACAGTGGTAATCAGAATTTTCATTCAGGCTGAAAAAAAATATGAGAGTCAGTATTCCAGGTTGTCATTCCAGAGGCTATAATGAACTTAGATGTATTTTATTATATAAATGGAACTTCAACATTTACTATGGAGAGAACATTTGCAGAATATTTATTCTTAGTCTTTCAGGGAATTTTACAAAGGAATTCCTTTAAGGGAAAAAGCTAATTTCTGGTAAAGAAACTCCAGGATTAAACAGAAACTGATCAGAATTGTCGGTATGTATAAAATATTGTAATAATTAGAGAGCTGTGGCTAATGTTCCATGCTACAGGTTAGTTTTAGGATGATTTATTTTTTAAATTAAAGTTATTTCAGGTGTTTATATATGTATGCAATATCTATAAGACGTACTTGCATCCATGCAGACACATAAATATATATATATTCTCTATTATTAAATCCTTTAATACAGTTTAGAAGAGTGATTTTACAGTAGATTAATTTGTTCTATTTCTCTGTAGCTATGGAAATCTATGAAGAATACTGTTTCAAAAATATTTGTGTATGTTAGATAGTCTTTATGGTAGGAAAGATGGCCAATTCTCCCCTCTGTATCATCTAACACTACTAATATGTAAATAGGGCAAAATTAATTTGGACAGTATTTCCTTAAAATCTGCAACATTTACTAGTGGTGAAAGTGCCTGTGGAATGATGGTTCACTCCCTATGTTTTTTTAGGTTTTCACCTTGGGGCTGAACTCTGTAGCATGGGTACCAGCAGTGGCTGTGGTGTCAGCAGTGTGTTTCTGAATCCCAGATACTAGCATGAAATCATTTGTTCGTTTTGTAGGAATGTTTAAATAATATATCAGTTTATAGCCTTTATAACATAATGGGCTTTGAACCACTGCACATGTCTTTCACTAAAATAGATCTTACTTTTGAAGGGCAAATTTCCTCTGGACCTTGTTCAAGCTCAGTAATTATTGGGTTACGGTTAGCTCTGCAGGGAGAGGGAAGGACTCATTGCTGTTCTGTCTCTCAACTGGGTGAGATGGCTGGGCTTAGAAGAGGGAGCCATCGTAACAACAAGGCTCTTCATGTGTGTGCAAATTCTTGCAACTCTTTGAAATAGTAAAATTGTTCTTTAAATTGTGTAGGCAGAGATGTGTGTTCATTGAGCTGAGTGTCCCAAGTTCTCTTCTGGTATCTGGACATAAGTGGGTGACACAGATCTGGTCTTTGTGAGACTGGAGTACAAATTCCAACAACAGTGATAACAAAATATCCTTATGTGATGTGGGGTGGGCTACCCTGTTTGCAGTGTTGAGAGGCAAAATAATGGTGTTGGTAGTTTATTAAAACATTCAGAAAGTGGGCAAGCCTATTTTGTTAAGATACTCAGATATAAACATTTCAAACAGATGAGGTAAGTTACTCTGTGTAGAGTGATTCAAACACTGCACTTTCCAATGTGGAACAGTGTAATTTTCCTTTATTTCTGTTATTCTCAGATAGCATGACTGACTAGAAGACATCATCCTTCAGCCATATGATGGTCCTATGGGATTTAATCACTTTATTTTTCTCCAGACTCAGAAATACTCATTTCTGAAATACTGTTTTCCTTTTACTGAATTTAACTTTGCAGAAAAACATATAAAATTTCTTCATGTATTTTAAATTCTTTTTCACAGCTTCCTAACACATGTATTTTGTTTCTTAATTTTTAGGTTGTGGCTTTACATCTTCTTACAATAGGCATCTAATTAAATATATAGAGTAACCTTCAGGAAAGAAACAACCAATATACTAATACAACCGATTTCACTTAAAATATTGTGGGTAGTTTAAAATCATTACATTCCATATGCTAGGATTTGAATCATATATGCTAAATGAGCAGCTGTTGGTCTTCATTCAGTTTCATAAGTGAATCAATGGAAAGTTTACAGGACTGTCTAGTTATAAAGATTCTACTTCTTTTGCCTTTTCTGTTATGTGGTTATTTGGATTGGAAGAAGAAATCATCAATCTGATTGGATTATTGATGAATATTTTAAAAAGAAAATACCTACTTTTTGTCACTTTGTGTTCTTTAAAAAGAAAGAAGAGCCAAATTCAAGTTCAAATTACATTGAATTATTGAGTTATTTCTGGAAGAGAACCCAGATCAAAATCTGGCCAATGCTCAGCAGTCATTAAGTCGAAAAATACAATGGCTAATGACAGTTTCTTTCAGCACATACTGCCTTACGCTTACAGGAACTTGGTTATGTGTGCATTAGTCATCATTTCCCAATATTAATTTCCTAGCTAATGTCATTACAGAATTGATTGGAACTGCTCTTTTCTTCCTGACAGCTTTTAGGCTGACCATCTTAGGCATTTAAACAAATGTAAGACACATACTCTGTTCTTCACTGTAAATATATAAGGTGTAAAATGCATAACTAAGTCCTTTCTTTTGGTTTGTCTGGCAACATAAAAATTATTCAGTATTTTACTGGATGCTTATTATACATCAGAGTTTGTTACTGACAGTAAAATTGTCTGTTTAAAGGATCTTAGAATTGATATTCTCAGGCCATTCTGTTTCAGAGCATTGGATTTTTAAGACATTTTTATTTAACAAGATTTGCTTTATTTAATATAAATCAATACAAGGAAAAATTACTGCATGGTACTGCTGAAACTATCCCATTTCAGTTCTGTAGTCAGGAAGCTTGATAATTGATAATTCTGTCAATGAAAGGTCACATTCAGTATGTCGTACTATTTCCTTTTTGTTTCTCATCTTGATATTAGAGAAGTGGAAATTATTAAATTCTGTATCAGAATGGATGCTTTTAGTGTTTGTATAAGAACATGACTTGATTTTATTATATGATTTTATTTATTATTTGATTTTATTATATATATATATATATATATAAAATATATATCTACTTAAAAGATATTGAGAAAGCAAATGATGTATTTATAGTTAGCCTGGAATGTGATGTAATGATTGGTATGGACAATGCTTATAAGTGACATTAATGTTCATAATGAATATGGTTAAGTTAAAAATGGGTGAGCCATCCTAATTACCAAAATCTTTTTCTATTGTCATAGATAATAATTTGCCTTAGTGAGATAATTTTGCTGGGTTTGGGCATGTTTACTTATAAAATTTACTATAACAACTTTACAGAAAATGCAGTATTGGTGTACTTAAAATTTACTGGACATCAAGGAGTAGAGGTTGCTATAGTGGGACGAACAAATACTTTCCGAATGTAAAACAGAGAGTGCAATTACATGTTTCATGTGATGTACCCTCTTAGTAACTTGCTTTTGGTTTTGATGGCATCACCAGATGGAAAAGCAGGCTATTACAGTAACTGCTAGTAATAGCAGTGGGCAAATTAGGAGGGGGAATTTTGATGCTTGAATTTTGATTTGCATAGCAGTCTGCAAAGCAGAAATTCAATCCTGATTTGACTCCAAACTGTCATAGTGAGAATACTAGAGTGGCAATTGTGGATACATTTTAAAATACTTGTTTTGGGGGAAGATCAGTTTAATGCTTTACATTTTTCCCCTTGTCATTTTAAATTATGTTGTTATGAAAGAAGTAAAAAAAAGATATTTATGGACTTATGGGTGGATTATAAAACTGGATTTATAGAACCAATGTTGAACTTCTTTGGGTTTGGGTTTTTGTCATGGGTTAATGGCCTCGAAGCAGACTTCAAAAATACTTTAAATCTTTTTACAAAACATACTAATAAAAATAATGTTACATATAATAGTGTTACATATACTAATATTGTCATATATTTATAAAATAAATATTTTCTTGGAAATACACAACGCAAATCAGTAATACTGACGATAAAATGTTCTAGGATAGTATCCACCCATTAGATTTGATGGTAGTCAATTTTCCACACAATGTGTTACAGTCTACTTCTGCATTTGTCCCATAAGGCCAGAGCAGTCAGTGTCCAGGATCAGTCTAATACCCATGGCAAAGTTACTATTTTTCCTTTGGTTTCTATTTTAAACTAGAAAATTGGAAGAAATACCAAGTCAAAATTAAGTGGCTTAGGTTGCAGAGTCAAGACCTTAAACATTAGGAAACTTAGGTTGTTTGTCTGATCCTTATGCAAATATAGCAGATGAAGTCTTTAATTATTTAATTGTGCTTACATGACATTTTCCCCACAGAACCTGCTACTTATTTGTGAAATGGATATAATCCTTTGGGGATTAAGTGGGCATTTTGTAGTAATGAATGCTTTGTCTTTGAGACAACTAGCTGTGGTTGTCTCATTCTTCATTTAATTTTGCTCTCCTTTTCTTCATCATCAGCAAAATATAAATAATACTGACCTACCACATCTTGAGTGTTCAGAAAATAAATTCATCAGTGCTATCATAGAAAGATCTTAAGAATAAAATTACCAGTTCTGCTTTAATAACACTTTTAATGAATGTATGCTAAATAAAACATAGGCCTAGGCCTTGAACAAAGAGAATAGAACTAAAAATACCAAATAGATTCTCATTAAGGAGTTTACAGTCAGTGAACTGGAGGAGGAAGAGGCCCAGTGGAAAAATAGGAAGCATGTGATTATGCAATTTAAAAAATAAAATACACATTATACAAAGGCAACTTTAATACTTCAAGTTTACCATTTACTATTATTTGGTTTCTTAATATAAATTTGGGGGTAAATGGATTAACAATATAAATATTGCTTTAGGAAATACTGGATGTTTGGCTTTAAATTTTACTGATTTTAGACGTCACTTACTGGTACTGATATTATTTTATAAATAGCAAGTTACTGCATTAGTGTTTTCCAGAGGAAAAAATATTAAATAGATTATTAAATTCCTTGTTCTATATAGACTCTATCTCAGAGCGTATATAATTTTTTAAAGATGGGAAAAAGAATAGTGCTAGATAGAAGGTTCTTAATTTTGGGGGGAGGCTTCTATAAAACCAGTGATACCCTTCTAGCAGAGGGAAGGTATAATTTATCTCCATGTTACAGCTGATTTCTTGAGTAAGTGCAAGTCTGTAGGGAGATCTGTGACTGTTTTTTGCTTGTATAACTTACTACCAAAGCAGTAAAGTTATAACATCCCTATATTTTCAGATGTGTTCCTGTTTCTGTTGGTTTTGCTGTGTTATTATTTTATTTCTTTAATTTAGTATAGATTTGTAAGATGTAGTGGTATTTATCTCTGGTTTCTTTCCTAAGAGCTTTTTCTCTGAATCCATATACTGAGGGGCTGGGAAAAGAAACAAGCAAATGTACAAGTTAGTTTTAGTCTTCTAGGGAAGAATCAGTTACGAAAATATTTCAAAAAGGCAAAATTAATTCATAGTCTGAGCAGCCTAAGGGCATGCTGTGCCTTCCACTTGTAATGATGAGAAGATATTCACTGCAGGATGGATAAAAAGATGTTCTCTGAAGACTGCATTTTATCTGCCAGTAGTGGGACATGGACAGAAGTATCCGTGAAATTAATTATAAAACCGCTTCTCAGAAATGTGTAAACATGACAGTGGCAGTGATCTCCTTTACACCTCTCGAGTGCTGTGTTTTAACTGTGATTGAATTGAGCTGTCATATTACATATAGAGTGACAAGTCTCTAGAGTGACTAGCTACAGCTGAATGAATAATGCAAAGGAAAATGTTTATAATCATCTTTTACTATGCAAAATAATTTTTCTTCTTCTCTTAAAACGCCTTCTAAATTACAGGTATATTTCTGTGGCAAGAAGGTAATTATGAATGTATAGTTGTTAACTTACTGCAAATTCACCATTTTATAGTAATGAAATACTAGATAGTTGAAAAACTGAGAAGTTCATGTAATGTTCTGTCAACTGCATGTTCTTACTCATTCTCTTCAGCTGTGGGTTATGGTCTTGCATCAGAGAGAAGAACATTTAAATTTTGGAGACGGGGTTCCAGGAAATTTATTAATTTATGATGCAACTTTGAGAACTTATGAGCTTAAATTTATAAAGTTATACTCCAAAATTCATACTTAAGCAGAAAATTAGAAGCCTGAAATTCGTTTAAGTTATAGATATTTACTGTTACTTTGAAAACAGTCCATTTAAGGTAGCTGCTTAAAATACAGAGATTCACATCTCAGTGTAGGGATTATTGAAAAGATTGACTGTGGCAAGCACTGTCATTTTACTGACGTTAGTGGAGTTGTCACATTGTTTTTGTGCTAACATTTTTGTAGTCTTGCCTATTATCTCATTCTTGTGCTTCTATTCATACTTCAGATTCCTGAATGCTAATCAAATTTAGATCAGCACATCAAAATTAAGTCATTTCCGATTGAACTGATTTGAACTCATTGGCATTCCATGGCCTTTCCTGGACTTGTTCTCCATTAAATCTTGAGCTTATTGGAGGCAAGGGCAAAATATCCAAAATAGTGCTTACAGTAAAATGCATGTGAAGTCTTTCTAAAGTGTACAACACTCTACTTGTCCATGTCTGATGAATTTAAAAAATTGATTTAAACCCAGTAGTGAAAAAATAATAATATAATTCCCAGTGAATAATAAAACTTCCCGTTTTCTAAATAAACAAAAAGACATAGTGCTATGCTAAAATGGACACATTTTGCATTTTAAAGTCAATACATTTTAAATCTGACCAAAGTTCACAGTTACACTACAAATATTTCTAGAATCTGTCAAATTAATTTTTTTCACTGTTAAACACAATAGAATTTCTGTAACACTCTACGAACAAATTGAGTATTTTTTTATACTTTTAAAATATAAATACTATTTTAAATACTGTTATTATTTTTGAGGCCACACATTTGTATCTTTTTCTTGCTGTATAAATAGTGGCTTGGTTGGAAAAAGTTTATGAGAATGTCCATTTTATCTTGGGACAAGCTGTATCTTTTTAAGGTGCGCTGGTGTTTTGCCAAGTGTTCTGAGAAATACACTGTGAATTTTAAAATGATCTGATCTTCTTGCACTGTCTTCTTGTTTCCTTATAGCTCTGTCAGCATTTTTCTTCTCCCTTCTCCACTCAGCTTAAAATGGCCTATTGGTCTGACATATTGATCTCACTTGGTCCCAAGACTAATATTGATTTTATTCTCAATGGGACCATAGCCTGTCATCGAACTTACTTTTTCTTTCATATCAAGATGATGTTTGATTGGCTTATTTGATGCTAGAAGGCAACCACATTTGGTTATGATCAATACACTTGCATTCTCTGTTCCTTATTCTCAGTAAGACCACAGTAGCAAATGAACCATGAAAATGCTGCAGCTACCTGTCAAAAGGTACAAAAACCTTACTTCTGTTGTTAGGAAGTATGTAGGTTATCCACTGGGCTCTTTATTGGCAATATTGGACTAGTGTTTCTGTGGTAGGTTTTGCCTTAAAGTACAGCCTTAAAGTACAGCTGATTTTCTGCTAAAAGCATATCATGTTTGTACCCTTGGCAGAAGAGGATCATGTCAGGAAATATTTAAGCAAACTGGCCATTTGTAAGTCTGCGGGCCCTGATGTGATATACCCACAAGTGCTGAGGGAGCTGGCAGATCTGATTGCAAAGCCACTCTCTAAAATCTTTGGTCAACTAAGGCAACTGAGAGAAGCTCTCAAAGACTGGAGGAAAGGAAATGTCACTCTTATCTTCAGGATGGGTGAGAAGGAGGAGACAGAGGACTACAGGCTGGTTAGCCTCACCTTGATCCCTAGGAAGGCAGTGGAACAGCTAATTTTGGAAACAGGTATGAAAGTAAAATCATCAGGAGTAGTCAGCATGCTTTTGTCAGAGGAAGTCAAGCTTGACCAACCTGATAAACTTCTATAAAGAAATGTTCAGTCTGATGGATAAGAACGGATCAGTAGATACTGTCTTCCTGGACTTCTGTAAGGCTTTGACACTTTAAATCCTCCCCATAAAATCTTCATAGAGAAATGTGAACTGGATGAGTAGACAGTGATGTGGATCAAAAAATGACTGAATAGCTATGCCCAGAGGGTAATAGTCTAGTTGGAAGCCAGTAACAAGCAGGGTACACCAGGGGTCAATACTAGGTCCAGCCCTGTTTGACATCTTCCATAATGGTCTGGATGATGGGATAGAGTCAATTTTGCAGAGGACACAAAACTGGGGGGGAGCGGTTGATACACCATGCTGCCGTCCAGTGGGACCGTGACAGGATGGAGAAATGGGCCAACAATAACCTCATGAAGTTCAACCAGGAGAAGTGCGAAGTCCTGCACCTGGGGTGGAACAACCCCATGCACCAGGACGTGCTGGAGGCCATTTCATCTGGAGAGCAGCTCTGCAGAAAAGGACCTAGTAGTCCTGGTGGACACCAGGAGTGAATAAGAGTCAGTGGTGTGCCCTTGCCACTAAGAAGGCTAATGGTATTCTTGGCTGCATTTGGCAGCACTGCCAGCAAAGCACTACCTGCAAAAGAGGTGATCTTTCTCCTCCACTCAGTACTGCTGAGGCTGCACCTGGAAGACTGGAATCCATTTTAGGGCTCCTCACTACAAGGCATCCATGGACTTGCTGGAAAAAGTCCAACAGAGGGCTACCAAGACCATCCAGGGACCGGAGCACCTCTGCTATGAGGAGAGGCTGAGAGAGCTGGGACTGTTCAGCCTGGAGAGGAGGGGGGGAATCTTAGCAATGTCTGTAAATACCTGAAGGGCAGGTGCAAAGAGGATAGAGCCAGGCTCTGTTCAGTGGTGCCCAGTACCAGGACAAGAGGCAACAGGCACAAAGTGGAAAGCAGGAGGTTTTGTTTAAACATCAGGTGTCCCTGCTTGAGCAGTGGTGTTGGACCAGATGGCCTCCAGAGGTCCCTTTCACCCTCAACCATTCTGCAATGTTTCAGATTTTGTTTACTTTGTCTTGTTTACTTGGAGATGCATAGGAAAGCATCTAAACTAAATACAAAAATATATCAGTTAAACTATATTAAATGTTCATACGAATCCTCTTATTCAGAATTAAGATAGCCTAAATTCTATATGTTAAGAATTTTCTCTTTCATTCTGAATAAGGATCACATACAAAATGTTAATAGAGTTAAACTAATCTCCTTCAAAGTCACATTTTAATTAATTTGGATTAATTCTTCAGTATTCCTGTTCAGACCATTTTTTTTTTCAGTGTCACTCACATCCTTTCTCGTCGGTGGATATTCAGTGGTATCAGAATTAGTGAAAAATTCAGAGTTACCATTTGCAATAATAGAGTCTTTGACAGCATGCATAATGCAAAATATGCTGTACAACACCTTCACTGTGCCTCTTTTTTATTTATTTTTATTTTTTTTTATTTAATTGAAGTTTAATAAAACTTCACAGGTAACCAAGTGATTTCTGCATGCTTTGTGGAATTGATACTGCCCTTTTTATCACAACTACCAGTTAAAAAGTTCAGTATGTAAATACAATCAGAAATGGAAAACTGTTTTCCATATTTTCTAGGTGAAATGTGTTTAATTTGGTTGTTTAACCTGAGAAAATCTGTCAGAGAATAACGAAAAATAAGAGATTATATAAAGGAATAAGTAAAGTTTAACATAGATACCACAAAACATTCTTCTTATTAGCTGACAAAGAGAGCAGAACAGTTTCTTCTTGCTTATTTTCATTCTTCTTGAGTAAAGAATTCAAGGATAAATAAGAGCTTTGCACTGTTTTGGGAAAAGTCCAAGTTGTGTTTGTTGTTTGTTTTTTTTGTTTGTTTGTTTTTCCCCAGCCAAATACCTCAGGTGACTGTGCACTATATATTTCCAAGCTAACATAGTTATAGAATATTATATGTTTCATATTGCTGTTTACTCTGGCCTTCCTACATGTGACAGATGGCATTGCATTTTACTTGTAAAAGTACTATTTGGATAAAGAAATACTATTCCTTTCCCTGTTTTTATTTCCCTTTGTCAAATTTAGACTGTATCTACAGGACAGAAATCCTGATAGATGACTCTAATATGACTGGAGATACATATGTTCTTTTGTTATTAGATGTAAAAATGGGATTACTGGAAGCATTAACATTGTGTCTGAATGTGTGAGTTCATTATTTTTAACCAGTCATATTTAAACAACATCCAGAGATATTTTTTATCTGCAACAGTATTAGAAGGAAATATACGTGTTCTTCATTTTTGTTTCAGAGTTGTCCTTTCACGGCTTTCATTATTTCAGAGTAAGGAATGCTCTGGGTTTGATTGTTCCTGTAACTGTTATGCATGTGATGCAAAGCCTTACCTTTACTTGGTGCGTGAAAGAATACTGACCTGGATTTCTTAGCAGTGACTCCGTTTTCTTGAAAATTGGATGACTGAAACTTTGGATGAGCTTAAGGGCAGGAAAGGCATTTTTAGAACCAAAGCTGGCTTATCTCAATAACAGAATGGCTTTTAAATCTTACAGTATTTCTATCAACGACCTGAATAGTGGCACCTGCATTTGCATTCTTTCTACAAAGCTGTAAATACACTGTGTTGCGAGGCAGGTTAGCAGACAGGCTAGCAATTAAGCTAGAGCTGAAGTGTAGCAGTAGCATGTAGTGGTCTGCTTAGACAGAGGCAACAGAAGCAATCAGATACTGATTGTAACTGGATTTCCCCATCCATATGGGTATTCTTGAAGTCACTGCCTTTCCATTCCTCAAAAATATTTTCTGCCTAAGGTGAATACCCGGTGAAGATTGCACGTGGCCAGCATTGAGAAGTTGTTGCTAGTAAAATGTACTACTTCACATTTGCATGCTTGAAAAATGTGGTTTTTAAGAAATAGAAAATCTCAAGAAGATTTCTTTTTCTCAACTCATGCTGTTATCTTTGATTTAAGAAACACTCAATGTAGTAGGTTTCTAGGATCCAGCCATTTTCCTTTTGCATGTCATGAACAGTCAATGCCATGAACAGAACAATTGCAAATGTTTGCTTTATAAAAGCCAAAAACACATTTTAAAATTATATTTTTAAAGGTCTTCATGTATTCTAGTGTTTGCAAAGTGAAAGTCATAAGTAATCTTCTCTGTGTGTCACTGTTTTGTGTGTGCCATCATAGTAAGCATGTAAATGATATGAAGGTTTATGTACTTGTGCTAGCAAGTTTCTCATTTGAAGAAAAATCTATCCCTGTTTATGAAATTCATGATGTTGATTCTTTTTAATAATGAGTTCAAGTGTTGTGTTCATAATTTTCTTTTAGTAAGTAATAGTGTGTTACTGCTTGAAATTTCACAAAGAACCAAAACAACAGTAAATTTTCACACACAAATTGCCCAGTCACTTTATGATCAAGCAATGCATTCATATCATTATACTATTAGAGCAACATTCTTACATTTTTGCATAACAAACAGATGTGAGAAATATTGGAGTATTTGTCTTCATTGAAATCAGTGCCATTTCTACTTAGGCTTCTTAGAAGAAAAAGACTTCACGAATATTAACCATCAACTAATTAAGACATACTTAATTAAATGCAAATGCTACTTAGCAAAACCAATTGAGAGAAAGGTATGTGATTAGGGAATTGCCAACTGATTTAACACTTAAGAGCTACCTGCACCTAAGCAATAGAACTGAATGCAGAAACCTCACTTAATAAGAACAATAATAGGAATAATTGCACCATCTTTTTACATTGTGTTGAAAAACCTTGAAGCTAATGAAGTAGAATACATTGAGAACATGAATTATATTTTAATGTTATTTAATGCTCAATAATTAGGTTTAAAAATTTTCAAGATGCTACCTACCTCATGCAGAGAGATTTTTTTGGCAGCTGGTGATCCTGTGACTAGAACAGAAACCAATTTTATACATGTATAAGCTAATGTAGTGCTGCTATTGTTTTCAAGGACACTGCTGGTTTACTAACATTAAAGTAATGTTAGTAAACATTACTTTTAAACATTGACAACCTTTATCTTTGAGGTAGATATAAATACACACTGTCAAGATATTATGAAGGCTGCTGGAATTAATAAAACATTTCAGAGTTTCCTCATGTCTATCAAAGTATGCATTATATATAAAATATTGAATTGATTCAAGAGCAAAAATAAATAAGATTGGTCTGTCATTCTGATACTGTTGCACATGCTTTTTTTTTTTTTTTGCCTTTTTTTTTCTCAAAATACTCTTATTTAAGATTATTTTACCAAACAAGGCAGTTAATGATGAATTGCATGTAAATATTATTGTTTCCCTTTTTTAGTGGCTTATTTGATTAGGTTTTCAGGGATTAACTACTAAATTCTCCCTACAGGAAAATCTGGGTCAGCCTTTTGCAATAGTGTATGCATTTTAATTAGAGACATGTGCTATGAGAAAGACAGCTTTACTTAGTTCCTTTTGTGTAAGAAAAAAAAAAAAATTGCCCCCCCACACACACCCCCTCCCCGCAAATTCAGTCACTGTGTGTGACTGAATTTGCACTCAGCAGTTATGATAAAGCCATGAATGAGCAGGAGGTTTGGCAAGCACCAAAAGGGCAGTTAAATGAAAGTATTACAAGCCTCCACATTTATTCTGTGCATAGTTCACAATATAGTTCTCTACTTATTCTGATGAGTTAAAAAAAAAAAAAAAAAAAAAAATCCCCACTCCACTACTGCTGCAGAACTGTGGTTTGGAAGAAAAAGTTAAATTGCTATGACAGTTCATGCTTGGGAGACAGGATTTACCCTTTTCTGGTGAACTTTGAGGACTGATAATTGCTTGGTGATTTGAAATTAGTATAATAGCATTACAAATGAAAATGATAATGTTAGTTTATTATTGTGTTTGATTACTATTTCCTTTTTAGCAGATACAAGGTGCCTTATCATTTGGAAACGTCTGATTTTAATGATGTTTTTAATAGTGTTTTTGTTACATGAAGAATTGTCCATTTTGTATTCTATCAGTCAACGTATAGACAAGGTTATTAGTAATGAAAGTCTTCAAAATTGAACAAGTTTCTATTTTCCTTTATTTCAGTGGTTTGCCTGAAGTTCTTTCCTCATGTTTCCTTTAGAATGGTAGCTAAAAAAAAAAAAAAAAAAAAAAAAAAAAAAAAAAAAACACAAAAAACCTTTATATATATATTATTTTAATCTAGTTATGATATTCTTGTAATTTCAAGGCCTTTATATATGACTGGTATTTTCTTGCTTATTTTTTGACCTGAGTCATAATTAAAACAGATATTTAGGCACTTCAAAACTGTAAGTTTTGTGTTTTTTTAAATGCATTTATGCCAAAGATAGTTAAGCTGTCTTTGTATATCTGAGGAAATGCAAAAATTTTAAAACAGTAGCATATGCAAACTCTTTATGGAGAGGTATATGCTTTACTAGCTTTGGGCATGGAGTGCAAGTTGGGGTTGAGAGTTGGGGTTATTTAACCAGGAGAAAAGAAGGCTCTGGGGAAAACCTTATTATGGCCTTACTGTACTTAAGGGGGGCCTACAGGAAAGTTGGGGGGGGCCACTGTACTCAAGGAGTGTAGTGACAGGACAAGGGGAAATGGTTTAAACTAGGTAGGTCTAGATTAGATATAAGGAAGAAATTACTCACTATGAGGGTGGTGAGGCATTGACATAGGTTGCCCAGAGAAGCTTTGGATGCCCCATCCCCAGAAGTGTTCAAGGCCAGGCTGGATGGGGCTTTGGGCAACCTGGTCTAGTGGGAGGTGTTCCTGCCCGTGGCAGGTGGGGTGGAACTGGGTGATCTTTAAGGTTCCTTCCAACCCAAGCCATTCTGTGATTCTGTGAAGTAAGTTCCATATGAAAAAAATAATAAAACAAAACAAAAGCAAAACAAATAAACAAAAAAAACATAGTGTAGATTGGATTTTACTGAGCTTTGAATATATACAGCATATTTTCACAGCTTCTCAGCTGCTTTGCTCAAAGGCTGAAAAGGGCACCAGCATAAGGACACATACAAATCTTCATATGGGAGTAATGTATATGGAAAACTGTGTGGGAATTCAGGATGAAGAGCAGTCTCATTGTCTGTTTCAGCCTTTCCAAGTCATACAGAAGGCAGTGTAAAACTTCTCTGTTGATTCTTTTTCTGAACAGGGAAGGAAGGAAACAGTAAATGACAACCATCGCAACTCATAGATTTTAACATGAAATAGAATAACATATGAACTAGATGCATTTTTTCCTGCTGGGGAAAAAAAAAAAGCCTCCATGCTTAGAGGCATTACTGAAGTTGGTGAACCAGGCCTTCGTCACCCACAAAAGCTCAGGGGGTGCCTCACCAAGAATTTCAGGTGTACAGAGGTTTTCCAATGGATGACACAGTGTTCAACTTCACTGGCAAGACAAGATAGTTGGTAATAGAAGTATTAGCAGAGAGACCAGTTATAGATATTGTGACATGTATGCAATATATCCCCTAGTATGTATAAACGGTACATCTATATCATGTTGTGCTTTGAACTGTTTATCTTTTCTATGATGTTGTATTTTACATTCTCATTTTAAACTTGCAGATTTAAAACCACTTGAATGATGCTGTAGCTTCCCGTGGTCTATTGTATTTAAAACCAGACTATCATAGGTGGCTACCAGAAACCACAAAAACAAGATATCGTTCTATTTTCCTTTTCTTAGCCACAGAAATATTAGTAAATTTGACACACTTGACTAAGTAGTGCAGATGCTGAAGTCTGCAGTTTTAGCATTTAGGGTCACTTGCAGTTATTAATTGCTTTATGAACTTTATAAGTGTACAGTTTATATTACCACTGTGTGATATTCCTGTTCTTTACTGATTCCACAGGTGTTTTAAACATCACTTACAATGTTAATGTTTAAAGCCCTCTCTTGATTTGATCCCGTTTACTGTGATTTTATTTTCAATTTTTGACAATTTATATCAGGTTATATTTCAGAATTTCAGAGACAATAGCTGGCTTCCTCGTACAGGACTTTGCCAAGTTCATTGCCTTATTACGTAGGACCCAACAGCATTTTTATGTTGATTTTTATTCCCAGGTTTTCTCCATGCCTCATTGAATCCAGCAGTGATTTTACTGTCCATTTTAAAGCTTTAAAATAATTTTGCCCTCTGTTAAGCACTTGCCTTTCCATTTACTACAGGTCAGAATTTGACAGCAAGTTTTTGCTGTGCACTGAAGCATGCACCTTATTAAAAGATGAAGAAGAAGCAAGAGTTCTTCCTTGCCATATCTCTCTAATATTACCAGCTCTAGGAATGCTTCCCAGTGGAAAGATCTTAAACCATTTTACAAGAAACTTAAATATCAGACCCATTTTACAGATGAGTAAAAATAAAATAAAATTAAAATAAAACCAAGGAATGGCATGGTTTGATTACATTAAATACAGAATGGGTCTTCCTCCTTGTAGGCCAGCCTTTAGCATCTAAACCAAATTTTTACATGCTGTATCTCTTTTGTGAATGTAATAAAACAAGAACAGTGACATGAATGCAGTCTGATACTTACAAACAGCTGGTTCCTCCTGCATGTTAGTCACAAGCTATCTGCCTTTAATCTGCAAAAAAAAAAAAAAAAAAAAAAAAAAAAAAAAGCCTATCTAGTAGTTTCATTTTTTTGTTGTTGTTTTATTATTATTTTTTATTATTTTTTTTTATTATTTAAAGCAGTTAAATATTTCAGTAGTTCCCTAGTGGTTCTGGTGCATGCACACAGACTAGAAGGTCTTTACACCATGAAGACCACAAGGAAGTTTTATTGTAGTGACTTACTTTGCTGCTTGTCAAGCTGGAGCAGGCATAACAGTTCAAGGATAAAATTTCCTCAGCAGTCTTTACTGATGGAACAAATCTGTAAAAATCACAATAAAGATTTAAACAATTTCTGACATTTTAAAATCATTGAAAATCTCATTTGCCTCCAGCCATTTCTACATGCAGTTACTTCTGTTAGTGCAGTTTGGAGAATTTAGCTCAAAGTATCTGTTGCATGAGAGGAATGCCATTCTGCTACATAAGCATTGTTTCTGAATATGGACTATTGCTTGCTTTGAAATGTTAAAGGACAAATTAACTGCTCAGTGGTCAACAGCTTTCTTACTTCATACTCTTTTTTTTTTTTTTTTTTTTTTTTTCTCTCTTTCTGTTTTGTTTGTTTGTCATTCTGTTGGTTTGAACATAAGTAATTCAGGGCAGGGCCCTTTGACACATGCTTTTTTTGTCTTTATATCTTGTGTGAAATAAACGTATACCCATAAAGTTCTATTGAACTGTTAGACTAGAGATGAAAAACTTTTTCAAATGGGACTTTTTCCACGTGGCTTTAATCTTTATATTGACATTGTTCCCAGCATATGGTTGAGTGATTCCTGTTAGTTGACTACACTATGTACTTTATAAAGAAGGCAACAAAGGTCAAGTAGTTCATAAAATCATTAGTGAAATGTCAGAAACACTTTTGTCTAAATAAGATATCTCCCTGAAGACATACCCATTATAAAATATTCTTTTCAGCTGCATTTCTATGCTATTGTCTTCATCAGATAAGAATTGGACTGTTGACAAAATCCAAATGCTAATATGCAACATACTTATATCTAGAATACTTTCCCTGTAAAAGGAAAAGATAAGACCTTTGATTTGAGAGAAAGTGAAGACTTTTTAGTTTTAAATGTATAGTCCTTTAATTAACTAGTGAAACTAAACACAATTTCTCATCATGACCCCAAATTCAGCTTGAGTTTTGAGTTAAAGTCACCTTAGTTGGCAGCTGATAAATAAGCTTGATATAGTGTTGTATATTCATACTATGGCAAACTTTATTGTAATAGTAGTATTTCTTTCAAGACACGCAGGTGACCCCACAACTTACTTCATTGAAACTTACCTGGTGGTGAAATAGTCTGAGAGTAATGTTCATCCCTTTTCTTCCTTCATTCGGAAAGGGAGTTTGCAGGCTGCTCCTCCCTCTTGTACTTCAAGATAAACACTGTGCCATTCCGATGAAGCAGACAAGAAGCCTTCCTGCGCTGGTGACAGGCTGCGATGACCTGTGATACAAGAGAAGGAACAAGAGAAGCAGAACACGATGTGGGAAATCCATGAAGTCTTTTGCAGGGCTCAAATTTCTACCTGTAGTAGGGGAAAAAACAGCTATTGTATTTTTTTGTTGTTGTTGTTTGTTTGTTTTTTCCCTTTAGTTTGATCACAAAGATCTTTATAATTCAGATAAATATGACTACTTGAGGCTATTTTAAAGGCATGAGCTTAAAAAAGACTTCCACTGGTTTGCAAGGCCAAGGAAAATTGATCTTTGCAGTTCTGTTGTGACTAGTCTATGTGAATAAAACATTTGCTGTTGGCTAAAGGGATATTGGATGGATGGCTCTCATCTTTTCCTCTTTTTCTAAAGAATTTGGTCTTTAATAATTCTGGGAATTGTGATATGTTGCTAGTACTAGAGAATGTCCAATTTTCAGGACCTTAGTTTATCAGAGGTTTATTTGAGAGCTTTTAAGTCGCTGTAATACTTGAATTAAAAAAAATGTAGATTCTCTTTAGATTACTGCTTGATGAATTTTATTATTTTGTTAAGAAATGAAAGCCTAATTTGAGGCTTGGGGAAAGCAGTGTTTGAAGGTCTTTGGCTTAATTTATGGCATCCACATTTCTCAATGACTTAGCATTTCAGAATCCACGTGGTGATTTTTATCACTGGCTGATGTATTTATCATTAAATTATAGAGCATTTAATCCTTATTTCCGGAAAATGTTTTGTTGTTTTGAAGACTTATTTCCATTGCAAATCTTGATGATACAGTTTTTGTTGACATTAACTATTGAAACAAAAGGTCTGTGGTGGTGGATCATTACAAGTTTACATTGTTATACTATAGGTTCAGTTCCATTGAGATCACATATGCTTCAATAATATTTCAGTAGATGAAACAGGTTTTATGCACTCGTATGGCAAGGATCATATAATGTGAAAGGCATTCAGCTGCTTTTGAAAAGATATGCTTTGCAGAAAATTTAAGAAAAACAGATTTCCTATTAATAAATTAGACTGACTCTTTCCATGCTTTGGTTGTATGTGGTTAACAAGGCCTCAGAAATACATTTCACTCTCAGATGCAACTTTTTCAAAGTTCCTTGAAACTGTCATTACATATTGGGCTACTGCTCCATTCCCAGAGATCCTTTTTTTTTTTGAACTGAGATCCTTTTTTTTTTTTTTTTTTTTTTTTTGGAAAGCAATTTCTGTAATTGGTTTGTATGATTACAAAGCTATAACTCTAAAACAGTGGATTCAAGTCTCTCTCTCCTTTCTTCATTTTTTTCTGTACCTTCTCCGAAGTGAAGATTTCTCCTCAGCCTATTGTCACTGGCAGTGAGACTTTTTGACCTCCGAATATCTGGTCATTCCTTTACCCTCACTTAATTGGTATTAACTGATTTGATCAGCAAATGATATGGCACCTTACAAAAGTAACCACTTTGTGATTGGGATGCTATTCAGAGAGATCTCAGACACAGTTTGTGTGATTTATTTACCAAAAATAAAAGCAGTACTTAAACAGTAGGTAGTATTTCATTAAACAATTTATACCAGTCTGGATCTTTTTATTAGAATGAAATATGTACATTGCTGTGACAGAATATAAATGTGGAGATCCTTTTGTACTTCCATGACAGTGATGTGTCACTGGCATATCTAATAAAAGGTGATCTTTATAACCAAACAACAGTCTCTGACTGCAGCTTACTGCAACTCTCTTCATATTTTGATTCACAACTGCAATTCAGAGGATAAATTGTGGGTTATAAAACTGTCCTGGCTGAAAGTTATGATATTTTTCCACTTCTCCCACAAACATGGATAAAGACTAAGTGATTTAGGTACCTGCATTTCCACATCTGCAGTTTTCTGTAGCTGTATTATATGCTGTGTTATTTATATGAGGACTTTCTGTGGAATCAAATATACAATAACAAAGCAAAAGCCTAAAGACCACCCAGGCTGGTATTTGCTTCAGCAGAATATCAAATTAAACAAGGTTTCAGTGTGTTCTTCTGACATCAAGACAGAGGAGACAAGTCATTGTAATAAGAAATCTATTTATCTTGTTTATATAGAAGAACAGAATCTAATTTATTTGTGTGCCCATCTGGGCTAGATTGCTCATTTTAAGTTAATTTAACAAATGATAGACTGCTACTGGCCTTTTCTTTCCCAGGAGAAGAGGTTGACAGACAGCTGTGTAGAGATGCGATCTACCCAATCCCTGTTGTCTGTGAAGCTCCATGCCCAAAGGACTGTGTGCTCAGCATGTGGTCTGCATGGTCCTCCTGCTCACACACCTGCTCCGGGAAAACCACAGAAGGAAAGCAGATGCGTGCCCGCTCAATCTTAGCATATGCAGGTGAAGGTAGGGTCACATACTTTTGTAGACTTTTGTTTGATTGTGAATTCTCATCTGTCCTGGCAGTGCCAAAGCAATTTTTTGACCAACAGAAACAAATTATTGGATGGAGCTGTGTTGGTTTTGTTTGTTCATTTGTGTGTTTTTTTTTTTTTTTTTAAACAATAGAAATAGTATTTGAATGCTAAATCCTAAATTTAATTTAATTTAAATACTAAATTTAATCATAACACCTAAAACTGTTTTAAAGATTCATTTCACTTATTTCAATTGATGTTACTTTTTTGTTAATATTTTGCATAACGTTACTGTTTTTCCTTCCTATTTTCTATTTGTTCTACGCAAATCTTAATGAAAGATATTTATAGAGGACTGTTGGTAACCCTAGTTATAATTTTGGTTAAGTTTTGTAAAGATATGAGTCCAAATGCTGAAAAGGTAAGAGTTTTAATGGGTTCTAATACCAACAAAAGGCTTTAAATATTCTTAGCCCAAATGGGTAACTACTGCCACCACATTAACATTTTTATTCATTGTGAAACTTTGGTTTTACCCTGTGAATCCTCATTTGTGAATAAGATGAAATTTAGCTGAGATACAAAATTGTAAGATATGGAAGTAGTGCAGGCAAATAACCTTTCTGACAAGTGAAGGAAAGGAACAGGCATCACTGTATATCAAAACACCTCTCTGTTTGCAAACACAGTTGATTTCATTGCCAAGGTATACTGTGTATTTGACAGAATTCAGGTAATTTCAAGAAAGGCACTTCAGCCTTTTCCCTGAAAGTGACCTTTGTTAGAAGTGTAAAAGGCAATCAGAACTATGCTCATTTCAGTAGGTGATTCAGATAATAAATTACTTAGATGGATCTATGCCACAAAGTGAAAATACTCTTAAAATTAGAAAGGAAATTGTTTTTATGTTGCCTTGGTTTTATAGTGTGTCAAATGGATTCATTTTGAGGGAAATACAGAGCTATATTTTCAAATGATGATGCAAATATATATATATATGTGCTACTTGCTTTTCCATATAGGTCAAGATAATAGATTTTTCCATATACTTATGCAGTTTTACTGGAGATAGAAATTTGACATCCTGACAGCCATGCCACAGAAGTGAAAATCTGATTTACTCCAGAAAATGACTCCCTGTTCTTATGCTTCTTTTGTTAAAAAAAAAAAAAAAAAGTTATTGTTTTATTCATTCTGACTTTGGTACTTAACACATCTCAGGATAATATATAAGGCAGCAGATGCAGCAAAGCAGTGAAGTGTAGGCTGAATTTTAAGTATAGGAATTTTATTTATGTCTGTTGTGCAATGACTAGAATTGGCACCAAGAAGATTGACAGGTCTCAATCCACACAGACAGTAGTGAAGAGAGCCCTGAACTATGGCTGAGAAAGCTAATTTGTTACCTAGCTGTTGCAGCACTTCTGTTTTCCTATAACCCTGGCCTCCTTACCACTACTCAGAGAGGATATTATTTATTTATTTATTTATTTATTTAATTTATTTTTTTTAAGGATACAAGCTGGTATCTCTATCTATACTATAGCAATTCACTCACATCTTGGTCCTTTGTGCTCTGTAAAAACTCCAGAGAATAAAAATATATAAATAAAGGAACCTAAGGCTAGAATGTAGTCACAACTCTGGTTGCAATGTACTTTTCACTCTTGCTTCTATTATGATCAAAAGTTTCATTTTATGTTTTGTGTTTGTGTATGTTTCACTGCAATTAGACTTTGTCATTTTTCTTCTCTTAAATCTCTTATATCTTTTAGTGATTTTCCAAATGACAAATAACTGAATAACTTCTCACTTCTGGAACTGCATGACAGATATCAGCCATGTTACCAAAATGTAAAACCCTGATTGCATAGTTAGTGCTGGGAGGTCATTTTATGTTCTGAGACACAGAATATGGTTCTCTGTTTTGTTCAGAGCTTATCAAAAATATGTTACTGTTGATGAAAATTCTTTAAGTGTCTTATGTAACTAACAATCCCAAGTTTAGTAAGCATAAGACCAGTAATTCCATTTACATACTAAAACTGGGTCCTGAAAATAACTTTTAGTTCTGTTCAGGCAAGCAGTCCCACTTGTGTTCCCTTCTGGATTTTTGAACCTTTTTTGAATGTCTGGTATGAGAGCCAGGCCAGGTTAGGGATGATATTTCGTAGTATAGTATACTGTATAGTATATCAATGATATTTGGGAGTTTTAATTCAGAACGCTGTAGGACAAATAAAAATTCTTGCATACAAATACACAATTCCTATGACATCAGATTTTACATTAATTAATGAAAGAAAGTACAAGTCTGCTGTCAACTCATAAATACACTAAATATGTTCTCTAAGATGGCATAAGTAGTCCTAGTTTATCTCTGTGAATTCTTGATCATACACATTCTACTGCTAGTCATGGATAATTCAGCCTACAAACCTAGCAAGTTCAAAGAGTTACAGGCATTGCATGCAGACTAATTATTACAATCCAGAGAGGTTAATTCTTGTTCATTGGGATACTTAAACGTGAATACCCTGTTGACATTTTTGAGGGTCTGTAAAAACATATTGAATATGGTCTTGTATTTGGATCTTGGATGGCGTCTTACCACGGTATTATTTTTGTTCAGTTTCTCTCCTCTTTGAAATAAAAAGTACTATATACTTTCTTTTTGCTTGTTAATGCTGTGATAGAGCTATGCATTTCATATTTAAGCTGTCATTTTTCTTCTTACTTCCCTGTTATCTATGCTGCTGGAGTGGTTTAGTGAAGCCATCAGGTTAGACCACCAGGGAAGAGCTGCTGTATAATCTATTTTTTGATTATTTAGAGTAGAGATAATTCAGTAGTTATTACTTCTAGGTTACAAGAATAGCTTCACAGGGAAAATTGAACCTATATGTAATTTACAGTTGTAACAAACTTTTCTAATAAGCTCATCTCCTGCTACCAACTGCCCCTCCAGCCCCAAACTTCTCCTCAAACCTTTGCTGTATATGCTCTCAGAAGCATTCCCTTATCCAGAATAACATATCTTCTGTGTGGTTAAACAATACCTTACAGAGCCTCAAGCACAGTGTAGTTATGCCCACCCAGGATGAGCTTATTTACATGCACCCAGTGGGTAACAGGGAAAGAGAGACGAGTCTCTTTCCTCAAGATTGTATGTGGTTTGTGAGATGACTCCATATGAAAACAGGTGTCAAAATAACAATTTTTGATATATTTTCTGAGATTGTTGTCCTCAACTTGAAGGTTTGAAACATGAAATTATTTATAAATTTGTCCGTCTGTGAGCATGCCTATAGTGGTGGCTCGTTTGTGTCACTGTCAAATACATCTTCGTGGTACAGTAAGAAACTCAGGAAAATCATTGTCTCCAAATTTTAAATGACAGCAAAGGTCACGATGGTGTTACCTGCTGCATCATATAGTTTTACATACGAAGTCCAGTAAAAGCATCATACACGTTTCAGCCTATATCAAATGTACAGTTTGTCTATTTTTATTTTCTATTTATGATTTATTTTAAACTTTATTTTCTGGTTACAGGAAATCATATAATTAGTAATATGCACTAAGACTACTTGGCATAGATCTCGACCTCAGACTAAAAACTACTAAATGTGTCTAGTTTTAGATATGCAGACTGATTCTGTATTGATTATAGTAGTGTTATATAGCATAAAACTAATGGGTATATGTTCCAAGTGTTTGTCAGTAGTAAATGATTGATACTCATTTTCAAAATATAAAGATTAAAAAAAAATAAAAAATTAAAAGCAAATAATAAAATAAAAAGGATGATTTTATTACATTCATCTAACTCTGATTTTGTTTAAAACATTCTCTTAGGGCAGTGATGCGTGTGCATGCCAATATCTTACTGTGGCTATTGTACATTCATAGATTAGCCAGAAAGACTATTATGCCAGAAACACTATTCGGTATGACCTCATATATCACAGACTATTAAACATCACTGACTTAGGTAGCATAAAATATCAGTTGTCTATCTAATCAGGTATTCTGTTTGACAGGGGCAAATAGCTCATACTTCTCATATATCTACAAGACTGATTTACTGAACCTGTAAGGAATAGTTGGAACAAAGAAATTTCTTCTGAACTCTATGAAAATTCTGGCTGACATGCTTTAAAATTTTATTACTGATAAAATTCCAGTGCATTTTGACTTCATAGTTGTAAAAAAATAGTTATACTTAGAGCTTTTAAAATTGTTTATTTCTCCTATGCTTATTAGGTTTGTTTTTAATTTTTGTATTTGTCTAGCTTGAAATAATAATGCTTTGTAATTAAAGCAGAGAGCGCAAAATTGAGTAATTGTTTCCTAACAGACTGCCTATTTGCCAAGGGTTCAGTTTTGGATAAGACAAATATGTTCATAAATTATAACTAATTTCAACTGAAAAGGGAATTAAAAAGAAAAATACATAACTTTGGAACTGGGAAGCCTGAATTTTCAAGCTAAACTTGCAAAGCTATTTGGCACCTGTGCACAAAAGAATGCCAGGAAAAGGATGTTACCGTGCTTCCCCTTATACTCAGAAGTCCCTCAGTTCAGATTCCTGCCTAGTGTCAGGGATTTGGGGTTCAAGTCCTATACACAGAAAGACTTGAGGACAGACTTCTCCTCTTCCATAGGTGCATGTTGACTCCTACCCTGTGTTTTTTTTTTGAAGTCAGGTCTCTCAAAGTTGCTTGTGTTGAGTATTTCAGCTTGATTTGTATAATTAACATGCACTGGGTGAGGAAGCAGAACTGGAACAAGAGTAGGCACCAACAGGGTCTTCTGCTATGGTCTGCACATATTGACCACATGTGTCTTCAAGACATACAGTTACTTCAAGGACTGCCTAATCTCATTCTTAGGGCAAACAAATAAGTAACACACGTCTAGATTACAAAAAAGGCATATCAGTCACATCTCTTTTCTCAAACCTTAAGTTTGAGAATGCACATATACAATTACATGCATTTGTAATATGAGTGATAGCAAAATGATTAATTAAAATGATCCTTAAATGCTTTAAAAAGTGTTAAGCATTTCAAAATTTGTAAGTTATCATGACAGTGTCATTGAAAAGATTTAGAAAGTCCAATCCTTGAATATCCTGTAGCAATGTTTCTTACCCGTTATGAGCTCCAAATCAGGCAGAAAAGCAAGCTAAGACTCTGACAATTCTGTTAAAAGCATTCAAGGAAACTACCATCTTATCTGTGCTATTTTATAAGTACTGTGCAAGTCCCCCTGTAAAACTAACGTTTCATTTCCAAATGTGCTTTGTCTAAGTAATCAGAAACAAAAAAAAAAATGCTTCATCTCCAACTGGTTTTTATACTTTGAAATGATTACTTAGTTTTGCCAAGGAATTATTTACAGTCATCTATTCATGTATAATATAACATGTATTTAGTATTGTATAACCTTTTTCATGTATTCTGATAATTTTTTTTCTGTGATATTATTTTTTTTATGTTTCTGTCAAACATTTTTTTACAGAACATTCATTTAGTGAAATGTTCTTAAAGTTTAGCAGCACTGATCTTGTTATCCCTATGTAGATGTTATAAAGGGCAAGTCTAATTGCCAGTTTTCCAGACCATTCTTTTTTTCATGTACCTATTTTAATTTGAGAGTGCACAAGCAAATGTTATTTTCCTGAAGAGAATGGCACAGTGATTTATACATAAATATTTTCCTTTTAATACTGCTGTTTAATACTGCTGATAGTTGCATCATATTTCAGTAGTATTATTTCCACTTTTTTTTTGTTGTTGTTGTTGTTGTTGTTTTCTTAACTATTGGTTTTATCTGAACAGAACTGGATTCCCACTGAGCTACAGACATTCACGCCCCAAATTTTTTCTATTACAAGTCAATGTCACTCTCACTTTTTCCCTGAATATACATTTTTGCATGGCTGTCAAAACTGAATCCAAGTTGTCATTTTATTCTCTAATACATTAGGAACTTAGGAAATGATGGATATGGCATCCGTTCCTTGGGAAACATTCACCCCCACCCAACCCTTACCCTCTCCCTTTAATATATGATTTTCCTTGAATGCCCCCTCACCCTCCCCTTTTTTATTTTCTTCTGAGATAACACCAGATAGAAGTAGTTTAACATTCTTTTATCACTTCTAGATTGTCTGTTCTTTAGCTCTTGTACTGGTGGAACATGTCTAGTCCCCTTCTCTTGTGGATCAGTATTCTCTTATGCAAAATAATTTGAGACTGTACTACAGTTCTTCTTCTTCTCATTATTATTATTATTATTATTTTTTAATTTACAATACTTCCTAATTATCTTGCTATCTGCTGGTGCTATTTGAAAGGATTTTCATTTCCCGAAGGAAGATGTTTGAATAACATTTTGAAACTTACCACATAACCATAATTTTGTTTTATCATTTCTTTTTCTTTTTCTTTTTTTTTTTTTTTCAAAATGTAAATAATTTGCTTTGTCTTGGTGCGTATGAAAATATATTTAAAGCAATTCTGATGGACTTGAATTGCATCAATTTTGAGCCCAAACCAATGCAATTTTAGTATTTTTTTAATTGCATTCACAAGTTGTTAGGTGTTTCTAACCCCCCTTTATTAAACTTATGATTAGCTAGTCTTTTTCATGACTTCTTAGTTAATATATTTACTGTTGCTTGGTTGCATTAATATTTTTAGCCCTGAATCAGAACTTTAAAATATCTCAATGAAAACAGAAAATTGAGGATTTGGATTTTGTTCTGTGATTTCATTAGAGCATCCCTTTCCTCGTGTTTGCTGCAGAACTAGATGTTTCACAAATCCAGCTTAGGGTATCAGTTAGAATGTATTCTAATTGTGACACTTATTCACATTGGAGAACTTCAAGTATCCATTGTGTCTTACTACACTTGTTGTTTGTTGTTTGTTTAATCACTACCGGTAATAAGTGCTTAAAACCACTTCCTTCTTGTTTGTCTGTAGGACAAGAGGTCAACCTAAAGTTCTGTGGTGGGACAGAAAAGCTGATGTGCTTTCTGATATGTGCTTGGTGTGAGCACACATTTTTCTTTTCAGAGAAAAGCGATGTATGTTTCATATGCAGGAACTAATAAAAAATGTCTCGTTCAGTTATCTTTCTTACAGATCTAGTATTTTAGGAAAGACATAAAACATTATTTAGCTTTTCCCTGGCTTTCTGTCATATGGATTTAGGAGTCCTATTGTATTGTTCCTAAATATGAAAACTTATGTAAATTATTAAACCTAGATTCTCTATATCTAGTAGCACCAGAGCACGGTAGCATCCAGCAGATATGATACATACTCACAATGTTAGATATCTAGTAGCCTATGATCAAGTCTAGTAAGAAAGATTTCTCTTTGCTTATGCAGGATTAGAAGCCTAAATTACCTTGAATGTAAAAGACTGAATACACTATCTGAAATCAGACACAACAAAGATAGCATTATCTGAGCTTTTCTTCACAATTATTGACACATGAATGCATTTTAATCTTAACCTGAAACAGCCTTTGTTATCTCAATCTGCACCAGAAATTACCAGCTGTGCCACCCTCTTTGGTAATTATGTAACATGGATAAATATCCACTGGGACCTAGGACAAGAGCTCCAAAAATATTTTTAATTGATCCATGAATTAGACATAAACAGTGGTCTCCAGGCATGCATAACTAGAACACTTAACGATTTCTTCTGCCTAGAGCCATCCTAATTCCTTATGTTATCTCTAACAGTCTTTTTTTTAGGGAATCCCTAAATAAAAATTCTGTAGAATACTCAAAAGACATTAGTGTGTTATATGAATTATCATTATTTTACTGTCCTCATAATACACATTTGCCATCCATGTACATTCTGTTCTGTGTGTTCTGCTCACTGAAGTTTGCCGAAGTGAGTATTGGGCATATGAAGAGAAGGAAGGAAGTACAGCACTTATTTCATGTAATCAAAGTGATAATATATAGCTAACAAGATTTCAGGTTTTCTCTTCTCTCTTCTTCTCGCTTTATTTTCTTCCATTCCATGAACTTTTGCCCTTTTTTATTGTTCCAGGAGGAATACAGTGTCCAAATAGTAGTGCACTACAGGAAACCCGCAGCTGTAATGAGCACTCTTGCACTGTGTATCATTGGCAGACAGGCCCATGGGGACAGTGCATAGAAGACGCATCTGTGTCTGCTTTCAACTCCTCTGCCAGCTGGAATGGGGAGGCCACCTGTTCTGTGGGGATGCAGACAAGAAAAGTTATCTGTGTGAGAGTCAACGTGGGACAAGTGGGCCCAAAAAAGTAAAGATCTTAAAAAATTATCTTGTCATTCTGGCATTTGTTTTTGGAT
Organism: Netta rufina; assembly: GCF_964035555.1. Taxonomy (NCBI): domain Eukaryota; kingdom Metazoa; phylum Chordata; class Aves; order Anseriformes; family Anatidae; genus Netta; species Netta rufina. The sequence goes on along the minus strand of NC_140124.1, from coordinate 28,872,346 downwards.
CTTGCTGATCTAAATTTATACAGCAAATGACTGCATGTGGAGACAACACTCCCACCTCTTCCCAATCTTTGTGTTCTCATAAAGGAACAATTTGTCTTTCAAAAACACAAAACTGAAGCTACTAAAGGACTGTGAAGTACCTTTCACACTTGATTTTTATGAGTGATATTTAGAGTGGTGATTGTGCTGCCAGCTAAGTCCAGTTGGCTCCTTACCATCTTCAAATTGAGTCAAAGTGAATTCCTTGGGCTGTGTGTGTGTGCAGTGCAGCACCATTTCTGAGATCCTTGTGTTAGTTCCAAATGGGGGTGTGGTGTATGGATTCGTGCAATTCCACATAAAAATATTGTTCTGTGTCTGAATACAGTACAACCCATTAAAGTGCACATTCTCAGAAGCAGACCAAGGAGGTCAAGCATAGTACAGCTCTGACGCAGCATAAGCTTGAAACTCTAGTTTAAACACTAGTTTGACAGTCTTCCTTTGTGAGGTTTTTGTTTTTTTTTTGTTTGTTTGTTTCCCCCATATCCATGTTTTCCTAAGAGATCCCTTTTGCCCGATGATTTAAATTCTCATCCAGGGTTAAATTCTTAACCAGGGTTAAATATGGATTAGCTACTAGTAAAAAATGCATTTGATAGTATCTTTATGCAGTTTGTCAATCTGTAAATATATCCCGTTCAGAAGAGATTCAGAGCCGGAAGAGATGAGAGCAGAGGTCTTTTAGAAAGGTCATGAGGCAGCTATTCTCACACTAAATATTTACCATTTCTTGCTTTATTCAACAGTAGATTTATTCCTAGTTTATTTTAAATGGAACTACAGTGAATTACACCAGCCCATTCAGTAACCTAAATTGTTCTATGTCTACATTAAGTTGTGTTCTATTCAGTCACAACACTACTATATCTTTTATTTACTACTCATTTTCCTTAAACAAACAAAAAACATTCTAATGTTTTATCTTCTTTTTAAAATCTTGTAATGCCTTCGCCTTTGATCTGACCTTAAATTTTTGGGAGTATGACTATTTTATTGTGTCATAAATGGATTTTGTGAAATGAGAAAAAAGTATTGGTTGATCCATCAAATTGTCACATTAAAATTACCAAATCATTTTTAAAGAACTAGACATTTGACATGAAAATGTAAATAGGAACCTTGTTTTAAACTTCCCTTAATAAAAAGGACTACTGTGGAATGATAGAATCAATATTATTGGCCTTATCTACCTCACAAGTTACAGACTTCAGCTTGTATCTCTTCTGTTTAATTTGACCTTGAGTAAGGAATGCCAAAAAAATCAATACATTGCTTTAAGCCACATATACTAAATACAAACAATATAAAAAGATAGAAATGGTGTTCTAATTGACCTAATTGCCTTGCCCAAGGATCTGAAAAAGAATTCTAATGTACAGTGCTCCTGAAGGATGAAGTTGTTAGTGAAACAGTGAAAGTATTTAACTCAGACTTTTCTGTATGCTTAAAATTTCTGTTGTTCCTTAAGGGAGAAACCATTAGTAAGCCAGTGTTCTGTATTGCTCGGAAGTATTTTGAATTTTGTCCCTAGAGAAAATTCCTGACAATATAGTCACTGTATATGATTGGTGGCAGATCATTTTTTAAACTGTACCTGACACTATATATAATACACCCATGCATACATAATCTGATTTTATGAATCCCATACAAAATAAAAGGCAAAATTTGACTTAAAAAGATAGACAGGGCTTATGAAGACATTATGAAGATTTTTGTTGCTATTGCTATAATTTGCACGGTTCTTCACATTCGTGTTTTAGGAGATAAACTTTCTTTAAAGGGTGGAGATATCATTACAAGAGGCCTCATTATGGGCAACAAGTTGGTGTAGCTTCACAGGAATGGAGCATACTTTGGAAGGAGTATGTGAATCGACAGGAAAACTCAGAAACAGACAGTAAACTAGCAAATGTTATTGCTGAAGAATATTTTCCTGTAAAGCTGCAGTTCCAATTTTCTTCTCTTCTTGCCAGTTCTTCTTCCCTTGCTGACACAGGTGTAGTTCTCCATCAACAACAGAGGCCACATTTTCTTGGTAACTCATCATTAAACTTGTCAGTTGTCCCTCCAGCCTGAATGCCTCATGCTTCCCCAAGCTTCCCCAGCTGATCCAATCCAAATATAAAATTGGTCTCTTATCTCTCTGGTCCAAGGTGCCTGGCAGCCAACAAGAGGAAAATCATAGTAATGTTTTTTAATCATGCTCCAAAATGTAGAAGTGATGTTTTTTCATACCTTTTTATGTAATCCTCTGACAGTCCACATTCTGTGTGCTTTTAGGGCAATAGCCATTTTGAAATTATTTTAAAGACTTGCAGTACTTCTGCAAAAGCTATAGCATCTTTTGAAAACAAAATATAGTGTAGAAGGTTGTTTGTTCTTAACAAAAAAATGGAAAAGCAGAACTGGGAAAGTGACCTGGGTTAATGAGTCCCATATGTGGCAGTCTAATAATCCCTTTTATATACTGATCAAGCTTCTTCTTAAAATAATCAAGGTCTCCTGTCCCTTCTGACAGTCTTCCACAGTCTTATTGATCTGGTAGTTTCAAACTGCTTCTGGTTTCCGTCATAATCATGGCCAATTTATACCTGTATATTCCTGAGTTAGCAGTATTATTTATGCCAGATATGCCTCTTGCCAGAATTTATGCTTCTAGTACATTTGTGAAGAGGTAGAAATGTATTTTGCTAGACTAAGCTAGATGACTTTTCTTTACAATAATATTGAAGCTTTAAAATAACACTGAAAAGGAAAGAGTCTGAAATGGCAGATGAGGAATCATTATTTTTTTTCTTCTTCTAGTTCAATATCCAGGTGCAGAATGCACCAGTTTTGGCTTGCTTCCACCAGAGATATTTCAATTCTAACAGGTTTGGGGTTTTGACATCTGTCCTGGTGAGTTCTGGGCAACTAGCACTCCCCTCGTGTGCCTGCAGACATTCAGTATCTCTCATGATTCACCACTTCATTGCAGAATGATTGTTTATTTGATAATGCTTCTTTTTTTCACTTTTTCAGATGTCCTGAGAATCTCCGACCAGAAACAGTGAGGCCATGTCTGCTTCCCTGTAGGAAGGATTGTATTGTGACTCCATTCAGTGACTGGACATTGTGTCCTTCTTCATGTCAAGATGGTAATTTTATCCATTGTGTGCTAGTAGAGAGATTTTAAGAAAAGAAGTATGGTCCGATCTGGAGTCACTTTTGGCAGAATGCTTATGCACACCTTCTTCTGACAGTGGACATGTAATAGTTGATGCAGCAGTTGCAGGGTGTTTCTGCTCATAGAACAGTGTAGAAAATTTATTTAGTGGCCTCTAAAATCAATTTTAACTTCTAGTTAGAGACTCTTGTCTCAAAGGCCTGTTGAAGGATGTCTTCTATTTTCCATTTTGTTTATTTTTCCGTATTTTCCATAAGCATCTTTTTTTTTTTTTTTTTTTTTTTTTTTTTTCATTTTTCCTGCTTAAATGTGGTGTGCCTTGGCAGCCAGGAGGGCCCTGGAATGTATCAGGCACAGCATTGCTAGCTGGTCAAGGGAAGGGGTAGCACAAGGAGTTCTCTGCACTGGTACAGCCGCACCTGGAGTAGTACTGCGTGCAGTTTTGGGCACCGCAGTATAAGACATAAAGCTGTTAGAGAGTGTCCAAAGGAGGGCAACAAAGATGGTAAAGGGTCTAGAGGGGAAGACGTGTATGAGGAGCTGAAGTCACTTGGGCTGTTCAGCCACTTAGTTGGTGGTTTATATGAAAAAGTTTGAGGGTTATAAGTGCACAATCAATCCAAGATATACTCTTCACAAAGCTCACAGCGTTTAGCAAACCATTAATCACTTACCGAGGATCTGTTGTGGCAAGAAATCTGTCACAAGGAGTAAGGGATCTCTGCAGCAGGCATGACTTTAAGAGGCATCCCTGCTCAAGGGGAGATCCTGTCATGCAACCAGATGGTGTGCAGAAGAGCTTAAAGGGCTCTTGGACTGCTCACTGTTTATGGGGTAAGATGATGGACTAATATTAACTGTTTGTTTGTTTGTTTGTTTCGGAGCATGTTCCAT